>NC_080169.1:19407073-19747944 GCF_950295315.1 Erinaceus europaeus
AGTCTATTAGGATAAGTTAAAAAGCTAAAAATAGTGGTTAAGTGGTCTCTTATATTCTTAGAAGTTGGAGTTCGGGAGTTGAGCAGTAGCATAGCGGGTTAAGCGCAAACCAGAAGGACCGGCTTAAGGATCCCAATTCCAGCCCCTGGCTCCCCACCTGCAGGGAAGTCGCTTCACAGGTGGTGAAGCAGGTCTGCAGGTGTCTATCTTTCTCTCCCCCTCTCTGTCTTCCCCTTCTCTCTCGATTGCTCTCTGTCCTATCTAACAATGACAACATTAATAACTACAACAATAATAAAAAAAATAAGGGCAACAAAAGGGAAAATAAATAAATATGAAAAAAAATTAAATAATAAAAAGTTGGAGTTCATGCAGCTGGTTAGTGATGCACCTGGTTGAGTGCATGATAAAGCACAAGGACCCAAGTTCACATCTGGTCCTCAACTGCAGGGGAAAAGATTTGTAAATGATGAAGGTGTCTCTCTTTCTCTCCCTATCTACCCCTTCCCTCTCGATTTCCAGCTGTCTCTATCCAATAAATAAAGACAACTAAAAAAATAATAAAGGAAGAAATTGGAGTTGATTAAGGAATTTAGCTTTGGAGTTGATTAAGGAATTTAGCTTTGACTCACTCTGGCAATGGCATTCCCTTTAGTTGAAGTACAACTTCAGAAGAGCCTTTAGCGGAATGATACTGCAGGTGGGGACTTCCACCTAGTAAACTATGTTAGCTAAATCAGGCCTGCTAATCATCATAATCCCTAATATAGCATCCAAAGATGAACTCAATTACTGAATGATCTCAATAAGATTCCTGGATAATTGTTTTTCTTTACTTGATAATGACTGACAGGAAGAAATGAAGGAAGAAATTTTGGGAATTTGCCCTTTCAAACTGGGAGTAAGTGAGAAGTCAATGGAAGGGGAAGGAATGACAGAAAATTTAGTCAAAAGGAAAAAAAACAGAATGTTCCCAGGAGGAAGTGTAATGGATAAAGTATTGCACTTAGCCATGAAGTTTTATCTCCATAATTTTGTATGTCAAAATAATGTTCTAGTTCTCACTCTCTCTCTCATAAATAAATTAACTAAATCTGTTTTAAAAGCACCTTTTATCATCTGAGAAAAACAAGGAATCATGAATTATTTTCTGGTTTCCAAATTTTACCTATTCAAAGTTTTTCCAACCAATATTTGGATCAATGGGTCTCAGTCTATTTGAAGTCTCTGGAAGGCTGGGGAGATCTTTAAATATCACCTTAGGAGACCTGTAAGTCTCTAGATCTCCAGATTCAGTTATAGAGAAAGTTTATCATATGACTAGAGAAACTGCACGTCTCAGATTTAGTAGATAGAGAATGGACTTTCAAAACATTTGGTTAGGAGCAGATAAGCAATAGGAAGTCACTATAGAGGCTTAATGTATCCGAGGAAAATGATTAAACATATCTTAAAGAAAACAACGTGCCAGGAGAGGCTCAGTGGCCTGAAGCAGTTCTCTTCAAACTTAATCTACGGCCAAATCATCTAAGAATCTTGTTGAAATCCAGGTTCTGGTTCAGGAGGTCTGACTGCATTTCAAACCAGCCTTTAGGTAAGGGTGGTGTAGCTAGACCTCCAGTCAGACTTGCAAAAAGCTAAACCCTAAGGACTGCTGAGGCAGCAATTCCAGTGCTTGGAAGCTCTTGATATGATACATGAGGCAGCTAGGATCAAGTCAATATCTCCTATATGGAAATTCCAACTCCAATCTAAATGAAATAACCAGGTAAAATAGAAACAACCCTATTCTGAAATCAGGAGTTTCAACTCTAGGCTATGAAAAAGTCAATTAGCATGAAAAAAAAATTCCATTCCACTTGGGCCTGCCTCTATGATCACGTAGGTAAATAATAGATTATGTCACCTCTAAAAATACTTTCTTAAATTATTTCATGATCTTAAATTATAAACTCAAGAGGGGGAGAAGGGGAGACCAACGTAGGTGGCCTTTTCTAACTCTGCAGGTTACTAGTTAACATATCTTAAAGAATCAACGTGAGCATCTTATATCCTTTTGGTATGTTTGCTATAAAACATAGATGTCTTGCCTAGACATCAATTGTATACATTACTATTTAGACATGTAATTACACCCAAAAAGGGGGAAATACATGTGTATGTGTGGGGTTGATAAAAGAAAATACTATTGTATACAGGCTGGAAAACATTATACTTTATTTTTAAAATATTGTAAGGGCTGGTATAAACAAGTCATAACTTACAGATGTGTGTAAAAGCAGCACGAATTGTGCACGTTGACTGGAGGGGGGAAATTTTGGTTATAAAAATTGTTTGGACTATATGTTCTTTTCCTTTTAGCAGGGTGGGGAGCCAAAGGAATTAAATTACAGAGTGGAATATAAAATATCTCCTTTAAGGAAATAGATGTGTAATAGGAACTATCTAACCAGTTCTCTCAGGCCTGGGAATCCCCTGGGGCTCCTGTAAATGTGTATAAGTATGTCCTCAGTGTCATTCCAGATGTTTCTATAGGGTAAAGAATCCTTCTCCCCACACACTGGCATTAACACTCTGCATGGAATCTCCAGGCTCAGACTTGTCCCTAAACTAAGTAACATCCTGAAGGGAGACCCCAGGGGAAGCTGAGCTCTGCAGGCCCCTCCCACCCCTTCCTTTACACCTGGAAGGTCATGTTTGTGGCTCCATATCCTTCTAGGTGGCAAGGGTAGAAGTAGTCCTCTGAGTATTAGTACAGAATCAAGCTCAAAAATAAAGAGGTCACACCAGGACAGCATTAACTGGCAATTAAGTCTCTCTACATTTATCTCCTGGAGATTGTCCTTGGGCTCTAGGCTGAGTCGGTAGGACCTTTTCTGCCATGTGGCTGTGTGGGGGGTCTGCTTGCAGTTTTGATTCTACCCCCTCAGGGCAACCTGAGCCGCACAGTTCTTCCAGGTTGTAAAAAACAAAACAGTTCTTGGCTTCTGCTTTTGCACTCCCCCCTGCCCCCCACCCCCACCCCCCCACCACCACTTCAAGTATGCTTTGCACACTGGCAGGGTCAAGAATTGGAGGCTGTAGGGTCTCCACTTCTCCTCTAGTACATTGGATCTCACTTCAATTCTCACATTCTGAGGAAAAGAATGAAGGAATACTGCAGGAGATACTTGGCTCATCTGACATCCCCAGACCCATGTCACAAAAACAAAGCCCTCTAGGTGGCTTTGGGTTATCAGTGGTTTTCCCTACAATCCACAACAAGATCTCCCCACTCCTCTGCCCCAGGCTCCTGATATTATTTGTCTCCCAACCTCACCTATCAGCTTTATTCATACTTCCCCACTCTAAGTAGAATGTCACATACTAGCAGACACAACTAAGAGTAAGAGGAGCCAGGAAGTAGTTTAGCAGTAGAGTCCATGCTATATATGTGTCAAGCCCTAGGTTGGCCCCCTGGCAAACAAAAATAGTGGACCAGTGCTCTGGTTTCTCTCTCTCTCTGACACACAGACATATACATACATGCACACAAAATCCCTTTTAAAATGTGAACTCTTTGGGAAATGGGTGAGGACACAGAACTTTGGTGATGACTGTGGTATGAAACCATAACCCACTATAATCACAAAGAAAAAATAAATAAATAAACCATGAACAGATAAGAATTGTGCAAAGGGGGAGCCGGTGGCAGCGCAGCAGGTTAAGCGCACGTGGCACAAAGCACAAGGACCGGCTTAAAGATCCCAGTTCGAACCCCGGCTGCCTACCTGCAGAGGAGTTGCTTCACAGGCAGTGAAGCAGGTATGCAGGTGTCTTTCTCTCCCCCTCTCTGTCTTCCCCTCCTCTCTCCATTTCTCTCTGTCCTATCCAACAACGATGACTACAATAATACAACAATAAGGGCAACAAAAGGGAATAAATAAATAAATAAATATTTTTTAAAAAGAATTGTGAGGGGGTCGGGCGGTGGCACAGTGGGTTAAGCGCATGTGGCGCAAAGCGCAGGGACCAGCGTAAGGATCCCCACCTGCAGGGGAGTCGCTTCACAGGCGGTGAAGCAGGTCTGCAGGTGTCTATCTTTCTCTCCCCTTCTCTGTCTTCCCCTCCTCTCTCCATTTCTCTCTGTCCTATCCAACAACGAATTGCGTCAACAAGGGCAATAATAATAACCACAACGAAGCTACAACAAGGGCAACAAAAGGGGAAAAAAAAATGGCCTCCAGGAGCGGTGGATTCATGGTGCAGGCACCGAGGGAAAAAAAAAAAAAAAAAGAATTGTGAAAAGGAGAGATATAGGAAGGGGTTCCAAAATGGAACCCCACCACTGTGTATAGTACTTACAGTCCATAAAAGCAGTGACTAGGATGGTGAACACTACCTAGAACCAACGGCAGTGCACATGGTACCAACATATTTAAGATAACATCTATAAAGAACCAAGCACTAGGCTTAGACATCTTGTGGCAGAAACAGCTGGTCATGCTCTCACATCTATTGTTGTTGTTTTCTTTAGGAGCAGACACCTGAATTAAAGTAGAGCACTTAGCCACCCAGAGTAAAGACCACATTTCCTGTCTTCTTTGCAGATGGGTATGGCTATCTGAGTAGACTGGGTTTCTATGGAGTTTCCTTAAAGAGAGAAGGACTTGCCTTTCATGATGTGCTCCTCCTTGAAGCTGGCTAGAATGTAATAGCTTGGAGTAGAAAGTAAAAGGTTTTTCTTGAAATTAATAGAAGATTGAAAGTCAAGGGAATCTAAGGACCTGATCATCCAGGCTCTGTCTACCATATTGACTCTGGCTTATACCAAGGACAATCATTTCTGTTATTTAAGCCCATGATATTTTGTATTTTTTGATACTCATATATCACACTTCCTTCCCCTTAAGACTTTATATGGCAATGACATTCCTAAATCAATTGTATCATTGTTTCCATCAATAGCATCCAAGGCTTCCATGTCTAAAAAAAAAAAAAACTATTCACCACTGATCTACTCAATGTATTATCTGGTTAAAATAAGTAAAACAACAGAGCACAACAAACTGGAATGCAGAGCACAGGTTCTTATTTTTCAGTAAATAGTGAAAAGCATTTTTCTCTTGATATATCTCACTGAAAGGACAGATGACTAACTTTTCTCTAGAAAAAAATGCAGCAGTTTAATATGTAGTCTCTTGACCATGAGATATTAAATAATGGGTCAACTTTCTTCTGCAAGTCCTTATGAGAGGTCGGAAGAACCACTTTTGTATTTAGGAGATCTGTTCCTATTAATAGATAAGAAAGATACATATAGGGCAGGGGTATTTAGCATAATGGTTATACAAACAGACTTTCATGCCTGAGGCTCCAAAGTCCCAGGTTCAATCCCTTGCACCACCATAAACCAGAGCTGAGCAGTGCTCTGGTAAAATAAATAAATAAATAAGAAAGATACATATAATATATAGATCCATCTAATATCATATACATTCATGTCATTTAACCCTAGGGATTGACTTAATTTACAGATTCAGAAACAGGCTCCAACAGTAGCATGACTTCGCAAGATAATCATCTAGGGACTTTGAATCCAGGTTTTCTATTATGCATGGTATCACAGTTACCTCCTTACTTGCTGTGGCTCCTCTAGACTATATAGTTCCATAGTTAGATTAATTCATGGTTGAAAACCCAGCATCTACCACAAGCTCTACCAGACTAAACAGCCTCAATAAAATTATGTTAAATTAATACTTGGTGCAAGAACCTGGGCTTGAGCCCCAGCTCCCCACTTGTAGGGACAGATGCATCACAAGTAGAGAAGCAGGTCTGCAGGTGTCTGTCTTCCTCTTTCCTTCTTCTCTCTCAATTTCTCTCATATTAACATTTAAAAAAATTAAAGGAAAAAAATGGCCACCAGAAGTAGTGGACTTGTAGTGCTGGCACCAAACCCCAGTGACAATGCTGGAGGCAATTAAAAAATAATAATAATTGAGTTTAAAACCCTACTCTGCAACATGGCTTCCTTGTCTGCAAGAATTGTACAAACCAGTGATCTTAATATATTCCACATCACGCCCAGGCCATATGACCTGTCAAAAGAATGTGATTAAGGATGAGACAGAGGGGAACAGGCTTGGGGAACACACCCATATGACACACTCATATTCTACTCTTCACTCTCCTGGGCCTGGGTGGACCCACCACATAGGGCATTTGGATGTATGCCTCATAGCTGACAATTTTCACACTATATACTTTTCCAGGGAAAGGAAAAGGTAACCATGGCCTAACACATACTAGAAATGCTCTTGTATGCTAGCTTGACATTACAGCATCTACCCACTCTGATTCCTGGAGGCAAACTCATCTCTCAGGCATGGGTTGGGAGGGTCGAGGTTCTAGGGAGACAGGACTTGGGAGAGTGGGCTAAGTGACCATAAAATGGGGTAGGTGTCTAAGAAATGCATTGTGTCTAGGCATTGTCACATAGCACATGGAGTAAGAATAAAAATGGGGGTCTGGGTGGTGGTGTGCCCAGTTGAACACATTAGTTACCATGTACAAGGACCCTGGTACAAACTGCTGGTCCCCATCTTCATAAGTGCTGCAGGTATCTCCCCCCTCACTTTCTCTATCTCTCCTCCCTCTCTCAATTCCTCTCTGTCCTATCAAATAAATAAATAGTTTAGGGGAAAAAACAAGGCTCTTCATATCTGTGTGTCTCTAGTTTCATTGAAGTTTTCTATGTTCAGGGTTTAAAAACAAAAATAACAGAGATCACCACTCCTGACACCCTAATTGTCTAAAGTTAGTGGAATCTCAGCTAGCCATGCCCCCAGTTTTCCCCAGGAATCAAGAGGATGGAGGCAGCCAAGCAATTCATCAGTTCACTTCCTATAGCCTTCCTCCCAGCAAGTTTATTAGACAAAGGCCATTCCTCTCTCCTGGGGCTCCTTACAGAATCCAGAGATGAAAACAGGCTTGAGTGAGTGTGCTACCACTACCAATCATAAGGAATCTACAGCTAAATTATCACCGGGCATGATGGAAATAACATTATTGTAAAATGTTGTCATGATATTAAGGTCTTCCAGTTGGAAAGCCAAAAGTTAAGCCAGTGCTGGCACTCATTTTCCAATAAATGAGCTGGCTTAAACACTGATTTTCTCTCCTTGACTTGTAAAAATGACCTAACAATGTAAGAGAGAGTTCAATAAATGTTTTAAAGTTTTCTATTAAGTAAAAATACTTTAACAGTCTAACAAAACCAGAGGAAACCAACCTGAAAATCCCACCTTAGTCTCCCCACTCCCAAGTCAGGAAAAGTACTTCTATATAGTAGACACGCACCTACATTTGGTGACAAGGAAATGTATGTGTCCTTATGAGTTGGCATATCACAAATGTTTTAGAGAGTTTGATGACTTGGATTACATTCAAGAATAGAGTATTAATCTTCTGGAGAATATTCACAGGCAAACAGCTAGAGGGATATACATTTCCCTTTGTTAAAACTTGTATCTGTGTTCAAATATTGGCCTTGGCATTTCTTAAGTGCTGGCTGCTTTGAATGTTACTATGTCAAACCATCTGCACTGGAAAGCAAAATCCTGTTAAGAAATATGATCACAGGTTGTAAAGAGATTATCATGTTCCTGACCATTATACATTTAAAATTCTGAAAGCCCTCATAAGAAAAGGTCATATTTAAATAGCAATTCTTTGTCAGAGTAGAATTGAATACTTTTATTTAATCTGAGGCTATGGTGAATAGGAAAATTCGTTTTTGTTTGTGTAATGTCCCTGCACTAGCTCACTAAAGTGAAAGTTGTTTTTTTTTTTTTTTTCTGAATCAGAAATCTTTGTAAACTTGATTTTTAAGGGACTCACCACTGTCTTTCCAGGCAAGTATCTTTTATGCTTACTGCCCACCAGAAAAAAAACTGACAGGAAGCAAATGGTCTGGGGTAGCTGTTTGACTGATTAAAAACAGAAAAACATTGGGCTAGAGAGTGGGGGTGGGGGAAATGGCATAGTGATTATGTAAAATATTTTCAAGTCTGAGGTTCTGAAGTCCCACATTCAACCTTCCACACTACCATAAGCCAGAAGTAAGCAGTGCACTAGTCTGCCTTCCTCTCTCTCTCTCTCTCTGTCTCTGTCTCTCTCTCATTCAAATAAATAAAATATTTTTAAAACAACAACAAAAAAAATTAAGGTTCTGGAAAGTTCAAAGTGAAAGTTTAAGGAAGTTTGGTGTGGCATAAGACAAGAGATTTTTCACATTTTAGGTGGGGGAGGGATGATGAGAAACTATTCCAATGATCCCAAGCAAAGGTTAAGGGATTAGACCCCATCTTAAAATGACAATGGAGGCCAAGGATCTCAAAGTTCACACAGGCTGCAAAATTCACATCACTGCAGGCTGGGTAGTTCTGTGCAGCAGGACAGGAGACTGGACAGAAAGAGTGAATGAGTGAGAGACAACGCACCTAAAGTTGGTGAGGTGAGCTCACCTGTCAGTTTCAACTGTTCTGAAAGTGCACAGTGCAGCCTCAGGGAAACCCAAGGACACAGGCTTCCAGCCCTTGTTCAAACACGATCCTGTGATTGTGACATTCCCTCACCCTGGGGTGCACTCTGACCCAAAGCCATAAGGGCAGGCAGGGTGTGGGCAGGTGTGTCAAGGTGTGTATGCAAGTATGTGCAGAAGATAAACAGAATCCCCAGGATGTGGGGGGGGGGGACAAGAATAGAATAACTGACTGGGTGAGGAAGAGGACCAAGAGTTCCTGAAGCTCAGA
The DNA here is from genome assembly GCF_950295315.1 of Erinaceus europaeus. Classification (NCBI taxonomy): domain Eukaryota; kingdom Metazoa; phylum Chordata; class Mammalia; order Eulipotyphla; family Erinaceidae; genus Erinaceus; species Erinaceus europaeus. Next base: position 19,415,869 of record NC_080169.1, read on the forward strand.
ACCTATAAAATAAGTAGTAATATTCCTGTTTGTTTCCTAACAGGGGCACTTGCTAAAATCAGAACAAGTCAAGCACTGGATTATAACGATAATAATTAATAACAAAGAAAGATGACTAAGAAATGGGGAGTAAGCCTACTGTTTTCTCTCCCCCTCTCTCACATACAATCCCCACCAGAATCTTCCAAAAGAAGATTGCACCTCTCTCACAGAGACCTTCAATAGTCTCCAAGGACTCAAGGACATTTATGAAAACTCAGATGAACAAAGAGCAAAAGAAGGAAGGCAAGTGAAAGGGTGAATAAATTGCGTTAACTCAGATGTTTAATGGAGCACTTTCTGGTAGGAAGTGACAGGGAGAGAGGGAGGAGGGAGAGATAAAAGGGAGGGAGAATGAAGAGAGGGTAGGAAGAAGAGAGTGACAAATGGGGCAAGGGAAGAAAGAAAATTCCAAGGCAAAAGAACCCCAAAGGCAATCAGTGCCTGTGCCCAGTGGGTGACTTCCAAATGTCAGCTTGGGGGAGTCAGATCTTCAAACTTCAGCATAAAACAAAGCTACCTGGATGGCCTGTCTCCACTTCCAGAGTTCCTGACTCAGTAGGTGGGGCCAAGGAATCCACATTTATCTAATAGTTTCCATACGTTTCTGATGCTATAGGACAATGATTCAAGAACTGCTTCTCTAGATGCTAACTCTGGACCAACCCCAGAGTCCCAGAGAAAAAACTACTGCAGTGAGAATGGAAATTCTTAGGCAGCCCAGATTCCAGAATTTTAAAAACCTACTGATGAAAATGAGCAGAGCTGCTCCACTGCAGCAAACTCACAAGCACAGAACAGAGCTCACTGGAAATCAAGATTTTCATTTGACTGTTCCCAGTATTTGTGAGTCACTGGCATGTAAATTTTTGATTAGTCTAATAAATACAGACTTTCAGACTATCTGTCTTTTCTGAAGATGACCTTTTCAGAATATGAGGTTCTGGACAGTACTAGGCTGGATCTGCCCCTTGGGGTGTCACCTGCAGGACTCTCTCTCCTGGGACCCGCCTGGGTTTTGCTCTCCTATGCTGAAGTCTTTTAAGTTACAAGCACTAACAGGTTCCTTTGGAAAAAGCATCTTGAGTTACAATGCACAGTGGCCTGGGTTCAAGCCCCCATCCCCACCTGTAGGGGGAAAACTTTGCAAGTGGTGAAACAATGCTGCAGGTGTCTCTCTGTCTCTCTCACTCTCTACTTCCCCCTTTTCTATAGCTTTAGGGTTGTTTCTACACAATAAATAAATAATAACTATATATATTTTAAAGTGCCTTGAATTGGAAGCATAGGAAGTGACCACTCTCTCTTTAGAGGTGAATTGCAGGAGCTTCGCTTCTCTTCTGTTAGGAGGATGCACAGACTGTTACCCTCCAGAAACACAGGGACATCTTGTGAATGGCAGCCCAGGGCCTCATGAAATAGAGCCAAACCCCAGACTCTCTCATCACCTCCACCATTACCACTTGTGCTTGCCCAACCAGAAATGGTTAGGTAGCTAATCCCCTGTCTGCACAGGCCACTTCCCCTTCCTGGTGACCAGAAAGCTCTCCAGCAAAGGTCTCTGCAGGAATTCCCCAATACAAAGTAGCTCAGCCAGTGGCACAGGCTCTGGAGAGAGTCCTTGGGCTAATCCACTCTTTCAGGCACTTTCTGGATCCTTAAAGGAATGTGTGTGTGTGTGGGGGGGGGTTTACAGAGAAATAGAAATAGTAGGAAGAGGGAGATGAGGAGGATTAGAGAATAGGGAGGAAGAGGGGGAGAAAAAGAAGAGGAAGAAGTAGAAGATACAGAAGAAGAAATGAGGAGAGAAGTGGGAGGAGGAGGAAGAGAAGGAGGAGAAGGAGAAGAAAAAGAAGAAAAAAGGAAGAAGGAGAAGAAGGAGGAGGAGGAGGAGGAGGAGGAGGAGAAGGAGAAGAAGAAGGAGGAGAAGGAGAAGGAGAAGGAGAAGGAGAAGGAGAAGGAGAAGAAGAAGAATGGCAGCAATAGGACTGGGCCGCACCTCAGGTGCCTAAGACTGACATGCTCGCCAGGTACCTTCCTTCTATTTCTCTGGTGGCGGCTGCAAAACCTTGGACCTCAGAGGAGGAAAGAGTCCCATACCTCCTGTACACGGGGCTCACCACAGCCCCTCCAGGATCCAGCCCCCGGCAGGAATGTTGGAGCTGGAGTAAGAGGAGTGCAAATAGTGAGGAGTAGGGAGTGTAGCCCTCGTCCCTGAAAAAACTCTTGCCTCTCCCACCGTTAGGTGACTATGTCCCAAGCCTTAAAAATCAACTGATCAGCACCAGATCTCCTGCAAGGTCCCTGCAGTGGAGTGGAAACGGCTGTCTTTCCCACATCCTTGGGGTGTCGGGGGTGTCTGGAGCAGTGTGGGGAGTCTGTAATGCTGCCTAGCAGAGGAGTCGAGGGGTGGGGCATGTTATGAGACCCTCACAGAGGTGCTAGCAGTGGGAATATTGTGTTTTACTTGCCTGACCGCAGGCTTGCTCCCCAGCAACCCTGTCGTGCACAGGACTCTACCTCCGCTGCCAAGGGCTTGCTCGGGGCCCGGTGAAGGGGTCACAGCTGCCCGCCTGGTCCTTTGCCACCAGAGACACCCGGGAGCCAGCTGCCTGGGTGACGGCCCCTGCGCCTTGGCCCCGTAGTGCTCAGCCTGTGCCTCCAGGGGGCGCTGCGGCTCTTCCTGCCGGCCGCTGAGCTCCAGCCTCCAGCCGGAGACTTTTTCATCCTTGACTCTGTTTAAAACATGCTTTTTAAAAAAGAAAAAAGGGGGGGGGGGGCTTGAGCTTCTGGGGCCGAATCCACCCTCCGCTCTCCGAGCTCAGTGCCTACGATCCTCCTCCGGGTTTCTGCAGCCTCCTTATTTCTCTGGGGCGCAGTGCATGCACCCAGCTACAGGTGCCCACCTCCGGGAGTCTCAGGGTTCAAATGTAAAAGGTCCTGCCCCGTCCCATCCCCCAGGCTGGGACAGCCCGGGGTGAAGGACAGGAGGTCTCGGAGGTAATGGCAGCTGAAATGCCTGGAAAAGGAAGACGTTCTTCATAATTTGTCTTTTAAAGGGTCCAAATTTTTTTCCCCTGGGATTCAGCTCCCGGGAAGTCTGTCTGACACCTGCTTGCGGTTAAAACAGCGTCGGGGGTGGGCCTGCGGGAAGGGGTCTGGGCAGCGAGCCCCTCCGCCACTCGTTCCCCCATCACCACCCCCCCCCACCTTCCGCCTGAGCTTTTAGGGTTCGGATTCCGCTGTGGCTGCTGGTGCATTCCCGGCTGGTCTGTTAGCCATTTCCCTGCAAGTGTCCTTGGTGTCGAAAGCCCTGAGCCGCGAGGACAGCAGATGGCCGAGCTGCGGAGATGACTGTGGGGGGGAGACGTTGCGCAGCCCGGGCGGAGCTCGGGGGGTTGCGGGGCGGCTGTGCAGAGGATCTGTCTCCAGACGTGACTCTGCTCACATCAGGACCCCCCAACTCGTCTTGGACCCGGTGGTCTAACTGGCGTGCGGGGCGTTGTCGTTGACGGAGCCTTGCAGACGAGGCTGCTCCTGGGTGGGCCCCCACAATGTTTGCGCTCTAGAAGCCTAGTGGGGTTAGGAGCAGAACTCTTAGAAAGTCAAGGGCCAGCCCGGGGTGGGCACGCAGGGGCGGGGGTGGTGCAGCAGGGAAGGAGGCGGGGTGGGGTGGGGGGGAGCCAGACTTGCAGTTCCGCTGAGCTGGGCCTCCGCGTGGGGTGCGCACCTGCGGGCTGTGGCTGCAGGGCCTGAAGTCCTGCCGCAAAGGCCGCAGCTCCCGAGCTCTTCCTTACCTTCCAAGTGACAACAGCCGCGCTCCTGGGCGCGGTGGCCCAGACTCCACGGTGGCACTTGAGACGCCTAAGTGGGCGCGGTGAAGATATTTCTGGAAAGAAAAGAAGACGGAGAAGGAAGAAAGAACGGAAAACAAACAAAAAAAAAAAAACTGGAGCTCGAGATTTTGGCACAAAGAAGGGGCGCGGCTTGTGGGTGGTTGGAAATTCTTTGTACTCCACGAGAAACGCGGAGGGTTCCGCACACAACGTACGCAGTGGCACTGCGGGGAGGTGTGAAGCCTGATGCTGGGCACTTGCCTCCACTTTGGTGGAAAGAGAATAGGAAGCCTTGGAACACCCTTCAGGCAACCACCCCGGGAGTGTTTGTCCCCGGGTCTGAAAGAAGAGAAAGTTCCTTCAAATCTTGTAAATTGAGACAAGCTGTGGAAGGAATGAGGCCATTGGAGAGAGGGGACCGCAGGCATCCCCAACGGTTGGGGATGAGACTAAGGGCTAAAATGAAAGCACCCCTTTAGCACCCACTAGGGAAAACGCCTTTACGAAAGCCTGAATTCTTAGGCATTCTACTATTTCGTTTGGTTTGTCAGATGTACTTTGAAGCAGCTAAATACTGAACGGATGTTCAACACTCAGGTCTCCGTTCCAAGCTCACTTTTTGACCTTTTGCGAATTGAAAATTGGAAGGAAAGAAAGAAAGATTTGCTTCCTCTGAATCATATATTTTACCAAGGGGAAGCAAAAGCATATCCGCCTCAGCATAAATAAAATAGACGGAGCTTTATGTCACACAACAGTATCCCACAATCTATGTCTTGCTCCACAGTCACTGTCTACTTAAACTTTTGACAATTTTCAGTTTTTTGCTTAGATTTGTCCAAGCCCTCCAATACACACACACACACACACACACACACACACACACACCACTTTAGTTGGGTTGACACATCCAAAGTCATCTTTTGGAAGTTCACTTTTGAGCAGTACTGGTTTAGGGCTGGGAAATTTGCACCCCGCAAATCTCCAGACTAGCTAGGTTTACACATACACCCCGCTGGCAAGTAGTCTGGGACAATAGGACTTTTTTGCTCAGTGTTGCCTAAAATGGGTATCTGCAATTCCTTTTCTGTCACTCGGGTCACTCTCTTTTCAGAGTGACAGCAGTGCGTTTTGGAATCGCAATCACATTCACATAGGGCTAAACCTTTACAAGAACCTGGGGGAAGAAAAATGTATTCTGCACTTCAAATTCGATTCAGTTTTCTGGCGACTGAACAATGACATTTGTTTTTGCTGGGAATAAAGACATACACGTTTCGAGAAGCTAAAATAGTATTTTCCTAAAAATTTAACGTGATTGTTCTTCACCCATTCCAGATGGATTCTTTATTGTTTGCCAATGGATTGCAGCTGCCCACCCTCTAACCAAGTTGCTTTACTGCTTATGAAATGGACATTGGTTGATTAAAGCACAAATATTGGAAGAAATGTCTCCTGGGACATTCTACATATGTCTTGCGAAATTAGTTGTCACCTCTAAAAACAAACTTTGTTCTGCAAACAGCTAGCGAAAGCAGACTACACATATAGTCATAATTGAATAAACCTATGTACAAAATGATACTTTTTTTTTAATGAGGGAACATGATCCACACTGAGGAAGACCTAAAACTGATTGATCCCCAAACACCTCTACGAAAGACACCGGTTATTTAAACGTGTTCAAATGTGGGAAATTAACCGGCGCCAAACCTAACTACAAAATGTTCTTGTAGGTTTCTCAGGGAGGCAGAAAACCAGATGCTCTGTTTCTAACAGTAGGAGGAAAAGTGACGCTGAGAAGGAAGGGGGTGGAAGAGGTGTGTGTGTGTGTGTGTGTGTGTGTGTGTGTGTGTGTGTGTGTGTGTGTGTGTATTTCTGAACGGAGATACCTGGTGTTCCGTCTCCGTGACAGTGACAGAGAAGCTCCTGAACAAACCTGTGCCTTTAAGACTCAGTTGCTATCCAAACACAAGTAAACAGAGTGGACCATTAGGGAGCGCGGAGCGCAGAGGCGGAGCCTGGGCTGTGAGCGCCCCGCGCGGGCAGGACGCCCGCCGAAGGGGAGGCGGGGCTGCTACTAAAGCCCGGGACGCCGGCCGCGAGCTGCCTAGGGAGGGACGCGGGGAGGGACGGAGCTCAGCGCGCTTGCTGCTGGAGGGTTATGGGCCTGAGCGGCTTCAGCCTGCGATCTGACTCGGAGTTGGCGACACGGGGTTCGCAGAGGCGCGGGACTCCGGACCGACATTGAGCGGGGCGCGCGGCGAGCACCCGAGGTCCCCACGCGTTCCACGTCCGCAACCTCACAGCAAGGCTGGGACCCGCTCTGCAAACCGCTGCTTGTCTTCCCCCAGACCATGTCCGCGGCTCCCGGGACTCCGCGCGGTGAAAACTGGCCGGACGTCGAACCCAGGACCCTTCCCGGCTGCGCGCCTCCCTGCCTGGACCAGGTCTGAGCGCGCTGCCCGGGCGGCTCGTGCGGAGGAAGGTGAGTTGTCCACTCCGGGCAAGGGCTGTAGCAGCCCTAAAAAAGGCAGGGTGCAGGGGCAAAAGGGCGCCCCGATTCTTGGTTCGGCGTACCACACGTTCAGAAAATAATTCCTCTGGATGCAGTCTCAGAGAATTGTGTTTCGGCTGGAGCTCAGCTCTTAGTTTACACCCAAGGACACTCTCTGTATTGCTGCTTTTAGTTTTGTTTTGCGACACTGAGTCTGAACATTCATTAAGACTTCTCATAAAAGAGAATCAATTTATGCTGAGATTTAAAATAATAAATAAATAGATAAATAAATAAATCCCACCTCCAAGGTGTTTTTGACCCAGCCGAGTAACCCTAGGCTCCGGGTTCTGGAACCGCAGTGGCAGCTCAGCGTGAACTGCTGGGACAGAGTTCCAGCCCAGCCCACGCGTTTCAGGAGGAAAACGATACCAATAGTTCAGACCTTGGTAATTCATTCCCAGTCTATGCTGGCCTTTTTAAATTTTCTTCTCACCCTCCAGTCCAGAAGGGGAAGATAGAAAGTAAGTTCCCCCAGGGTTTGAAACTGGAGAAATAGCCACAGAGAAAGGAGATTGTAGATTGTAGGTGGGGGGGGGGGGGAGGAAAAGGTGTTTGTGCAGGGAGCCCTAGATCAGGTCTTCTCAACCTGTTCGCAGAGAACAAAAGAGGGTTGGCGTTTCCAGGGGCGTAGCAGCCCAGACAGCTACTCTTTCTGCTAAACAAACTGCAGTCCAGAGCAGAACAAGAAAATTACTCACACAAGGGGAGTGAGGGAGCGGAGAGAAACAGAACCCAGATTATGCGGAAGGCATCTTAATTTAATTAACTCCTTGGGAAGGCAGAGGCTCCGTGAAGGGAACAAAAACTTTGTGGCCCTTTCCTCAGTTCACCTGATCCAGTCTGGCCATTGTTATTTATTTTTTTAAAAGCTATCTTCTTAGATCTTTCAAGGATCTTCTTAGAGCTTTAGTTGTCTGGTTTATGTAAGTTTGCATCGTGGCTCCTTCTGAAATTCAGCGAGGCTATCATTCCAGCAGTCATTTCTTACAGGCACCAACGGACAGGTTTTAGCAGATGACCCCTGACTGTATATTATTTTTAGATAATCCACTGTAATGACACCACTATCAAAGACCAAGAATGCTTATCAAATTACCATGTACCTTATTTTCTCTAATGTTTTCAAAACTTCAGTGAACTGAAATTAGTTATGTACACATCTCACTAGTGATCTGAATCTTACTGAATTTTTTCTGTACCTGCCTGGAAATTCCTTTGAAGAAGAATGTTGGGGAGAAAAAAAAAAGAAAGAAAACTAGTCCCATCTCTATGTATTTTTTTTTTTTGCATTTTCATTGATGTAAGTTTCTTTCCTTGCAAAATTATAAGTAACCAGTGGCCCAAGTGGGATAGTAGATAAATGACAGCAGGCTGTTTCCTGAAACTGAGTATAGGAACTGAGTGTTCAGCTCTAGACAAAACGAAAGTACTTTAGATCTTTGCATTGACTTAAAGTATCATTTGATATACATTTCCAGCAACTCAGCGGGAGACTGAAAATATAATCTCCCTAATTATTTACGGTGAAAGACTGCATTGGCTATTTAAGGTTGCTCTCTGTGAGAAAGAGTTTTCAGAAGGCACAAATAGCTTGCCCTTTCTTTACGGAAAAACTACCTGTCCTGTACGTTAAAATAAGCAGATGCTACAACATAACACTTTTCTAACACCATAAAACGGGGCTATAATGTTAAATTTTGTGTTATAAATTACTTAGAGAAAGAGTTCAGAAGATGGCACTCCACTGTCTGCTGGCAGGATTAACCTATATGCAGAGTTCACTTTGTGGGCATGAAATTAAAATCACAGGACTTGGTGTTCCTTCCATGGACAACACGCCTTCACCACAAGCCCCCAATATAAAGAGGGAGGAAGGGATGGAGAGGAGGGAGGGAGGGAAGGAGAGAGGAGACAAGAGAACAAGGTGAGAGTTGTACTTTGCCTCTTCTTTGTATTTCTAAGAAATTTAGTCTGGGAATACACCGAAATAATAATTTTAGTTTCCTCTATGAGGAAGTCACTTTTTAACACTAGGAGGAAAATAATATTTGGGGGCTCTGGAAAATCTCCATTACCCCACAAAGGGGGTAATTTATTATAATTAATTTATAATACTTAATGGAAGAAGGCATAATCAGATTCCTTTCTCCTTCTCTCCCTACTCTTGAGAGTTGCCACAGAACAAAAAAGAATCGTGATTTGTGGTGGGAAAGCTTATCACTAATGGAGGTTTACAGTTTCGGTTGAATGGTCTAACTGAACCCCTCTGACTATTACACACCTTTCATTAACTCAGGGTCTGAACTCCCAGACCGCATACCAGCAGGAGAAGCGGGTCATTAATAAATCCCTGTCTCCGAACGTTCCAAACGGAAGAGATGGGGAGGGAAGGTGTGTGGGCCTGGCTGAGGCCGCCAGATTCACCCTTGCCTCAGCGCTGAGTCTTGAACGCAGCCCCCCTAAGCCAGCCCTCAGACAAAGAGAGGGAGCCATTGATCACAGTTCTCAGCGCGTTAAGAGAAGACAATTCTGGTGCTGAAAGGGGTGGAGAGGGAGGGCAAGGAGATCAAACTCCCCACCTCCCTGCTGGGTTAGAAGTCTGGCCTAGCCACTGGTGGTTCCCAGGGGCCTGCCTCCTTCTCTAGGCTGAAAGCGCCAGGCTGAGCGCCGGCACCTGAGAAACTACCCTCACACTGGGCCCAGGTCCACAGAGACATCTGACTCTTCTGCTAAAAGGGGCCTGGAGGTGGGAGTGTTTGCCCAGAATGCAGGTGAAGTGCCTAGTGAGCCTGGGTCTGAAAACAGACCTTTGAGCCCCCACCCGAGTCGCAGAAAGAGGAGAGTGCGTGCGCCCAGCTAAAACCTTGGCCCCAGACCCAGGGGCGGAGCGCGGTGGCGCGCGTCTGCCCGCACACTTCCTGCTGACCAGCTGAGTTCCCCCAAATCTAGGTCGCAGGGGTCCCTATCACCGCTTACCTTTCCGTCCACGGGGGCTCCTCTCATCTCTCTGCTCTAGTCCCTTCTCTCATAGCTTCTTGGGTGGCGGGTTTGCGCCTCTGTTAGGCAGAGAAGCCTTTGCAGGCTCCCTTGGAGACCTTGGAGTTCTGTCTGGGAGCAGGAGTTCGGGTCTCCCCAGCGCTCTTCACCCGCTCCCCACGCGCGAGAACCCGAACCAGCTGGAAGGGATCTAGCGTGAGAGCGGATGTGGTGATGGCCTGGGGATGGTTTCTTGAAACGAGGAGGGTGCGTGAGCTCCCAAGGACCTACATCATCCACGAGGATGATTTTTCTTTGCTGGGACTGGCCGGCGCTGATGAATGGGATATGGGAAAAGGAAGAAAAAAAGAAAGCCTTCGAGGTCAGCGCGGGGCGAGGCGGGCCCCTCGGAGAGCCCGGAAGCACCAAAAGCACCAGGCTGCACCCTCCCCGTTCCTGCACCCAAGGCCTGCGCGGAGCCCTGGCGCGAGAGGCCGCCACTGTGGGGCTGAGCCCCGGGCCCTCGAGCCAGGGGTCCGACACACCACCCGTCGTGCCCCGAGGAGCTCGGAAGCGCCGCGGGGACATAAGCTGGACCGCCGCCTGCAGGCGTTGGTGTCACGGGCCATCGCGGTTGACCGCTCTTCGCCCGAAGGGTGGGGATGGATGGACTGGTCTCTGGGTGGCCCCGACCGAAGCCCCTGGTGCCCACCGTCCTTTCTTCCCGGACAGGGGTCTCCCGCTCCGTGCGTGCAGGGACTCTGACCTTCCTGAGGGCGCCAGGATCACCAAGGAGCCTGCCGGGCTGGTCACCCAGACCCCGCGAGTTGAGCTCGGGAGGCTCTTTGAGGCGAGGGCTGGAGTGTGGTGGTGGTGGGGTGGGGGTTGACTTAGAAGGAAAGTTCCAAGGGGCCGCAGACAGCAGACTGGCGTGGAGAACAACCCTCACTACCTCTCTCTCTCTCCCTCTCTCTCTCTGCACTTTTTTTTCTTTTTCTTTCTTTTTTTTTTTTTTTAGGATTTTCTCTGCGTGCTGTTGTCTCTAAATTTTCTCCAGAAACCCACGGCCACCGGGCCCCTGAGTCTTAGAAGAAAGGGGCGGCTCCCTCCGCCACACCTTCAACACCCAGGAAAATGGGGAGCAAGGCCCTGCCGGCGCCCATCCCGCTCCACCCGTCGCTGCAGCTCACCAATTACTCCTTCCTGCAGGCTGTGAACACCTTCCCCGCCGCTGTGGACCACCTGCAAGGCCTGTACGGCCTGAGCGCCGTGCAGACTATGCACATGAACCACTGGACCCTGGGATACCCAAGCGTGCAGGAGATCACTCGCTCCACCATCACGGAGATGGCGGCAGCGCAAGGCCTAGTGGACGCGCGCTTCCCTTTACCGGCTCTGCCTTTTACCACCCACCTCTTTCACCCCAAGCAGGGAACCATTGCCCACGTCCTGCCTGCCCTGCACAAAGACCGACCCCGTTTTGACTTTGCCAACTTGGCCGTGGCCGCCACACAAGAGGATCCCCCCAAAATGGGAGACCTGACCAAGCTGAGCCCTGGGCTGGGGACTCCCATCTCAGGCCTCAGTAAATTGACTCAGGACAGAAAGCCTTCCCGAGGGAGATTGCCCTCCAAAACGAAAAAAGAATTTATCTGCAAGTTTTGTGGCAGACACTTTACCAAATCCTACAACTTGCTCATCCACGAGAGGACCCACACGGATGAGAGGCCCTACACGTGTGACATCTGCCACAAGGCATTCAGGAGGCAAGATCACCTGCGGGATCACAGGTGAGAAGGGGAACCAAGTGGGCTCCCTTCGAATGGTTCCAGGAGACCGGAGTTCAGATCGGCATTCCAAGTGTCCCATTTAGAAATCCCGTTTGAGCTAAAATATATTCCAGAGGTCCTCCCCCAGCCAGCTACAGCACCAGCCCACCACCAGCCCCCTCACCACCCTCACCTATAGTTTTCCTCTGCCATTTCTCCATGCTTGGTTTTTTTTTTTGGGGGGGGGGTGGTGGTGGTGGGTAGACACAGAGAAACTGAGAGGGAAGGAAGATATATATATATATATATATATATAGAGAGAGAGAGAGAGAGAGAGAGAGAGAAACAGACACCTGCTTGTGAAGCTTCCTCCTGCAGGTGGGGACCAGGGGCTTGAACCTGGATCCTTGTGCTCTGTAATGTGAGCACAGTAGTTTTCTTTAAAACATACTTGGGAGATGTGTCTTGAGCTCTCTGAGTATTAAGATGTCTAACCTTATCTCTGTATTAACAAATAGCAATTGAAGAAATATTATAATGAAGGGTTTTCATTGAGCCAAATCACCCCCAGGAGTGGGTTTGGGATAATAGTCTTTTGGGACTCAACTCTGTGATGGAATTTCTGCCCTCATACTCCATTACTCTGAGTGTTAAGTAAAAATTAGTCTCATTATGCTGGGACTCATCCATCCTGATTTGACCAGTTTAAAATCCCAAAGAAAACTGTAGGGGCCAAGGAGGGCTCCTCTGGCAAGATTTTGAGCTCTAGAATGTGCCTGAGTGGTGATCAGTATAGATAAAGCCAGTGTCCAGTGGCTGTTTTGAAAATTGAGGTTAACTAAACTGAATGTCACAGGGAACAGCAGTAAGAACAAAAGTACCATATAAATGCAATTAATGGGAATCATCTTCTTCCCCTTTTGTTTTGGTCCTTTCACCACTTCCTTCTGAATAAACTCAAACCATTCCAATTAAACCTTCTATTGGTTTTCAGGTATATCCATTCTAAAGAAAAGCCATTCAAATGTCAGGAGTGTGGGAAAGGATTTTGTCAGTCTCGAACTCTGGCAGTTCACAAAACTTTGCATATGCAGGTAAGTTTGTTTTCTTGTTTAAAAACAGTGGTTGGCTCCATTAAAAAAAAAAATCTGTGTCCTCCCCCCTTTCTTTCTCTTCAAAAGCTATTCAGTGTGTGGGTTCTTATCTTTAAAAGTTCTACTTAGATTAGTTTTCTGGTGGAGAAAACTGCTCTTTTGAATTTTTCATACATAACTTTAATATTTTTTAATGTAAACATTTATTTTTTCTGAAAAAGGCCACTTATTTATTATAAATCCTCTTTTTAGAATCATTCTTCTTCTTCTTCTTCTTCTTCTTCTTCTTCTTCTTCTTCTTCTTCTTCTTCTTCTTCTCCTTCTTCTTTTCATCCTATCCACCCTGCATTTAAAGTTTTTTGTGTATGGAAGGAAATAAAGGTAATTTTGGTAATGGAGGCATGGTGAAATCCCATACATTCTCTTTCCCAGGGGCCTCATAATTTGTAGCTTTCAGATCACTGAGGAATAGTTTAATTTCCCAGGAAAGAGGAGCCTTATTACCCAGGAGAATGTTGTTCCTTAAAGAGAGAGGATTAGAGTTTTTCCTTCCCCCTTTTCCTGCCTATGACATGGTGATGAAATGCAAAGCACTGGGAATCACGCAGCCCACCGAGGTGGCCAATGGCAGTTATCAGTATAATCAGCCTCTGTGTGCCTGCCTGCGTGTGTGTGAGATTGGAAGATAAGGAGCACAGATTTGTTCCTACAAGTCCCCTCTTTTGTTGTCTGTGCGGGTGTTATGTTAACGCTTGTGATACCAGTAAGGCAGAAACAACTGAGGAAAGGGTGCTGTGGTGGCGTGAAGGATTAATCCTTTGCTTGCTTCACATCTGAACAGGAATCTCCACACAAATGCCCCACATGTGGAAGAACCTTTAATCAGAGAAGTAATCTGAAAACTCACCTTCTCACCCATACAGACATCAAGCCCTACAGCTGTGAGCAGTGCGGCAAAGTGTTCAGGCGAAACTGTGATCTGCGGCGGCACAGCCTGACTCACACCCCGCGGCAGGACTTCTAGAGAAGCCCAGGATCTGTCCCGGGCCGCCGCTGCTCCCTTTCCCAGACACCTCACCACGCCTACCACCTGGGGGGGGGGTCCCCCATCCACCCCACCTTTCACAGACCCCAGCTCTCCCCTTGCTGCAGACGCACCTGCAGCTCCAGGGAGTTAACTCTTCTTCTCAAGGACTGAGAACTGTAGAAAGCCACACATATTCATCCCTTCACCAAGAGCATATGCTAGTTTCTTGTAGATATTCACAGCTCATTTTAGAGCTCTGTACAGAATGTCATGAATCTTTGTTTTGTCGTCTTGTTTGTTTTTGTATCTTGTGGGATGCATCTAGATATGGAAAATGGAAGCCAATTTTATCTTTAAAGACTGTATTTTCAAAATAAAACTTTTTCTTGTTTGTTTCAACACTCTTGCAAGTGTCTTGCTGTTTAAACTCTTGGGGATTTTTTTCCCCCTGAATTCTGGGAAAGTGGGCTGCCTCTAAGTAGTCAATATTGAAGGATAATTTTTCAATCCTTTGACTTATAAATTAAGACCTCACAATTCTCTTAATGAAACTTTAGCTTTCCCCTATTTGCACTTCAGTATTTTAGGTTTGGACAACCTAAGTGTATAGTTATTTCATTTGTCAAAGAGAAGCTGATACTCTGAGTTTTTATTCTCTCTTAAACCCTAATTTTTCATATAGTTTCTTCAGATAAAAGCAATCTGATAGTCATTATTAGTAACACCCAACTCCAGTGACTGACCTACTTGAAAGTACAAAGTGGAGAAAAACATAAGGGAAGAAAAGAGAAGGAAGCTTCTCACCAGTCCTTGACCTATTGTCAAACTTTATGATGGGCAACTTTCCTTACTAGTAGACTTTGAACACTGTGATTTAGCACTATAGACAGAAACTTTATCCTGCCTTGGAGAGAAGTCTAAAATCCTCCTACAGAAGACTGCTGGAATATACGACCTCTAGGAAGATGGTCGACAAAGAAATACAAGAGAAAAAACTTAGTTGTGCTAAGTCTAAAGATGGAGATTCTTTCTTCTAGAAGGCTTGCATTACTTTGCAAAGTAAACTGAGGTCATTAGTATGGTTTCCATTGGGGCCAGGTGGTTGCACACCTGGTTGAGTGCACATGTTACTATGCGCAAGGATCTAGGTTCTAGTCCCTGGTCCCCACCTGCAGGGGTAAAGCTTCACAAGTGGTGAAACAGGGCTGCAGGTGTCTCTCTGTCTCTCCCCCTCTCTATCCCACACCCTTTCCTCTCAATTTCTGGATGTCTCTATCTAATAAATAAAGATAATACCATAAGAAAGAAAGAAAGAAAGAAAGAAGGAAAGAAAGAAAGAAAGAGAAAAGAAAGGTTTCCACCATTGGTTGACTTTTTGCTACTGGAACAATGCCTGAAATACAAGTTACTTGATGTATAGAGGTTGTGGCAAATATGTAGTCATCATCTGAGGCATTTCAACATTTTCCAAATAACTGCTGGGGAATAAATAATGCACTAGTATAGTTAGGAACTTGTATAGGACATGGGTGGGAGAATTGGAACTAAACAATACGAGAGACAAGAAAGAAAACAACTGGGCTTATATAGAACATCAGAAGAACCTGTGACCCAGTAGCCTAGTAAGTTCTCATGAACTTTAATGCGCAGATTTTTTTTTTTTCATTTGTAAGGGGATGACATTTTGTCTTTGCAGTGATACCAGGCAGTATATTCTATATCTTTATATCAGAATCCTCCAGAAAGGTAGGTAGGGATCTGAGGATAAGATTCAAACTTCTCACCATTGCCTTGTTCTGTATAATTTAGGAGGAGAGGTCAGAAAGTGTTCCACACTCACTGTTTACCCTGTTCTCAGGAAAGCATATTAGAAGTCACTTGTGCTTCTCTCCAGAAATAAATTCTCTTCAACAAGGTGTGCACTCACATTTTCTGCATCTAATGTTTACACCAATGTATCTACCAACATGGCCTTGGGCCAAAAACTTCACTGAGAAAAGGGGGAAGGGATGAAGTATAGGGTGTATGGTATTTAGAGGAATGAAGCTATTTGTTTTCTTTGTTTGTAAGGAATTAACTCAATGACCTCCTTACCCCTACTCTCTCAAGATCCTGTCTCCATTGGCACAGAAGATTTGGATACTTTAGAGCAGAGTTACACATTGACTGTCCCTAGAGCTGCCTAATCCTGCAGGCTTTTTCCATGTCCTCAGTCTTGCTACTCCACCCATCCCAACTGACTACACACGTCACACTTCCATGGCACAGGGTTCAGGGGAATTATCAGAAAATGACCCTTGCTCACAGTCAAACTCAGGCTTATACTGGAAGTCCATATCACAGCAGCATGCAGATAGGTATAAGCTATTTATCTTAGTTGAATGAAATGGGAATCAGAAGTAAGAGAAGTGAGGAAAGACATTCCCATTCTAGCACACACACTATTTCAAAAGTTAGGTGAATTTATTTATGATTGATTTTACGCAGTTATTAATTTACTTATTAATTTAACAGATGTACTTTCCATGTGCCCAGGTCCTGTGCTTGCTTCTAAAGACTTTTATGTTCAGTTCCTGTCCTTCTATATCTATTGGCACATTCTTGGTTTCTTGACTAGGTAGGTAAATTTTTTAAAAGTACATTGATACTTAATTTAACAGTTTCTGTTACTCTGAACACTTAAAGTCTCTATCTAGACTAAATGAGGATGTGGTTTCAGAGTAGATGCCTTCAACTCTTCATGATTTCAGGTCACCTTTTGAACAGTAGGTTTCTCTCTGAATGCTGAGTTTTTGTTTTCTTCCTTTTTTAGAAGGTTCAAGCATGCAGGAAGTAAATTTTATGTGACAAACTGGTAAGACATCATGGGGGAAGTAATATCTTATGAAATTGGTCTGCTGAGGTTATTTGTTTATTTATTTTTTGTTTAGAGGTGAGTCACTATTTGAGTTTTAGATTAGTTTGCTTTCCTTACACCCTGTACCATAGTCAGCTTATGAATCAACGCTCTGAGGAGTGGGAAAAATTACAAGTCATAACCACAATGCTGAAGAACTTCATAATCAAACAATTAAGTAATCAGTTGTGACTTTAATCTTAATTTGCACTGTGTTGAATTTTTAAAATAACTTCTAGGGGATAGGAGATAGCTCAGTAGAGCAATAATTGCCTTACAGTACCTGAGGACCTGGGTTTGAGCCCAGCACCACATGGGAGCACCATGGATGACATTAGAGGAGTTCCACAGATAGTGAAGCATTGTTAGAGCAGTTCTCCTCTCTCTGTGTCTGCTTCACTCCCCACACTTTTCCCTCTCTCTCATTCTCAAAAGTAAAGTGTAAAAATATTTACTAAGGGAGGCAACTCAACATGCTAGAGGTCAAGGACTCATTCTCTGTCACTGCATAAAAAAGAATAATTAGTGGATTACTTTGTAATTCACTATAATATAAAATTGTGAACATGAGTTAAATGTACATTACACTAGTGATAAAATGTAGGCAGTTCTTGTATTGGTGCCTTTTATATATAGTCACTAAAGTTACAGAAGTCCTCTTTTCTGTGAGAAACACTTTCTAAAGTTAAACCCTAGGACAACTAAATATTTTAAATATTTCATAGGTGGGACTTAAGAAATATAACAATGACAAATATAGCGTGAAACATTAATAAGCCATGGTCTATTTCCATAGATCCAAGGATTCAAAAAGGGAGAAGAGATGTTGAAAAGGGATTGGGGGGCGGTGGTGGTAGTGCAGTGGGTTAAGTGCACATGGTGCAAAGCACAAAGATCAGCTTAAGGATTTCAGTTGAGCCCCTGGCTCCCCACCTGGAGGGGGGTCGCTTCACAGGAGGTGAAGCAGGTGTGCAGGTGCCTCTCTTTCTCTCCTCCTCTCTGTCTTCCCCTTCTCTCTGGATTTCTTTGTCCTATCCAACAACAATAATAGCAATGACAACAATAATAATAACAACAAAAATGATAGATAACAAGGGCAACAAAAAGGAAAACATAGCCTCCGGGAGAAGTGGACTCGTAGTGCAGGCATTGAGCCCCAGCGATAACCTTGGAGGGAAAAAAGAAAAAAGAAAGAGAAAAGGGATTGGGAGTCCAGTGTCCTATAGTAGAGGGAAATGAGAATCTGGTGGGCGAGGAGTCCTGGTCTATCTTGAGGAAATGTGAAACTGTATCCTTGTGGCAATGACATTCTCATAAAACAACATTTCCTCAATATATTGACTGGATTGAAAAAAACTGAATTATAAATTGACCTAGAATACTACTAATGATGGAATTAGAGACAGTGAATAAGAGTTTCTTCTACTCTTCATTTTATGAGATGTTAGTGGAGACATTTGGACATCATCTAAATAATGTTCAGACTGAGAGGTAGTTCAGCAGGTAGAGTACATGCCTTACTATATATGGAACTCTGGGTATGGGAGCACCAAAGGGAAGATGGTGGATGGTGGTCTCTTCCTCTTTTTATTCTCTTAAATAGTTTTGCAGGCATGCAGGAAAACCTTGGCTTACTCCCCAGAATGAGGACATTAAAAAAAAGTTTAGTCCGATATCCTTGCCCCAGTTTTCATTCTGGAGAGGGTAACTTTTCTCTGGAAGGCAGTCAGGAAGTATGCAGTCTTGAATTTTCAACAGGACAGGCTGAATTAATTCGGATTGAACATAGGGCAGCATCCATAGCAACTTTAATACAAGAAGGACATTACTATAGCATAATGGTCATTATTTTTTCTTACTACCATAGTAATTTTAATGTTACAATAAAGAGAGAAAGTTGATGAAACCATATAACACATGGCAAACAGGAATGACTTTACTTGGAGGATTAGCTGTGCTCACCTTTATTAGTGTATTATATTAAGATTGTATTTCCCAATCTTTCCTTCTGAAATGTAGCTAGCTTGTGATAGCTACCTCTGCTGACAGCAATAAGCAATAAAGGGAGTGGAGAGTCAGAATGATTCAACTTCGATGACCTGAGATAGTTCAAGTTCATTCCTGTTTCTTTCCTTTATTGCTTGTCGTTCATCCCCCCCCCACACACACAAATTACCTAATTATCTAAATTCTTTTTTCTTGAAATTATCCAAGTCAAAAATGGATAGGGGAAAACTATAAGTAGTGCTGATGGTTGATATGTTAGGAAATGTTAAATTTCAATGCTATATCTATTAGACTTCTACTTCAACAAACAGAAAGCCTGACTGACAGGGGCTTAAAAAGTAAGGGATCTGGGAGTCAGGCGGTAGCGCAGCAGATTAAGTGCACGTGGCTCAAAGCGCTTAAGGACCAGCATGAGGATCCCATTTTGAGCCCCAGCTCCCCACCTGCGGGGAGTCACTTCACAAGCTGTGAAGCAGGTCTGCAGGTGTCTGTCTTTCTCTTTCTCTCCCCCTCTCTGTCTTCCCCTCCTCTCTTCATTTCTCTCTGTCCTATCCAACAATGACAACATCAATAACAATAATAATAACTATAACAACAATGAAAAACAACAAGGGCAACAAAAGGGAAAATAAATATTTTAAAAAATGAAAGAAAAAAAAGAAAACAATATAAAAAAAAGTATGAGATCTGTTTTCTCATTTAACAAGTGTCTCTCAATAGGATACAGGCATGCAAAATGGATTGGAGTGATAAGAGTTTCCAAACCCAGTTCTTTCTATTTTTTCTCTTCTTCCATTTTTAGAATGTAGATTAGTTCCCTTCAAGGCCACAAAATGGCTAAACCAACTCCAACACTAGCTCTAATGATTCCTTCTCATCCATATTCCACTGGCAGAAAAGTAACTATTCCTTCCTTGCATCACTTTTTTTTTTTTTTTTGCTTTTTCCCTTCTTTTGTTGCCCTTGTTGTTTTATTGTTGTTGTGGTTATTTTTATTGTTGTTGTTATTGATGTCGTCATTGTTGGATAGGGAAATGGAAGAAGGGAAGACAGAGAAGGGGAGAAAAAAACACCTGCAGACCTGCTTCACCACCTGTGAAGCGACTCCCTTGCAGGTGGTGAGCTGGGGGCTCGAACCGGGATCCTTAAGCTGGTCTTTGCTCTTCGTGCCAGTCCTTGCTCTTTGTGCTTAACCTGTTGCACTACTGCCTGACCCACCTTGCATTACTTTTTAAGAACTAAGTATTTGTGTCATAAATCCAACTTGTACTTCCCTTGGTTATATTTAAGCCACATGCTCCTTCCTCAGTGAATCACTGACAAGAGGACTTGAAGTCTCTAAAGATAAACTAAATGAATTCAACATCTATGCTCTGAAATGAAGTCAGTCTCCCCAAAGCCTTTGACTGGAGAAAAAGAAGAAAAATGAAAGAAAGAAAAGGAGAACTGACTTTTGTGGGTATTAACTGATTTTTTTTTTTTTTTAATGCAGTCTCTGGCCCAGGAGATAACTTACAACTAGATGGGAGGAACATAACCATGGGAAACTCTGGATTCCAGGTACCACATTGGGACCACTATGGGGAGCACTATGGGAACTCCATGAATAGTGGAGTGGTACTAAACTGTCTCTCCTGTCTTTCTATCTTTCCTTTCTCTGTCACTAAATTAAAAAAAAAAAAAAAAAAGGAAAAATTCAGCTGGTAGGATACTCTGTCATTTTGCACTGGTAGTGGTCCTGAGTTCATTGCTCCCATAGAACTGCACTTTTAAAAATGCAATTTCTGCAACAGGGAAAATGGTCTAGTGGGTAGAGCACAATACCTGCATGCCTGTGGCACCAGATTTTATATTAGCTCCAAAGCATTACTCTGAACCCTTTCTTTCCCCCTCCTTTCTGTAAACAAAATAAGTATTTTTAAAAGTGAATTTTCCATTAATAGCAATGTTAGGAGAAGCTTCTGTTACAAGCACAGTATAGTTGAAGACATATACAGTAGTATCCAAACTATAAACAAAACAACAACAAAAAACTAGGCAGATGGGGGTTGGGTTGAGCACACGTTACAATGTGTAAAAACCGGGTTTGAACCCCTGGTCCCCACCTGCTGGGGAAAAGGTTCATGAAACAAGTCTGCAGATGTCCCTCTGTCTCTCTCCCTCTCTACCTTCCCCTGGATTCTCAATTTCTGAGTGTCCCTATCTAATAAATAAATAAAAATAATGACAAAAAAAAAACCTAAGCAGAAACAAAGGTCAGCAGATAATAAACCAAAATGCTAATAGTAATTACTCATGAGTAACAAAGAGTACATTTTTCTTCTGTCTTATTTTTCATCTCTTCCAAATAACATGTGTTACTTTTACAAAGAAAAAAAGTAATAAATATATTTTTAAAAATCCAAGATAAAGTCTTAAGTTCTTTAATATTTGTTTTTATCTTGCTTTACAATCTCCAGCCAGTCTTTGCTGGTCTTTTTTCACACACTTACATATATCTTCATATTTCATCTATATCATTGCTTTAATTTAGTTAAAGCTTTACTTTCTAGTTTCCTTAATTTCTATGCTAATCTCCTTCTTAAAAATATTTTCTTTTCTCTGAGTTTCTGTATCCAGATGCTCTGCATTCTCTATTTGTAAGAGTTTCAACAATTCTAAGTAGGTTTTCCTCTGGTTAATAATTCATTAAAATTATCCAGGGCTTTTATTTCTAGGCTCTCTCTAATTCAGTGTGGGTGAATCCAAATTCCTGATGATAAATACTATATTTAAAATATATATTCTCTTGGGGCTAGGTTGTGGAGCACCTGCTTGTGTGTATATACAATGTGCAAGGACCCAAGTTCAAAACCCCCCCCCCCCCCCCCCCCCCCCCCCCCCCCCCCCGTCTCCACCTGCAGGGGAAAAACTTTACAAGTGGTGAAGCATTGTTGCAGGTGTCTCTCTGCCTTTCTCCCTATCACTCCCTTTCCCTCTCAATTTCTGGCTGTTTCTATCCAATAAATAAATATAATTTTTAAATTTAAATATATATTCTCTTTATTTATTGAGCAGAGAGAGAGAAATTGAGAGGGAAAGAGGAGATAGAGAGGGAGAAAGTGAAGTAGTTGCAGCACTGTTTCACCACTCTCAAAGTTTCTTCCCTGCATGGTTTGAACCCTGGGCCTTGTGCATGGTAACCTGTGTGCTCAACTGGGCCCACCACCACCTGGCCCTTAGGACTCTGCATTTTAAGCAAACACTTTAGATAGTTCTTATTTGCATTAGAGGCCTGGAACTTTTGCATTAGCCTTTGACACCCTCACTCCTTTATCTTATCCCTCAGCCATTTATGATGTGCCTACCACAATAAACATAAAACCAATCAACCCACTTTTCTTTGTTTACTCCTTGTCCTTGAAGCTGTCAATTATTTCCTGTCTTAATTCTTACTGCACTTCTATGATCACTCCATCTACTTTTCTTTTCTTTTTTTAATTTCAATTTCTATATTGGGGGATTAATGTTTTATAGTCAACAGTAAATACAATAATTTGTACATGCATAACATTTCCCAGTTTTCCACAAAACAATACAACCCCCACTGGGTCCTCTGCCATCATGTTCCAGGACCTGAACCCTTCCCCAGAGTTTTTTACTTTGGTGCAATACACCAACTCCAATAACTCCAGTCCAAGTTCTGCTTAGTGTTTTCTCTTCTGTCCATCTACTTTTCTTTTCTTTTTTTTTTTTTTTTTCCTCCAGGGTTATGGCTGGGCTCGGTGCCTGCACCATGAATCCACCGCTCCTGGAGGCCATTTTTCCCCCTTTTTGTTGCCCTAGTTGTTGCAGCCTCGTTGCGGTTATTATTGTCATTGTTGACGTTGCTTTGTTGTTGGATAGGGCAGAGAGAAATGGAGAGAGGAGGGGAAGACAGAGAGAGAGGGGAGAGAAAGATAGACACCTGCAGACCTGCTTCACCACCCGTGAAGCGACTCTCCTGCAGGTGGGGAGCCGGGGGCTCGAACCGGGACCCTTACGCCGGTCCCTGCGCTTTGCACCACGTGCGCTTAACCCACTGCGCCACTGCCCAACTCCCTGTCCATCTACTTTTCTATTGATATTGCTCACAGACTAATTTTTCCCTTTTTTACATTAATAGACAGCTTTGGGTGTTTCTTTTCCTTCTTTGTCTTCTTAACGTACCCACCAATTTAAAGAGGGAAGAGAAGAGAGTGTAATGACTGATTAAGATGAAGAAATCACAGAGGTAAAAATAAGAATAAATTTTTTCAATTTATAAATTGAAATATTGTCATGAAAAACTTACTCCCTCTACTCTGTGTAAAGAACATTAATATTCTTCTGTATGAAGAATAATAATGTCTTAGGTATTGGGATGTGGGTGTATACTTGTTTTAACATCAGAATTAAATGAAAAAAATTTGGATGATTTATATTATATATGCATTATATATTATATTATTATTATACTTATGTTTTAGAGGACAGTGTCATTTTTTTCAAGACCTGAAACTGTTTAGAGAGATTAAAAAACCATCTAACATCTTTGAGATTTGGTTTCTCAAATGAAATTTTGCTCTATACAAATTTTAAGGTTTTCTCTAACCTATAAGCCAGAAAATACTAAGATATTTAGTATATTGAACCAAGTAAAGGACTCTGGGGTGGGGGATAATGTTCAGGTCCTGGAACATGATAGCGAAGGAGGACCTTAGGTGGGGGGTTAGAGTGTTCTTCAGAAAACTGAAATATGTTACACATGTAGCAACTACTGCATTTTACTGTCCACTGTAAACCATTAATCCTCCCAATAAAGACAAAAAAGGAAGGAAGGAAGGAAGGAAGGGAGGGAGGAAGGAAGGAAGGAAGGAAGGAAATACCAAGATATTGCCATTACTTTCCTTCCATAATATTTTTGTGGACTCATTAAAAATAAATTGTGGGGAGCTGGGCAGTAGCACCCCAGGTTAAGTGCACATAGTGCAAAGCACAAGGGCCAGCACAAGAATCCCGGTTCTGGCCCCCCATTCCTCACCTGTAGGTGTGTCGCTTCACAAGTGGTGAAGCAGGTCTGCAGGTGTCTGTCTTTCTCTCCCCTGTCTTCCCTTCCTCTCTCAATTTCTCTCTGTCCTACCAACAACAACAATAACAGCAACAACACTGGGAAAAAGATGGCCACTAGGCGCAGTAGATTTGTAGTGCAGACAACAAGCCCCAATGATAAGCATGGAGGCAAAATAATAATAATAACTATTATTATTATTAACAAATTATGGATTTACCAATACATTTCTACTTAAAGTTGTCGTACTGTCCATTTTCTTATTTTATTTTATTTTTTTAAATATTTATTCCCTTTTGTTGCCCTTGTTGTTTTATTGTTGCAGTTATTGTTGTTGTTATTGCTGTCGTTGTTGTTGGATAGGACAGAGAGAAATGGAGAGAGGAGGGGAAGACAGAGGGGGAGAGAAAGACAGACACCTGCAGACCTGCTTCACCGCCTGTGAAGCGACTCCCCTGCAGGTGGGGAGTCCGGGGCTCAAACCGGGATCTTTATGCTGTTCCTGTGCTTCACGCCACCTGCGCTTAACCCGCTATGCTACTGCTGGTCTCCCCTCCATTTCCTTAAGAATTCTTATTTTAGAGGTCCTTTAAGAGGCTTAACTGAAAGTAATATTTTAAACTACAGTGTAAATGCATTATTATTTTTCAGATTATAGAGCAATGATTTTTTATTCAAAATTTAAACAATGCAATAATGTAAAAAGTTCTTCTATATTTATTTATTGCCTCCAGAGTTATTACTGGGGCTTGGTACCTACACTATGAATCCACTTTTTATCTGTAAAAGTTAGCCCAAAGCAGTGAAGTCCTGGCAATGATAAAGAAGTAAATACACAAATAAATTACTATAGGATCTATTTTTCCCATATCAATATAAATAAATATTAATCTAAAGTACTGGTGAAAAAAATTCTTATTTTTAAGAATTATTTTTGCTTATTTACATGAAAGGGAGAGAAGGGAAGAGAAACTCTGACATATGTGATGCTAAGGATTGAACTCAGGACCTTGTACTTGTCAGTCCAATGTTGTAGCCACAATGTCACCTCCCAGGCCATGAAAAAAAGATCTCTCAGTACTTTAAAACCTGAAGATAGATTCTTTTTACATAGGAAAAGAAGAGAATCATTCTGTTACAGAAATCTACAAAATTCCACCTTTAAATGACAACCTTTAGTCCCTTACTTCATGACAGCAGTTGAGAGAACGCCTTAGGCTTTTGAAGATTCTTCAAGGTGTGTCATATTAGGGCTCACATGAGTGCACAGTGATAGACCTCCCTGGCAAGAACTGAAAGATACAGTTCTTAAATCCCCTGGTGACCCATTATCCATGGATCATTGACAAGACAGAATGTAATAGCTCCGATCTCTCTCTCTTTTAATTTAACCAAGGTAAACATCCCTGTGAAACTGTACTGTTCACACGTTACAACTTTTATCTTAACAAGAATTTTTTTTATCTAAACAAGATTTTTTTCCCTAAATAAGGAAAAAAAAAAAGAAGTAACATTAAGTAGATATACAAATGCCTTTGTATCCTTTATTATATTTCAATATTTGTTGAATGAGGAAAGATAGCTGTCTAATCACAGAGACTGCAACTGTGAAACTTTTCCCACAACCTACTTTTCCAAACAGATCATCTAAAATGGCACAGGACATACCATTTGGAATATCAAGTTAAGTAATATGTACTTTGCCTGTTTAAAGACAATATTAAGACAGCAGTTCAGTTAGGGTCATATGTCAGAATTTAATTACTCCTAATTGTTTTTGCTATCATCTGACAATTCAAGTGCTTCTCTATTTTCAAGCTTACATCACTTGTGAACTGGGTCATAGTTATTAGCTCTCAGAAGGACTTATTCACAGGCCTCTGCAATATTCACCATGTGCTTTTGCAACATCACAAATTGAAGGTGCTGTCTTATAAATGTCATAATGTGATGACAGGACATGTTTCTAGATGGTTCTGATCTAGATCCATCTGGTCTAGATCCATCTAAAAGCTTTTCCCTCCCCCTCCACTGGCTCCACTGTTTTCCTTTCTATACCAGAGCAAGAGAATGAGAATGAGAACAAGAGAGAGAGAGACTATAGCATCACCCTACCACTCACAAAGCTCCCCTTTGTATGGTGTTGCACATGGCAAATTGTGTGCTCTCCTGCACCCCCCACCCCACCCCCACCATCGTGGGCCACCCCTGCCTAAACACTTCTTATTTTCAGTTCATCTTTTTGACTTCTATAGAGATGCTGCCCCTCTGTAGAAATAGAAAAGGAAGCTAGTACTCTCATTAGTCAATTAGTACTTCATTTTACACCTAGGTTAAATAAACAAAGAAATAAACAAACAGTAACCTGATCAGCTGCTTTCATAGAAATCTAAGCAAGTGAATCAGATATTTTGGTCTAGACTAGTGAAGTCGAGCCCAGAGATTTCAATTGAGAAACTTAAAGATATCTGCAGAAAGAGACATGGGTAAGAATATTGCTTGCTTTCAAAAGAATATAAATGTCCACTAACTAATGATTAATAATTATAAACATTATGGGATACCATATAGTTATACAATGGATTAGTATTATACATAACAGAATGTATTGCCCTCAAACACATCCCATGGTGTGAAAAAAAGCAAGCTCGAAAATGACAAGTATACACCATTCACATAAGATTTGAAGGCATTTGATATGTAGTGCATATAAATATAGCATAAGTACAAAATGTTATTGAAAAGAACAAATGCCAAATTCTGATACTAGTTACTTTTAAAGACAAGAAAAAAGAAATTAGAAATTGGTGCATAACTTGAAGGACTCCAAGTTTATTATGATATTTTACTCCTTAAAAATATGAAACAAAGAATCGGGCGGTAGCACAGAGGGTTAAGCACACATGGCGTGAAGCACAAGGACTGGCTTAAGGATCCCAGTTCGAGCCCCCAGCTCCCCGCCTGCAGGGGAGTCACTTCACAGGCAGTGAAGCAGGTCTGCAGGTGTCTTTCTCTCCCCCTCACTGTCTTCCCCTCCTCTCTCCATTTCTCTCTGTCCTATCCAATAACAATGACAGCAATAACAACAATAATAGTAACCACAACAATGATAAAAAACAACAAGGGCAACAAAAGGGGAAAAAAATAGGGTCCAGGAGCAGTGGATTCGTGGTGGAGGCAAAAAAAATAATAATAAATAAAAATTATATAACAATGGAGTCAACATAATATAACAAATGCAAGGTTTTAAATTATACTAGTCTATATATGTGCTTAGAAATTTTCATAATAAACTTTTCATTCAAAGAAGAATCAGATTTTAGAGATGAAGGGGAGTTCAGGGATCATCTAATATTGGATTTAATGGACAGCTACTCTATGATGATTGAGTTACTCTGATATGTAAGAGAAAGTAGTCCTCCACACATCTTGAACTTATATTCTAGTGGAGAGAGAGACCAAATAAAAAATAAACATTAAATATAAAAAAATCAATGTTAATAAGGAACACATAGAGTACTTCATTTCAGAATGAGGAAATTTAGGCCAAAGACGGTTAAATGAAATTCTCAAGATGCAATAGTCTAGAACCTTCTCCTTAACCCCCTCCCTTTCTACATACTTCTGCTCCCCCCAGTTACTTCCAAACTTAATGGTATTCTTGTTGGTGGTGGTGTTAGACACAAACACATTGACAGTGTCTACTTGACTGGTAGCAGTCTCTAAATTAGCAATATAAGGCAAAAGATACAAATTTATCAAACTAGCAATTAGTTAAAATAGCCTTTGAAGTTATTGAAATATTTTGAACATGGCATTAAATTTACACAATTTTCTTATTAGGTAAGCCAGCATTATCTTCACTTCAAAGGTGAAGAAAGAGGTAACTGGGGGAGTTATTTGTGGGGTGAAGTAAATTGCCTAAGGCTCTAGAGGAAATAAGAGTGACAGGCTCTGGATCAGAATTCAGAACTCTCACTAATCTAGTGCAAAATCTTGAGTACATTTCTTTCTAACCTCTCCTTTCAGGTCAGGGTGCCTCACTTTCACATATTTCTGTAACACCAACACTGTTGTTTTGAAATTTCCAAGATAAGGGTCCAAATACTAATATCTACTCAGACAGGTTAGTTTTATACTTTTGAGATTGCAAATTCATTAGTAAAAATATTTAATGTAAGCCTTTGTGTCCATTTAAGAGGACTAACTTTTCTCACCAGATGATCTCAAATAATACATGGGGAAATAAATTTTGCAGATAATCTATTCAAAGCTTTGAAGACAGATTTCAGGTAAGCTTGTACCCTCTGAGGGAGCATAAAAATTAGGCAACTATGGTGACTTAATCTACCTATGTGATGTTATGACATCTACTTATAACACTTTAACATCCATAAAGTTTCTTTTTTAAAAAAGTAATTCTCCAGTGGGGTGGTGAGGCATTTGATCAAGCACACAGTTACTATGTGCAGCTTCAAGTTTCTGCTCCCTACCTATAGGGGGAGGAAGCTTCACTAGTGGTGAAATAGGTCTGCAGGTGTCCTTCTTTCCTTCTCTACCTCCTCCTCCCCTCTCAATTTTTCTCTGTTCATTCAAGTAAAAAGAAAAGGGAGGAGGAGTTAAAAAAAGAAAAAAAAAAAAAAGGAAGAAGTGGTTGCTGGAAAGAGTGGATTCTCAATTCAGGCACCAAGCTACAGCAATAACCCTGGTGGGAATAAAATAAATAAATACAATTCTATTCATTTCTATTAAACAGTTGCTTTTAATATTATGATAGTCAAAGGCAATTGTTGCAGCTTCTTCTATTGCCTGTATTAATTTTTTAAACTGTCACTTGTAGAAATCAAGTCCTTATGGGGGGAAATGAGATTAGAATTTTCATTATTCAAAATAAGAAAGTACCATATATATATATATAATGAAATAACACTCAGCTATTAAAAATGGTGATTTCACCATTTTTAGCCCATCTTGGATGGAGCTTGAAGAAATCATGTTAAGTGAAATAAGTCGAAAACAGAAGGATGAATATGGGGTGATCTCAGGCAGAAGTTGAAAAATGAGACCAGAAGAGAAAACACTAAGTAAAACCTGGACTGGAGTTGGTGTATTTCACCAAAGTAAAGGACTCTGGGGTGGTTGGGGGGAGAGAGTACAGGTCCTGGAAAAGGATGACAAAGGACCTAGTGGATGCTGTATTGTTATGTGGAAAACAGAAATGTTACACATGTAAAACTGTTGTACTTACTGTCAAATGTAAAACATTAATCCCCCAATAAAGGAAAAAAATAAAGTAGTATGTGGTCTAACACTATTTCTACCCAGGAATCTATCAGCAGATCTTACGTCTGTATACTATATACTTCCCCTACAAAGCTGGTTATAGTTTTATTTTGAAATGCATCATATTGATTGGCACAGGAAGACTCCAGAATTACTTATTATCTTAATTTTCCAATGAATTCTTTCTCCCCTTGGCTGATGTGTGAAGTTAAGCTTCTAAGGGCTTCTTTAGTGTCCTTATTAAGACCATCTGTAAAGAACATCAGAATGAAGTGTTGAATTTCACCCATTTGGATTTCATTAAAGTGTCTATAGTTGTCAAGCATTTAGAAAGTCAAGACACTAAGAGTTTGGGGTTTGACCCAAAGGAAATTGGTCCTTATTATAAGGCTAAACAGGAGGGATAACTGAGCCAAAGTTTTTAAGGGAGTAAGACTAAAAAAAAAGTCATTCTAGGGGGTCAGGTGGTAGCGCAGCGGGTTACGCGCACATGGCGCAAAGCACAAGGACTGGAGTAAGGTTCCCGGTTAGAGCCCCCGGCTCCCCACCTGCAGGGGCGTCCCCTCACAGGTGGTGAAGCAGGTCTGCAGGTGTTTATCTTTCTCTCCTCCTCTCTCCATTTCTCTCTGTCCTATCGAACAACCAATGACAACAATAATAATCACAGCAAGGCTACAACAACAAGGGCAACAAAAGGGAAAAAATGGCCTCCAGGAGCAGTTGATTCATGGCTCAGGCACTGAGCCCTAGCAATAACCCTGGATGGAAAAAACAAAGTCATTCTTTTCAGGTGCATACATCTAAAATGATGTTAAAACAGTCATATACTTTTTAATGGTTAAGTTTTCCATATTACCAAGCAAAGTATGAATTTATCACTGAAGTCCCTAAGAGTATGTGGACTTCTAGTACATCAGCGGGCAAACTTCTGAGTTCATAAACTATGAAACAGTAGCAAAATTTCATGTGTGTTTCATTTTCAGGATTGAGGAAGCTATAGATTTCCTGAGATTGTCAGAGACATCTGTGGTTCAAAATAGGTTAAAATGTTGGTTTATTTTCTTATATATTAAAGTATATTAACATTTTCAAGGCATCTAAATGAACTACATTTTAAATTTCTCTTTTTACTAGAATTACACAGTATACATAAGTGTACAAAACTTTTTTATTTCTTTATCGGGCAATTAATGTTTTACATTCGACAGTAAATACAATAGTTTGTACATGCAAAACATTTCTCAGTTTTCCATATAACAATACAACCCCCACTAGGTCCTCTGTCATCCTTCTTGGACCTGTATTCTCCCCCAACCCCACTCACCCCAGAGTCTTTTACTTTGGTGTAATACACCAATTCCAGTTCAGGTTCTACTTGGGTTTGCTCTTCTGATCTTGTTTCTCAACTTCTGCCTTAGAGTGAGATCATCCCATATTCATCCTTCTGTTTCTGACTTATTTCACTTAACATGAATTTTTGGAGGCCCTTCTAAGATTGGCTGAAAATGGTGAAGTCACCATTTTTGATAGCTGAGTAGTATTCCATTGTGTATATATACCACAACCTGCTCAGCCACTCATCTGTTGTTAGACACCTGGGTTGCTTCCAGGTTTTGGCTATTACAAATTGTGCTGCTAAGAACATATGTAAGTATACAAAACTTTTTAAAGCTAATTTAATTTTACTTAATTTTAATACTTAAAATTACAAATGACCAGAATTTTCATACTGAGGTTGTGAAGTCTCAGTACTCTGAATCAACCAGGCTTACCAACAATAACCAATTTGGAATAAGTAACATAGAAAGAATAATTTGATTGAGAAGTGAAAATATGTTGCACTAGTAGTTTAAAGTGGCAAAAGATAAAGCAGCTTGAAAATGTGTCATTATGCATAGTCGTTTGCTTAATTAATTGCACTAAGTGGCATGTACTTTATATGGTGACTCAAACTCATTTTGAGTTAAAAAAAACAGCACTTTTATTCTATTAAAAATATATAGTATAGGTTCTGACATAAAAAAAAGCCACTGAGGGAGCTGGGCAGTGGAACACCTGGTTAAATGTACACATTACCATGTGCAAGGACCTAGGTTCAAGCCCCTGCTTCCCACCTGTACTAATGGTGAAGCAAGCACTCTCTCTCTCCCTCTCAGGAAATCTATAGCTTATCATATGTGAACCTGACTTGTATCCAAATGAACTGGGCTAGTTCTCTTAATCTGTTGCATCCCCTCTCAAAAGTTCTGATCTTGATAGTCATAGAACTAAACTCAGTTTCTAGTCTTTGCACTTCACTTTCTCCCTGACCTCTTAACTACTGTGTTTAATCAACCTTTCTTTTCTACTATTATCTGTTCAGATGTCTTTATTCTTTGCTGAAACTTCCTCCATCTTTTTTTTTCCCCACTCACATGTGCTTGATTTTACTATTCCTGGACTGACTTTTTCACTCAGAGACAGAAAGAGAGAGAGGGTGAGGCACTACAGTACTGGAGTCTCCTCAGGTGCTATAGCATCTCTCATGTGGTATTGGGATTCAAATATGGGTCATGAGCAGAGCAACTTATGCTTACCTACTGAACTATTTCTCTGACCCTCAGACTTGGTCTCTCCTGTTAACTTCACCTCAGTACATTTTATTCTTTTCAATCTACTTTGAAAGCATATTTAAATACTAGTAAAAATAGACTGTTAAAGCATTAATCCTTTCTTTCAAAGTTAAGATCTTTTATGTTCTTTAACATTAAATGTATGTCTTGGCTTTTACATAAGGTTACAGATTAGTTAAGGAAGGTCATGATTCAGTAAAGACTACAATTATATGAATTATGTATCAGTGAAGCTACTGTTAAAAATCAAACTAGTGAAAAAGAAGAATAAAGTAAAGTTATTTACTTGGAAGTGTTGAAACATAAAAACTTCAATATGGGCCCTAGATAGTTATCACTATTATAATTATTACTACATGTATTATTTAGCCTTATAAATACTCTAAAGGCTTTCTATAAACCAGTAATTTAAATTCCTCTGCTAACTAGCTGTCTTAGGACTATCTAAATACAAATTATGTGAAAACTTCTAGAACAACAACTGGCATATACATATATATATGCATATATATGTGTGTGTATACATGTATATGCATATAAAACAAATGTTCAAAATCATAAAATGTTATAGTACATTTGACGGAGTTAAATCATTTACATTGTATAGATATAAAGATGAGAAGAACAAATTAATGCATAAACTAATCAGGAATCAATCTAAAGTTATAATAAATCTTTGTTATTAAAATAATATATGTAGCTATAGAAGTAATGGGGTTGGGAAATATCATAGTAAAACTTCATCTTTTAGGCCTTTCTTAGAAAATTTTTATTAAACACCAGTTTAAGATTGGTTTTGTGATGCATGCTTCACCAGCACATATAGTAAAATTAGAACAACACAGATTAATATGGCCCCTGCATGAGGATAACTCAAAGATTTGTGAAGTGTTACATTCTTTAATTTGAAAGGAAAAAAAAAAAGGAAGGAAGGAAAGAAAGAGGGAAGGAAAGAAAGAAGGAAGGGAGGGGAAAAGGAAGGAAGAGAGAGAGAGAAAGAAAGAAAGAAAGAAAGAAAGGATGGAAGGAAGGAAGGAAGGAAGGAAGGAAGAAAGAAAGGAAGATAGGGAATTGGTTTTGTGGTATAATAAGGAGATCCCCAATCAGCATTAACATCATGGTAATCTAACAGTGCTGGTGTTCAAAAAGTATTTATTCTAACATAGCTTTTGAAAATAACAATTTTTCCATTAAAATGCACAGAAGTGAATATGTAGTTGATACTGTAGCAATTGCCCTGAGAGATTTTGCTTTCTCTATATTCACATACCTCCCTTTCCTTCTTAGGTTCTCACAGCAATGAAAAAGGAAATATGGTTTACAGTATTTGTCACAAGACTACTATTTCTCATCTCCCAGTGATGGGTGTCTGCAAAAACACTCTCTCCCCCAAGCTAAGTAAGTCCTTTTCCACCATCATGCACTGGAACCCCAATGTCCTCTCCAACCTCTCCTATTGCCTTCTCTTCCAGAGTCCTTTGCTTTGGTGCAATACATCTACCTGTTCCAAGGCTCACCTTATGTTATCTCTTGTTTCTTAAATTCCACCTATATATGAGATTATCTGGCATATGTCCTTTTATTTTTGACTTATTTCACTTAACATGATTCCTTCAGGATTCATCCAAGATGAGGCAAAAGAGATAACTAAATTGTTTTAAATAACTGTATAGTATTCCGCTGTGTATTCATACCACAGTTTTCTTACCTACTCACCTGTTTTAGGGAACTTGGCTGGGAAGCATTACTTTCAAAGTGAAGCTGTTAGCTGATGGAATACTGGATTTCTGTTAGGACAGCTAGTATATTTTCAAAATTGTGGTTTTCATTATAATTTAAGAATAGTAATTTCTTTGGGTTGGGAGGAAATTTACAAGTGCCTTTGTCCATTTTTTCATATAACATTACTAACAGAAGCATATTCTGGTCTTCAACTTTCATTGTTATGTAGTTGAATATTAAAAGACATAAAAATGTCTTATGCACAAACAAAAATTTTCCTTGTTGCACCTTCCAGTAAATGACTTCAGATTCTGCTTTCTCTAAACTTTAAAATTAGGAGTAAGGAAGGATAATTCCTCTTACAGAAACAGATGATATATTTGAATTGACCTTTGTAAAATGTTTAGAATGTTACAGAACTTTTTAAAGCTAGTCAGATAAACTAATTTTCAGTATTACAAATGACCAGAATTTTCATAGTGTTAGGGAATGGTGTCACCATATATCAGGTCCTCAGAAAAACACACAACTTATTTCTTTCTTAGTTTCTAGACTAGGAAGTTTTATTCCTCTTATCCAAGTATCACAGTGAGTTTAGCAATTTTTAGTCTTCCTAAGAGATCTGCTCACCATTACCCATGAATCGATGTTAGCACATCTTATGGGAGGAGAGAGAAGGAATGAGATGCTTTTATTCATAGTTTTATTTCCTCCTTTTCTGCTATGGTAGGAAGGAAGATTAACTGGTTAAAGCTGACACTTCACTGGATATGAATCTTTTAAATCCCTGGCCCAGATTAACTGAATGATCCCTGTGTGGAGAACACAGGTTGTCAAGAGTGCTTGTATCACATTAATTTGCCTAATAACAAATCTATTTGCAACCTCCTCCGCATTTAATGAGAAGATTCCATTGTCCTTCTCCTGCCAGTTCTAACATGTTTTATTCCTATCTTGATTCAAAAGAGCCTGACTTGTATCATAGTATCTCAAACTGCCAAAGGCCACAGCTCCTTCATTTAAATAAATAAAAAATAAAAAGGAATTATAGACTGGGTAGGAGGACTTGTAAATTGTGCACCTAACTGGTTCAAGTCGACCTCTTCTTCATCTATTTATTCATCTAGAAAATAACTTTAAAAAAATAAAGGAAAAAAAAACTCACTGAGCCTGAGATAATGTATATCAGCTTTGATCACATGCTCTGAGGTTTGGAAAACGAATTACTATAAGCCAGGTGTCATCCTCAATACTTTCCTGGAAACACTTTTGTTAAATGTTGCTTTTGATCATATTTTTAAGATGTAATTAAGGATTCCTTTTCCCTAGTCATGGTTTCTCTCTTGAGTTAAACCTTATGGAAACAATCCAATGGAATTACGTAGCTATGGTTCCACTCACAGGAGCTCTTGGTATTGATTAAGGTTGCCTGGATAAAAGAATATAGAATAGGTGTTTGCCTAGTGGGTGTGTCAATAGGGGGTGGTGGTGTCCTTTTTATCTTTCTACAACCCAAGGTCTCATGAGAATCTCTTCATATCTGCAACCAAGAAATTCTTCTCATTAAATGTAGACATTTTCCCAATACTTCTTGCTCATTTGATAGTCATTCAACAAATATTTTAGTATCTTCATATGTTAAGAAGAGATAAAGAAGAAAATAAGAATAAATAAATATGTTGTAGTCCAAGTATGTGTTGGTTGCCATGGAAGTATGTATTACAAGAGAAGTTTGCTTCACTGTGTGGAAGGAGGGTAAGGAATAAGGAAGACTCACTGGAGAAGGGGAATGTGATTTCCATGAAGAGAGAACATTCCAGTGGTTTTCTTCAATGAGGCTGGGTGGTGTTGTACCTAGTTGAGTGCATTCACATTTTACAGTGCTCAAGGACCAGGGTTCAAGGCCCTAGTCCCCACCTGCAGGGGACACCTTCATAGGTGAAATAGTGCTGTAAGTCTCTCTCTCCCTCTCCCCATCTCAGTTTCTGTCTTTATCCAAAATAAACTTGAAATATATTATTGCCTTAATGATCAGGTAGCAGTGACAAATAGTTATTATTATTAGTAGTAGTATAATCCATGACACAAAATACTCTTTAGACTTTCAGACAAAATGATTTTGGAGTCAAATACATCTGAAACTTCACAGTGTACATTAACAGTCCATATTTCTGAGGAACCCAGTAGTAAAGAGAGCAGATGAACAAAATATAAGTCAGCATTTCCCAGACTGTCCAGACCACATCATTCCTATTATATTGTTGTTGGGGTAGATATGTTACCATCCTGACACACATTACCAGGCACAGGATGGAGGTTTGGGTCCCAAGCCACCACATGGCAGCAAAATGCACTGGGAAACTTCACAAGCACTAGAGCAGTGTTGCAGGTGTCTTTCTTTCTGCTTTTCTCTGTCTCTTACTCTCTATCAAAATGAAAGAAATAAAATAGGTATGAGGAGCAGTGAAGTCCTGAAGGCACAGAGCCCTAGTGATAACCCTGGTGAGAAAAAAAAAAATCTGCACAGTATCCTCACTTTAGAGATGGAGCCCTGGGGCAGAATATGTCTTTACATTCCTTGAAACAAGTGTGAAGTACAAATAAAAGAACTGCCATTGTGAATTGTACTAAAGTAGTGATCAAAAGTCTCTATACTTTGAAATACCTAATCATATTACAGGATTAAAAGCACATGAATGAGCACTAACCCATAATTTATTCATGTCTATGTCTACTTACATCTTTTAAATTTAAAAACATAAATGTGTGGTTCTTTCTCAATTTTAGAGAGAAAAAAAAACCTTCCTGTTACTTTCAATCTGGTAGGTCCCTTTTGTTATATGTCTTCTTATTGTGTTTGGACAGTAATTTCTGGCTAGTTTCCTTTTGCTCTATGTCTTCTTGCTATACTTGGAAAAATAGTTTCTGACTTTCTTTTCAGAGTGACCTTTGAATAGGTGAAAGCCTATGGGTCATGAAAGACTATGAAGAATCCATATAAGAAGCATAGTGTTTTCTATGGATAATAAAAAATGTACAACCTTTATATAAATGTTGGATACAGTTTATTTTATTCTAATAAGACTTTACTGTTGGGGCCATAAAGTTAGGCCATAGTCCTAGAGGTAGACTTGACCTTCTCTGAGAAAAGTAGACATTCCCCCATGTCACTCACTAATCAGGAAGAGAGAGTTCCTTATCTAGATAAGACCCGTGATCTTAGAAGGTAGGCTTTGAACTTGAGTAAAAACTCTTAACTCCCTGTGTGATCACACTTTTACTGATCCTAGATGGCAGGAATCCTGTATTCAATCCTAAAAAATGGACAATTTGTGAGTATCTGATTTTATGTTACTTATTGTACATATTCCCATCTGACTATGCCTAAATTTCATTTGGTAGCAGAGGAAAAAAATCCATGGTTTCAGAAAGTGAAGCATACACTCTGTTACTGTGCTTTATCCCCAGTCATTTTTAGCATGGATTCAATCTCAATTATGCACTAAAGACATAAGGTGGGAATCTAAAGTACATGCTTGGGCCATAATACTATACAGAAAGTGGCCAGGGAGACAGCATAATGGTTATGCAAATGATTATGGTGGTTGAAGCTCCTAGGTCCCAGGTT
Source organism: Erinaceus europaeus (assembly GCF_950295315.1). Lineage (NCBI taxonomy): Eukaryota > Metazoa > Chordata > Mammalia > Eulipotyphla > Erinaceidae > Erinaceus > Erinaceus europaeus. Next base: position 19,452,386 of record NC_080169.1, read on the forward strand.
CAATCCCTGGTCCCACCATAAACCAAACTGAAGTGCTTTGAAGAAAGAAAGAGGTGGGGGAGGGAGAGGGAGAGAGAGAGGGAGAGGGAGAGGGAGAGGGGGAGGTGGAGGGGGAGGGAGAAGCTAATATAGTACTGTATGGTTAATATTATCAAAAAGGATTGTAACTATAAGGTATTGAGTACACACTCTGTGCCAGGCATTTTACACATGCTATTTTATTTAATATTCACAATAATCTTTAGAGGTATGTTCTATTTTAGTTCTATTTTGTGAATGAGGAAATCAAGACTCAGAGGGATTTAGTATTTGTACACACCCTACAGCTTGTGGGAGGTGGGATTTAAATCTATGTCTCACTAGCTCCAGAAAAGAAATTTACACTAATATATTTAAATTCTAGTAATTATAAGGTCATTAACAACTCAGAGCTTAATGTTTTTCCATTTGAAAATATCTACCTTTGATATTTGCTTTAGGCATTCATTGAGATGATGTTTGAAGAATCAAGGTCATTGACTACATAGTAGGTAGCTCCATATCAAGTGGACATCTTTATGTTTTTCTTCTGCCTTTGGACCACTATGTCTTAATATCTGCTATTGTTTTCCCTTCTTTTGTTTACCTACTGAACTGATGCTCTCTAAATTTTTTTAAAACTATTTATTTATTTATTTATTTTCCCTTTCATTGCCCTTGTTGTTTTTTATTGTTGTTGTAGTTATTATTGTTGTTGTTATTGGATAGAACAGAGAGAAATGGAGAGAGGAGGGGAAGACGGAGAATGGGAGAGGAAGATAGACACCTACAGATCTACTTCACCGCTTGTGAAGAGACTCCCCTGCAGATGAGGAGCCAGGGGCTCAAACCGGGATCCTTTTGCCAGTCCTTGTGCTTTGTGCCACCTGTGCTTAACCTGCTGTGCTACCACCCAACTCCCCTAAATTTGTTTTTTAACTTTGCATTCTTCTTGAGCAAATTCACCAAACCTAGAAGTTCTGCCACTGTTTTTATACTGGTGACTTCTAAATCTTTGCCTTTAGTTCAGATCACTGGTGAACTCCAGATCCAGCTACCCATTCATCTGACATCTCCATTTCAATGTCTCAGACACACCAAGCTCAGCATGTTCAGAGCTGCACACTTCTTTCTGTTCTAATCCTGGTTTCTCTCTCAGTAAATGGCATCATCAAACGTTACCATACCTAAGCTGGAATCCTGGAAATCCTTCTTTACTCTTCATTCTCACTCATCTTTCATACTTCATTAGTCATCAGCTTTTCTCAAGTCTCCTTTTCTGTTATCTCTTACATCAGCCCCTCCCTCTTTCTCTAACCTCCCTCAATTTCATTTCTACAGTCACTGGTATAGCTGAAATTCAGGCTCTCATCACCTCTATCAGGCATTATTGCAATAGTTTCCTAGTTGGTTTCCCTACAACCTAGCCAGCCCTCCCTCTGTGTCCTCAATATTACTGTCAAAAAAGAATTGTTCCAAAAAGTAAATCTTTTTTTTAATTTCTCAAACTTCCCATAGTTTTTAAAAAATTATTTATCTATTGGATAGGGACAGAGAGAAATTGAGAGGGGAGGGGAGATAGTGAGGGAAAGAAACAAGAGTGACACCTGTAGCCCTGCTCCATCATTTGTGAAGCTTTTCCCCTGCAGGTAGGGACAAGGGGCTTGAACCTGTGTCCTTTCACACTGTAATGTGTGTGCTCAATCAAGTGCACCACCACCTGGCCCCAAACTTCCCGTAGTTTTAAGGATAAAGATCAAATTAAGCATATGAGACTCTTCAAGATATAGCCCCTTCCTGCTTCTCTAGATGTATTTCACCTTACTCCATTTAAAGTATTTTTATCATTTGCTTTTGCTTCGAAGGATTGCTTAAACATCTCTAAAGGAAGTTATTTCTACTCTTGGACCTTCAGGCATGTCCAGTGAATGCTCACCCATTTCCTTGCTTTGTGCAACTGCCTACCCCCTCGCACCTCACCACTCCCAATGCTTTCCTTAAAGCTCAGTTTTTGGGAGAACTTTTCATTGATCTTGACTTTGTTTCTTCTTAATGACATCCAGGTATTACTATGAAACAGCACTTTGCATACTTTCTGTCTAGCTTGTAAGCCGAACCCCAAAGTTTGTTCAATATTATGTTGTCCCTAGCACCTAGCCTCTTATACCTAGTTCTTAATAGATGCAGGCCATTAGCTAATGAAAGAAAGAGTTGAGGAGGAGTCCTTAACCCTTGACTGTGTTGTGTCTAAACCAAGAGGCAAGCAACTGCTGAAGATTTCTTAAATCCCATTTCTTTCTTCCCCACCCAGTCTTTTTTTTTTCTCCCCATTCTTCTTGCCAGGTTCCACCATTCACCTCAAGGACATTAAGACATACCTGATGAAACAAGCAACTCAGACTCATCTGGCAGCCTAGGGAGATGAGATGGTGTGATTGGAGCCTGTCAAGCTCTCATACACCCTACCCACTACAGACTTGAACTTCAGTGCTGCTGTGTAAATTCAACTAAAGCCTGAGCTCTAAAGGGCTCTACTGGTTTAGTTTGTAAATTCTGTAATAATTGACCTCTCTCTCTCTCTCTCTCTCTCTCTCGCTCTCGCTCTCGCTCTCTCCCTCTTTCTCTCTTAACCAGAGTACTACTCAGCTCTGGTTTATGGTGGTACCAAGCATTGAATTTGGGACCATCAAGTCAGGCATAATGGTATATAACAAAAACCATTGTGCTATTTTCCCCATTTCAAGCCCCCTGACTTTTCTGAATTAAAAAAGAATAACAACAAAACCATCAGATTCAAAAGGTCAGGTAATTAAAAAAAAACTCTGGGGGGAAAGTTAAAGTTGTAAAAAGACCTTGAGAAACAATAATTTACCCAACAATTTAATTTAGTAAATGATAAAGAGAAAAAGGGAATTAGCCATTTGCCTATAGCCACTTAACTAAAAGTTGAGAGCAAGGTTTATTTACTTTATTTATTTTATTAGGAGGTTAAGTGTTTGCAGCACAGTTGTTGGCACAAAGGTACAATTTCCTATTTCATCGTGATAGGTGTCTGCAAAATGGTTTGTTGTTGTTGCTGTTTAATTGTGGCCCCATTTCCTCCTGTTGCCAGTCTTTCAGATCAGTATTTCCTTGAAGACTCTGCCTGTGCCCACAGCAGATCCATTTCTATGTCTGCAAGTTCAGAGAATCTATAGGAATAGCTTTACTGTGTGGCTTGCAAAATAGCTCACTTGGATAGTGTGCTATTTTGTCATATGAGTGACCCAAGTTTGAGAACAGCCCCCACTGCATTAAAGGAGGTGTATTAGGGTCAAAGTTAAAAATGCTGAGGGTCTTGATTTGTCACATAGATCTAATTCACCTGTTTCACTTATGACAACAGAAGAATACACCAACATCTGAAGAAGTTCTTCTTCCAGTGAGTCTATTGGGGATGAGTACCTCTTGCATACCAGAAACTATATACTGAGGCTTTTTTTTTTAAATGAAGGATATCTTATTTCCACATAAACTGAAGAACAAATTTTTAATTGGGTTATAAGTTCTGGCGAGACTAAAGACATGGAGGATACAATTTGAGAGGAGGATACAATTTGAGAGGGGTGAGTTAGAACCCAGGATAGGAAATTGGGGCAGAGGGTAGGAGAGAGAAGGGAGTTCCCTGAGAGCGGTAATAAGAGAAGAGGGTTGAAGGAGAAAGTATAAAGAAGGGCAGCGAAGACAGGAGGAAAGCTGGAGAGAGGTTGACAGAAACAGATGAAGGAGGAGAAAGAAAAGTCTGGAAGGAAAGTGTGAGTGATGAGAGAAGGTGGCGGCAAACAGAAGTGGTATTGATTGTGGATGCAGGAAGTAAACAAGAGTAAGGAGAAAGAGAGAGAAGAAGGAGGGGGAGGAGAAAGAAAGAGGGAGAGAAGAAGAAAAAGAGGAAGAGAAGAACAAGAAGAAGAAAGAGAGGGAGAGAAGAGGAAGAAGAAGGAGAAGGAGAAGGCAGAAGAGGAAGAAGAGGAGGAAAAGAAGAACAAGAAGAAGAAAGAGGAAGAGAAGAGGAAGAGAAGAAGAGGAGGAAGAGGAAGAAGAAGAAAAGAAGAAGAAGAAGGAAGAGGAGGAGGAGGAAGAGAAGGAGAAGAAGAAAGAAGAAGAGGAAAAGGAGGAGAAGAAAGAGGGAGAAGGAGAGGGAGAGGGAAAAAGAGAAGGAGACTTAGTTCCTGCTCAAGAGGTTTTCCAGTAGGAAAACCTCACTACTGCTGCATCGCGAAAACCCTCAGGCTGGCAGTCTCCCAGCTCTCTGGCACAGCTGCCATTGCAGCTTCAGCCCTGGCGCGCACCCGCCCAGCGCAGCCAGCCCCGCCGCGAGCCCTGGTCCGAGGGCTTCCCGCTAACCAGAGCTGTGGTCCTTCTTGGCAGGAGGGATGCCCACAGCCTGCTGGCCCCACCGCACTGAGATCCAGCACGCTCCTGAGAACGCTGGTGTCCACGTCTCTGGCACCCCTGGCAGACTACCCGATCCGGGGCAGAAGCTCCTGCACCCCTGGCCGCACAGGCCTGGCCTCTCCACAACAAAACGCTACGACCTGGAGGGCGGCTGGGGAGCTGGGGTGCGCCCTGAAGTTCAGGGACACCTCTTAAAGTCACTCGCATTTTCTGACTTGTTGAAGGACACCCTGGGTTGAAGCAAGAAAGGTCTCCAGGGAAGGCGAGAAGCAGCCACACTTTGTCCACCAAGCCCTCTTCCCAGCTCCCCAACATGAGATCAGACTGGAGCAGGAGCTTGAGCTGCTCTTAGCAGCCAGGGTGCGGGGGCGCCAGGCCGTCGCGGTCAGGCTGGGCCCTCCAGGCAGCGGGGGAGCCCAGGGGCGCAGCCCTGCCCCGCACTGGGTTAGAAGCGCGAACAGCCCTGACCCTCGGAGAGCTGGGATGGCAGTGGTGATGAGCGAGTCCCCCGTGAGCAGCCAGCATCCTTGTCCCCAAGGAAGCACTGGAGCTCCGGAGGCGTGTCTGATCTCGTTGCTTCTCAGTTGACCAGTGGGCCCGGGCACTGGATGGCCACAGCCCAGGATGATGGCCCCTTCCTGCCTTCCAAGAGCTGCTGGGAAGTAGACATGCCCGGTGTCCCCGCAATCTGGCGCACAGTGGTGTCACCCAGGTCGCTCTGTGCGTCCTGGGGACCCACAAGAAGCAGGTATTTTCGGCACCGGCAGGAGGCGCTATGCGGACGAATTAAAAAAAAAAAAAGGAAGAAAGGAAGAAGAAGGTGGGGGCGGGAGAGAGAAGAAAGAAAAGGAGTGGTGTTTTCTTATCCTTCAGCAGAATAAGTGACTTAATTCAAACCTCTCTCCACCCCCTCCCCGCCTCCTCCTTAAAATAAATGTGTCTTGGGTTAGCCAGGAGGGCAGAATGGCTATCCAGGAAGTTGAAAAATAGAATTTTTAGCTCTGTTGATCGCTTTAAATGGAACAGGCAGTACTTTGAATTCTTGACTATAAAGGGTTCGCCAAGCACTGCCATTTGTTAAGGATTTTGAGTATCTTTCACCGTTTTTATAATACAAACTTATTCATAGTGTTTGGCTCAACCTTTTTTTTTTACATTTATTTATTTATTTTCCCTTTTGTTGCCCTTGTTGCTTTTTATTGTTGTTGTAGTTATTGTTGTTGTTATTGATGTCGTTGTTGTTGGATAGGACAGAGAGAAATAGAGAGAGAAGGGGAAGATGGAGACGGGGAGAGAAAGACACCTTCAGACCTGCTTCACTGCTTGTGAAGCGACTCCCCTGCTGGTGGGGAGCCGGGGACTTGAACCGGGATCCTTACGCTAGTCCTTGCACTTTGCGCCTGGTGCGCTTAACCTGCTGCGCTCCTGTCCGAATCCCTGGCTCAATGTTTTTAACCAACAGAAACGTTTCTACAAGACTATTTGTGCTTATTACCATCTGAAAGTTACACATCAGTAGCAAGGAAAAGTAACCCTGGGAAGTGATCGAAATTCCAATGTGATAATGATATTTTATTTGTGGTGGCCTTTATCAAACTGTCATATCCCCCCTTTTAAATATAGACAGAGAGGTAGATTGGCAGAGTGAAAAAGAGGAAAGCACCAAAACTTCCTCCAAGTAAGCTACTTTTCCTGCCCAAGATGTAAGAATCTGGTGAATGTATGATGACCTGTGAATCCACTGGAACTGGAGCAGTTACAGAAAATGAAGTTAATTCATCATCACACTTAGGCATTGGACCAGATCATGTCAGTGAGTAGTCTTTTGTAAACCCAAATCAAATAAAGGGAGACTTCTAAACCCATCATAGATGTGGATGGGGCTATCAATCTTTGGTCACAGCCTCAGAGAGAATAAACTTCTAATAGAAGCTGCATTTGTGAACAATGGTTTTCAGAAATAACTTGGGCCATTTTGGAAACATTTCAGCAGAGTTTATAAATGCAAATGACTAAAACAAATGGACTCTATAGGACATTTTTATCCACTGTTTAATGTTTACGGAAGAGCCAATTTCCAAACCTTCTCATTTAAAAAATTTTTTAAAAAAGGCTATAATGTGATTTGGGTAGTGATGTTGCTTTACCTAGTAACCAATTTAAGACTCCATGATTTGAAGCTTTAAATCTACATAGCCTTGGGGACAGAGAATTTATTTTTAAACAGATGCTAACTCTCTGATCTGGCAGTCCTTTACAGGATTGCTCAAATACAGTGCTTCAACCTGGTGTGTAGACTTCTGATACTGTGATTGTCTGAACACAAAATAGAGGTGTACTAAACCCTACTTAAGTAGAATAGTTCTTTTAATTTGGCAAAGATAGGTAGACAGTAGAACTAGCTTCACAGGAAGATAAATATATAATGATCACATTATCTTTTGTACAGCTTTTTTTTTTCTTTCTGGTAGCTAAATGTACTTTCAAAATACTTATATTTAATTCTCACATAAACTTTCTGAAGTAGATACTATTTTTGTTGTTTTATAATTGGGAAAACCTAGTGGTAACCTCAGGTTCACATGGTTAGTTTGTGGCAGAACTAGGACTCAAACTCCAGACAAAGGTAGAAATGTTTTATTTTATTTTATATTATTTTATTTATTTTTTTTACCAGACCACTACTTTACTCTGGCTTATAGTTGTGCTGGAGATTGGACCTAGAAGCTCAGAGCCACTGGCTTGAAAGTCACGTGCATAACCATTATGCTGTCTCTCCAACCCCAAATCTATTTTTTTTAATTTTAAAAAAATATATATTTATTGGGGGTCGGGCGGTAGCGCAGCGGGTTAAGTGCACGTGGCAAGAACTGGCATATGGATCCCGGTTACCCACCTGCACGGGAGTCGCTTCACACGCGATGAAGCAGGTCTGCAAGTGTCTTTCTCTCCCCCTCTCTGTCTTCCCCTCCTCTCTCCATTTCTCTCTGTCCTATCCAACAACGGGCGACATCAACAACAATAATAACCACAACAAGGCTACAACAACAGTGGGCCTTGTTGTTTTTCATTGTTGTAGTTATTGTTGTTGTTGTTATTGATGTCGTCATTGTTAGATAGGACAGAGAGAAATGGAGAGAGGAGGGGAAGACAGAGAGTGGGAGAGAAAGACACCTGCAGACCTGCTTTACCGCTTGTGAAGTGACTCCCCTGCAGGTGGGGAGCCGGAGGCTCGAACCGGGATTCTTGGGCCACTACAAGAGCTTTGTGCCACGTGCGCTTAACCCACTGTGCTACTACCCGACTCTCCAAGATCTATTTTTTAAATATATATTATTATTTTTTAGTTGTACTCCTTAAAGATGTGTTTTTAAATTTTCTAATCAAAGTCTAGATTTGTAGAAGAGTTCTTTTAATTCAGTATAGTCAACTAGAGGCATGGATGACTAAACTATAATACAATATAGATATCTAGGGAGTGTTCTGTGGCACACCTGGTTGAGAGCACACATTACAATGTGCAAGGACCAGAGGCTGGACAGTGGCACACCAAGTTAAGCTCATACATTATTAAAATGTGCAAGGATCTGCCAGAGTTCAAAAACCCAAACTTAATATATGTTAAATAATATAAATATATAAAATGGTGAGTCCTTAGAAAACAGTAATGTGGGGGTCGGGCGGTAGCGCAACGGGTTAAGCGCACATGGCAAGAAGTGCAAGGACCAGCGTAAGGATCCTGGTTCAAGCCCCAGGCTCCCCAACTGCAAGGGAGTCGCTTCACAGGCGGTGAAAGCAGGTCTGCAGGTGTCTGTCTTTCTCTCCCCCTCTCTGTCTTCCCTTCCGCTCTCCATTTCTCTCTGTCCTCTCCAACAATGACGACATCAATTACAACAATAATAGCTACAACAACAGTAAAAAAAAAAAAAAAAAGCAGTAATGTGATATATTTACAGCTAAAAATAGTTTTGATATTTTGTTTGTTTTGTTGTTTGTAATCTCTGGATTTCACTACTCTGTTCAGACTTCTCATCAGAGTCAGAGAGACATAGAATGAGAGAGAGAGAGAGAGAGAGAGAGAGAGAGAGAGAGAGAGAGTCGGGCGGTAGCACGGCGGGTTAAGCGCAGGTGGCGCAAAGCACAAGGACCTGCATAAGGATCCCGGTTTGAGCCCCTGGCTCCCCACCTGCAGGGGAGTCGCTTCACAAGTGGTGAAGTAGGTCTGCAGGTGTCTATCTTTCTCTCTCCCTCTCTGTCTTCCCCTTCTCTCTCCATTCCTCTCTGTCCTATCCAACAACAACAATATCAATAATAACTACAACAATAAAACAACAAGGGCAACAAAAGGGAATAAATAAATAAATAAATACTTAAAAAAAAATGAATGAGAGAGAGAGACCACAACACTGAAGTTTCTTTGTAATGGGTCATGCACAAGTAGTTCACAATACAAAGTAGTTCACAATACAAAGGAGCTATTTTATAGGCTCAGAATTTTACTTTTTCATTATTTTTTGACAGAGCACTGCTCAGCTCTGGTTTATGGTGGTGTAGGGGATTGAACCATGGACCTCAGAGCCTCTGGCATGAGAGTCTTTTTAGAACTATTACTCTATCTTCTCTGCCCCCCAGCATTAATTTATTTAAAAGAAAAAAATTCCTATGCAGCTCATAATTTAACGTTACAATTCTAAAATGTCATTTTTGATTAATTTAGATAAAAGCAATTTTAAAGTTCCTCTCCTCAAACTTTGAAATGTAGTGTGTTGTGGTCAGGTAACATGAAATAGAAAACAGATAAAAATGACTTACTGCTGACTTTTTTCCCTCGTCATTGCCCCTGGACCAGCTGTTAATGTTTAACCTTCATTTACTACTTCAAGAGCCATATTTACACTTCTCCAGCAACACTTTATCCATATGTTTCTTGGCCTTATACATTATATAAGACTCTTTGGGGGCAACTTCCTAATCTTCTTATTAAGAAAATGTCACACTCACCTCAAATAACCCTATAGAAAATGTCAGATGATATCACTGCTAAACTAACCCCATAGAAGATGTCATCTGATATCACTTATAGGCTTCTTTCCATTTTTACCACTAATAGTCTCTGGCAGGTTGTTCTTCCAGTTTTGACAGTTATGATATTTCCTTTTCTTTATGAAATTGCTAGGGGAAAAATATTCTTTTATTTATTGTATTTATTTGTTTGTTTTATTGCTACCAGGGTCATCTCCCTGGCAATGAAAATCCACAACTCTCTATGACCATGTCCTCTACCCTACCCTCCCCCACTTTATCTGATAGGATAGAGAGAAATTAAGTGGGGAGAGGGAGAGAGAGAGAGAAAGACACCTGTAGAACTGCTCATGAAGGGTGCCCCTTGCAGGTGGGGAGCAGGGGTCTTCAACCCTGGTCCTTATGCATGGTAATATATGTGTTCAGCCCAGTGCACTACTGCCCAGCCCCCTCAATTACTCGGGAGAAACAGTCTTTAAAAATACGTAACAAAGTATAGTGTGTATAGTTTTAACAGATAGGGTGCATCCAATGGAAAATTCCTCAAATAAATATGAAAAAATACCCCCAAAGATTTTTAAATTTTATTATGAAAGAGAAAGTGAGAAGGGGCCTACTCAGCTCTTGTGCCAGAATTGAACCTGTGGCCTTTAGAGTCTCAGGCATGCAAGTTCACGCTCTAACAAACAGGGTTTTTTGGTTTGTTTACTTGTTTTTGCCTCTAGGGTTATTGCTGCGGCTTGGTGCCTGCATTACAAATCCACTGCTCCTGGAGGCCATTTTTTTTTCCTTTTGTTGCCCTTGTTGTTTATCGTTATTACTATCATTGTTGGATGGGAAGACAGAGGAGGAGAGAAGGATAAACACCTGCAGACCTGCTTCACCGTTTGTGAAGCAAACCCTCCACCCCCACCCCACTGCAGGTGAGGAACAGGGAGTTCGAACTCAGATCATTAATTACACAAGTCCTTGCCATGTGAGCTTAACTTGCTGTGTTACTGCCCCGCCCCCAACTTCCTTCTTTCTTTCTTCCTTTCTTCCTTTCTTCCTTTCTTTCCTTCTTTCTTTCTTTCTTTCTTTCTTTTTTAATGATTATTGGATAAGGCACTTTTTTAGATGCCTAAAGAATTGAAACACACTGTTGCTGTGTCATTGGTAGGTATAGTTATACTAAAATCCATATTGTAAACCTTTATGTGCAATCTTTAAATCTAAAAAGCCCAGAAAACACATATTGTTATTTTGGTAACAAAACTAATCACAGATGATCTAATTTGGTAGGAATAAAAAATAAACTGAACTTATGTGATGCTATTTCTTGTCGTCAATTTATTCTATTTGAGAATATAGATCTTTCACTTCAGAAATACTCATCTTTTTTATTATGGTGATATTACATTTCATATGGTATATGTACTAGAATGTTTTTGAAATTTTCTGAATTGCAAAATACACCTGACTTTAAGTGTTTGGGGGCTTATGGATTTATCTAATATACAAAAACTGAAATGATAAACCACTTTGGTCACAAGTAATATATTAGTAATAGGAATATGTCAAATCAACCCATGGAACATTACCTGAAGGGTATCGTGTCTCTTTTGGGCATCCCTTTAGTTAGATCCTGGAGGCCAGATACAGAGACATGGAACTGCTTTCCTAACAAGTCCAGGCTTAAGAGGCAGAAGACTCTGTAGAAACCAAGTTTTTTAGAGAGTACTGAAGATCAAAACCAAGGAACCAGTTAAGTCACCAAAGGATAGAAGTTGGTCTGAAGGCATGACAATGTGAATCACCTGGATCGTGTGTTTGCTTTGCCATGCATGTAACAAAGGAAGATTCAGTGCTGTAATCTCTCTCTCTCTCTCCCTCTCCCCCCCCCCCGTGTGTGTGTGTGTGTGTGTGTGTGTGTGTGTGTGTGTGTGAATTAACAAAGGAAGATTCAGTGCTGTAATCTCTCTCTCTCTCTCTTTCTCTCTCTCTCTCCCTCTCCCTCTCCCCCCCCCCCGTGTGTGTGTGTGTGTGTGTGTGTGTGTGTGTGTGTGTGTGAATCTGGAGTGCCCCATTGATGATGAAAAATAGTCTGAAAAGGATGTAATACTTAACCAATTAATTAATTAACTAATGGAACAGAAAAAAAAAAAACTAAGTGTGACAGCCCTAGACAATTGTTCCAACAAAGGAGAATTTATCTGCAACTTTATACTCCATGCATGAATGATACTGATTTAATGGGTAGAACTGGGATGGACTGTAACAATTCCCTCTGGTCTAAGAATTTTACAAATGAACAACATAAAGTTCAACAATTATTTTCAAACATTGGGTTAGTGGTTGAACCACAACATCAATCTGAGTTTCATATTGCTTATCCAGTGTTCCTTCTACTACCACAGAGAACCAGTATTTTACCGTGGAGCAGTCATGAATGACTATTTTATTTATTTTGCAGAGTCAAGGCCTCATGTAAGTGGGATTTCTCTACTCATGGTAAAGACTGGATCTTAGAGAGCTTTGGGGAGAGGTATTCTTGCCATCATAATATAGTGAAGCAAGCTCACTGAATAACGTGCATGTTGTGCCCAGGTTTGAACCTCACATGGAAGGTGCCATGGCACTGGGGGAAAGTCTGCTGTTATCTCTCCCTCTTTTTCTTTTCTTTTTTTAATTTTCTTAAAATTTTTATTTATTTATTATTGGATAGAGACAGAGAAAAATAGAGAGGGGAAAAGGAAATAGGGAAAGAGAGACACTTGCAGCCTTACTTTACCACCTGTGAAGATTGCCCCCTGCAGGGGCTTGAACCTGGGTCCTTGTGCACTATAATATATGCTTGTAACCAGGTGCTCCACCACTGGCCCCCTCTCCCTCTTTTTCCATCTGAATGAAAAAGAGGATCAGGAGTAGAATTGAATTTTTTTTTTTGCCTTCAGGGTTATTACTGCAGGGGCTCAGTGTTTGCACCATGAATCCACTGCTCCTGGAGGCCATTTTTTCCCCTTTTGTTGTCCTTGTTGCTGTAGCCTTAATGTGGTTATTATTGTTATTGTTGATGTCGTTCGTTGTTGGATAGGACAGAGAGAAATGGAGAGAGGAGGGGAAGACAGAGAGGGGAAGAGAAAGACGAACACCTGCAGACTTGCTTCACTGCCTGTGAGGTGACTCCCCTGCAGGTGGGGAGCCAGGGGCTTGAACCGGGATCCTTATGCAGTCCCAGTGCTTTGTGCCACGTGCGCTTAACCTGCTGCACCACCGCCGGACCCCCAAAATTGAATATTTTATAATTGTTCTATTTTATTATTGTTATTATCAGTTTTTCACTCCACCTAATTACTTTTTTAGTATTTATTTATTTATTCCCTTTTGTTGCCCTTGTTGTTTTATTGTTGTAGTTATTGATGTCATTGTTGTTGGATAGCACAGAGAGAAATGGAGAGAGGAGGGGAAGACAGTTGGAGAGAAAGACAGACACCTGCAGACCTGCTTCACCACTTGTGAGGCTACTTCCCTGCAGGTGGGGAGGAAGGGGGGCTCTAACTGGGATCCCTAAGCCAGTCTCTGTGCTTTATGCCATGTGCGCTTAACCTGCTGTGCTACTGCCTGACTCCCACTATACCTAATTTATAAATTAAACTTTATTATATGCATGCTTATTGAGTTGGGTACTATTTATGGTTTCAGGCATCATGTATTTCCTGATAAGGGAGGGTGACTGTATATGCAAATATCAAACTACTGTCATTGTGTACCTGGAACTAAGAAAGTGTTACATGTCAGTTTTCCATCTCAGTTTTTAAAATATATTCAGCAGGGGAGCGGGGCAGTGACACAGCAAGTTAAGAGCAGGTGGCAGAAAGCACAGCTCCCCACCTGTAGGGGGGTTCACTTCACAGACAGTGAAGCAGGTCCGCAGATGTCTATCTTTCTCTCCCCCTCTCTGTCTTCCCCTCCTCTCTCCATTCCTCTCTGTCCTATTCAACAATGATGACAGCAATAACAAAAACAATAATAACAACAGTGATGATGAACAACAAGGGCAACAAAGGGAAAATATTTTTTAAAAAATATACTCGACAAAGAGCAAGAGACTGGCATACTTTAATGATGATTCTTTAGTCACTAAATAAATAGCTGGGGCCCTAGTTGGGGAATCCTGAGATTCCTACACAGACATGATGGGCCTAGACCTTGAATAGATCCCTCTCTTCATTGTCACTGGTCATCTTTATCAGGAACAACACAATGGGCCCCTCTGGGGGCCCCCATAGGACCTTGCCCTCAATGTGGATCAACAATGGTAGAGAATGTTCCATCCTCAGAAGGGATGCTGGATAATATACTCTGTCTACCACCAGAGGAAGATGGGTCCTGAAATTGGGGTAGCTTGGAACCTTGGTTCCTACTCATGCCCACAGAATGTGAGCTCAGACCTACAGGGATGCAGAGGTTACATAAGCTCCTAAGCTGAATATGGGCCCCAGATCCAATCAATGGGGTTTATAGTCAACAATATTTATACACCTTTCCCATATTTGGAAGCTTCTCTCTTCCCTGATCCAGCTTTCTAGCCCTTTTCACAACTATGACACCATCTCCCCAGACAATAACTTGGGTCCACCTGCATATCAGAGGTCAGGCTCAGGAAAAATCTAGTATAGTCATGGACCCTTTGGAATAAACTAAAATAGGCCTACTAGCTATCTTCAAAACGGAGACCCCAAATCTTCATCAACAATTTGTTTGGCTTTATATGTTAATTCTTTTTTCAGCCAACAGGTTCTAGATGCTAACATGATGCCAACAGGACCTCCCTGGGCAGACAACCCCACTAATGTGTCCTGGAGCCCCGCTTCACAAGAACCCCACCCCACTATGGAAAGAGAGAGATAGGCTGGGAGTGTGGATCGACCGGTCAATGCCCACGTTCAGCCAGGAAGCAATTACAGAAGCCAGACCTTCCACCTTCTGCACCCCATAATGACCTTGGGTCCATACTCCCAGAGGGATGAAGAATAGCAAAGCTATCAGGGGAGGAGATGGGATATAGAGTTCTGGTCATGGAAATTGTACCCCTCTTATCCTATGGCTTTGTCAGTGTTTCCTCTTTATAAATAAAAAAATCAAATATATATATATTCAACAGGGAGCTTGGCAGTAGCGCACTGGGATAAGCACAAATCGTGTGAAGTGCATGGATGGGCTCAAAGGTCCTGGTTCGAGTCCCAGCTCCCCACCTGCAGGTGGTTCGCTTCTCAAGCAGTGAAGCATGTCTGCAGGTGTCTATCTTTCTCTATCCTCTCTGTTTTCCCCCTCCTCTCTCAGTTTCTTTCTGTCCTATCCAACAACTACAGCAGCAGTAACAATAGAAAAAAAAAAAAGAGATGGCTGCTAGGAGCAGTAGATTTGTAGTGCAGGCACCGAGCCCAAGGATAACCCTGGAGGAAAAATAAAATACACAATAAAACACACACACACACACACACACACACACACACACACACACAAAACAATAATCATTTAACATTCATGGTATACATGCACAACTTTGAATATGATGTTCTCTGATTTCAGGTTTTTTGGACTTGGTAGGAGTTTACTTTAAATAGTTAAAAAGGTAAGTAAACATAATAAGCTCTGTGGAGCTTAGATAGGTCTGGCTGGAATGAATCATCCTCTTACTGAGTCATATGACTGGCTATTCAACCTTTTGTTGGAACTGTTTAAGTTACTTAGCATTTCATAATGTAAATATTTTGTTACTGTGCACTCCTTGATTAATATAAAAGTGGTTTATCAACTTTGATGAAAACTTATAACCCTTACAAATCAATTCAGAATATATTGTTTTGTATTGAAAGTCATCAGGGATAAAAAAAAAAAAAAAGTATATTCCCAATCCTCCTCTTGGGAGTGCCAAACATGTTAAATAGGTATCATTTATTTCACTTAATGCTGCTTTAATTAATGGCAAAAATATTTCACTGGGTCTGTACAACATTGTGATTGACTGGTGAACATTTTAATAAGGGAGATGTAAATAAAGATAACATTTTTCAAAAGCAGAGCACTGCTGGTTCTTGACTACTTGTCCTGTAAGACATACTCAGTCTTGCCAGTTAATTTTAGATTGAAACATTTGGAGTCACTAGTTTATGATCATCTTTATAGTATGAATTATTTTGTGAAAAGATCTGGTAGACATTTTCCAAAACAAGTCCTCCTTACACCCCTCCCTTGTGTTTGACTGTGACCCATAGCATGAAATAAATTTTACATTATGAACTACTATAGAGATCCATATATAGGTAACCAAAACAAAGCTTAGGAAATAGTACTTACTAATGTGATCCACAGTTTTTTTTTATTCTGTTGTAATCTATTAGATTCTTTTGAAATAATGTTTCTGAAACCCACTGAACCTATTCACATGTCTCTAAAATGTTGTACCCTGCATTTTGTCAAGTTTGAACTCAGCTCTTTCTTGAGGGCAGTTATTATGTTCTAGTTAACCCTAGTACTTAGGTCTGTACTAAGCATGTGGATGGTACCCTTGTCTATGTCTACAGGCCTGGGATCTCTAATAGGTCAGGGGAAGGAGACTGTATGGGAGAGAGGTGCAATGCTCTGCACTAGGTAGAAAGGGCACAGAACCTGAAGGTATTTTCAGTGAGGTAAGTTAGAAATAGACCAATATTGAATGATCTTATAGGTATAACTTAAGAAAAACAGACAGTACAGGAAAATGTAATGTGAAATTTTGACTGAGTGTGGTGCATTGCACCAAAGCAAAGGACTCTGGGAAGGAGAGAAAGGGATAGTATGAAGGGATATTGGGGTCCTGGTTTATGATGGGTGAGGGGGCCTTAGTTTGGGGGAATGAGTGTCTCTCAGACACCTATCAAGGAGAGATAAGAAGGTATGCCTATGTGTCAAAGACTATACTGCTAACCATTACCCCCCCAATCATTTTTTTTTTAAGAAAGGAAGGGTGAGAGAGAGAGAGAGAGAAAGATTGAGAGTTGGAAGGGCACACTGGTAGTAGGTGAGGTGGACTACTACATACGTACAGTTGGGAAATTATAACCCTAAGACAACAACAGTCTTGAAGAACAGCATTTCCTCAATAAAAAATCAACCTCAGAGAAACACTATTGAATACTTTGCTTTTGATCTATTACAGAAAAGCTGCTCTGTCAGTTAGGTGTTTTCTATAGCAACTCCATGAAACAGTAGAAAAAAGATTTAGAAGAAAGTTATTAGTAATAGGGGCCGGGTGGTGGCGCACCTGGTTGAGTGCACATGTTACAGTGCACAAAGAACCAGGTTCTAGCCCCCAGTCCCCACCTGCAGGGGGAATACTTTGCAAGTGGTGAAGCAGTGTTGCAGGTGTCTCTCTGTCTCTCCCTCTCCCTCACCCCCTTCCCTCTCAATTTCTGGCTGTCTCTATCCAGTAAATAAAATACAGATAATAAAAAAATTTTAAAAAACAAAGTTATTAGTAATCAGAAGATGAAGATAAAAAAGATGAGATGAGGCAGAAATCATAATATACAAAAAAATAAAGAAAGAAATCCCCTCAATAACAATGTGTTAATTTCCTACAGGAAGTTAGAGAATCGAGTACTGACTTGTACTTGTTTTGGATGCTGCTATTTTAAACTCATTATTTGTTTTCCAATAATTTTATTTTCAAACAATCACACTATAATTATCTGGTGACTTTCTGTTAATTGCTGTGTGTGTGTGTGTGTGTGTGTGTGTGTGTGTGTGTGTATGAGTGTGTGTGTGTGTGTGTGTAGCAATTTTGATTAGATGTTAATTTTCTGAAAAATAAAATCTGTATCTTGTAAACTTTGCTTAACTTATTTTCCATTACCATTCTCAGTGTATTCACTGAGCCAAGTAATTTTTATAAATCACATTTTCCTTTTGTCTTCTAGTAGGACAGTTTCTTCCCCATGGCAATATTTGCTTAGTTTTAATTTTATGTAGTATCATCAATAATTTGAGCTGTTGTATTTGTACTGATCAATAATTTTTTAATTAATTAATTTATTGTTATTTAGTTTCCCTTTTGTAGCCCTTGGTTTTTTTTATTGTTGTTGTAGTTATTGTTATTGTTATTATTGTTGTTGTAATTCATGTCATCATTGTTAGATAGGACAGAGAGAAATGGAGAGAGGAGGGGAAGGTAGAGAGGGGGAGAGAAAGATAGACACCTGCAGACCTGCTTCACCACCCATGAAGCGACTCCCTGCAGGTAGTGAGCCAGGGGCTTGAACCAGGATCCTTACGCCAGTCCTTGTGCTTTGTGCCACCTGCACTTAAACCCACTGCGCTACCACCTGGTAAATAACTTTTTGAGATAGTTTATAAGGTGGTCCAGGAGGTGGTGAAGTGGATAAAGCACTGGATTCTCAAGCATGAGGTCCTGAGTTTAATCCCGGGCAACACATATACCAGAGTGATGTCTGGTTCCTTCTCTCTCTCCTCATATCTTTCTCATAAATAAATAAAGTCTTAAAAAGAGAGAAAAAGAGAGATAGCTTCTAAGTTCAACTCAAATAAAATTCTTTGTAACAAATATTAGACTTGAAATCCCTGACTGCTGGCTTTATTCTTTATAGCATGAATTTGTATAATAGTATTTCTGCTTACCAAAAGTATTAGTTTAGTTCAATAAAATTTTCTATAATTGACTCAGCTAAATAAAATACATATAATTTGCTGACATAAGAGTTGAGCAGGGTTGAATTACATAGATTGTAGTGACTAAATGAGATAATGCAAGTAAAAATGACCAATATATACCTAATAATGGTGGTTGCTATCAATACCATTTATTTTTATATGCACTTTTAAATTTCAATCATATCTGAGTTCACATTTAAAAGAATTTAAGAGTCTAACTATACTAATAATCTCGTAAAAATATTTTTCATGTTTCTCATTTTTCTTCTGTGTGTTTACCCAAACCCTCCTCTCTTAAAAATCTAATCTATGGGCTAGGGAGACAGCATGGTCATGCAAAAGTCTTTCATGCCTGAGGCTCTGAAGTCCTAGTTTCAGACCCCAGCAACACTATAAACCAGAGCTGAGCAGTGTTTTTAGTTTAGCACTCTTTCTGTCTCCCTCTATCTTTGTATATTTATCTCTGCATCTTTCATTAAAACAAATAAAATGTTTCTTTAAGAATCAGATTTGCAGAAAATATTTTTAAAAGCTATTCTATATTATACCTGTTTTTCATTTTATGATTTGTTAATTTAAAATTTATGATTATATAACTGGAAATAAAAATTTCAGGGTAATTATTTGATAGCAATTCCATGGGATTAAATATTTGAAATTCCATAGTTTGAATGATGACAATTTGAATCATTCAGTGTACAATAATGTAATCATAAGACATTTGGTTATCTGAGTATCACGCAGCTAATTTACATTATTTTGATTAATTACACCAAATGTATAAAATTTATATTGCATTATCTTTTATAGAGACAAATATTTTACACAGAAGGATAATGTCAGCCACTTGAAAATTAAAAAATTGTTAAACCTAACAATTTAGACCACATATTCATATTCCTATGGCTTCTCTCAAAATTTGTTCACAGTTTTATAATTTATTATGTTGATTTCTTTATCAAAAAACTGTCAAAAAAATGACTTCAGGAGTGTGACTAGAACCTTCTTTCTTTAAATATTAAAGATAATATTTGTGCAATTCAAAATTATGTAAATAGAGTTTATTCAAGTAATTTAATTCTTCCCAATGATAAAACTGTGTTTCACTAATGTGTGTAGATGATTTAATTAAATTAACATTTCTTTAAAAAAAATTTAATAAGTATTTATTTATTCCCTTTTGTTTCCCTTGTTGTTTTATTGTGTAGTTACTGATGTCGTCGTTGTTGCTAACAGGACAGAGAGAAATGGAGAGAAAAGGGGAAGACAGAGGAGGAAAGAAAGACAAGCAACTCCCCTGCAGGCAGGGAAACGGGCTCGAACCGGCACCGTTACACTGGTTTTTGGGCTTTGCGCCACGTGGGTTTAACCTGCTGTGCTACCGCCCGACTCCGCCTAAATTAACCTTTCTTTTTCCCTTTTAGTAACTTTCCCAAAATATTAGAGGAGCTACTTTTGTTTCTTTTGGTGCTTGAGTCAGGAACTGCTTGTGCACAATAATCCACCATCAGTTTGAGTTATTTGGCTGTGTTTTGGAAGAGCAAGAAAAAATGATTTTGCTTCCAAGTCCCAAACATTGTTTTGTTTTTAATTTTTTTTTATTCTTTGGAAGGATTTCCTACTTGGTATCATTTTATTTTCATTCTTTTTGTCATTAATTTGTTCAGTTTGGAAGAATAAGTAATTAAAGTAGTTTTGAAAAGATTGGGGAGAGGTTGTTGTGCTATTTTGTGCTACAAAAACAATAAAAATATTTCTCCTAACCCTCAAGATGCAGATGGTGTCGTGAATGTTTTGAAGGCAGGAAATCATACAGTATTATTTTAAGAAATTCTATTTATTGTTAAGTCAAATAAAAATATCCCTCCTGTTTAAAGTACCTGATTGTGAATAGAGTTTTTATGACATATTTTTAAGGGAAAAAAAAAATGTTCTTCCAGTAGGCTGAGGACACAAGAGCATCCTTTGAATACCACAGCTCTTGGAGACCTTGATATCTAGGACTTAATTTGAAGCTAATTTATATTTTTTGCCCATTTGTTTGCTGGGTTCTTTTTTAAAAAATGTGTTGATCTTTTCATGATTCTCTCAATCTTTCAGCATAATTATGTCATCTCTTTAGGAGACTGCTGTCTGTTTCCCAGCTCTGTATCATTAATAAAGATCTTTGGGGGTGGGGCAGTAGCACAGCGAGTTAAGCGCACGTGGTGAAAAGTGCAAGGACCCGCATAAAGATCCAAGTTCGAGCCCTGGCTCCCCACCTGCAGGGGAGTCACTCCATAGGTGGTGAAGCAGGTCTGCAGGTGTCTCTCTCTTCCTCCGTCTTCCCCTCCTCTCTCCATTTCTATCTGTGCTAACAGCGAAAACATCAATAACTACAACAACAATAACCACAACAACAATAATAACTACAACAACAATAAAACAAGAAGGGTAACAAAAGGGAAAATAAATAACAAAAAAAAATTAATTAAAAAAAACATCTTTGACTTTACCTTGAGTTTAGCTTAGCTCGGCTTAGATTGTGCTGAGTCCTGCATGAATAAAGAGATACTGCCTACAGCTCAACTATGAGTCCCTGGTCGTCTGTTACCCGCCGGTGAAGCCAGCCCGGAGAAAACAACCTAACCCGTCGAAAACGACATGCCTTGAATTTGCTGGCATTCTTTTGTCAGGATTATTCATAACATGTTGCATAAAATATCTGGCTTGTTCTTGTGTCCTCAGTGAGTTTAGCATGTCTCCTTTAAACTTGTATCTAGAATATTTTATGTTTTAAAATGTTACAGTCACATAGTCACCTGAGATAGGCATTATTGTAAAAAAAAAAAAAAATACATCTTTGTGGGGGCTGGGCGGTAGCGCAGCAGGTTAAGCGCAAGGACCAGCATAAGAATTCTGGTTCAAGACCCCCGGTTCCCATGTGTGTGGGAAGGTGTGCTTCACAAGAAGTGAAATAGGTCTCCAGTGTCTTTCTCTCCCCCTCTTTGTCGTCTCTCTTCTGGCAATTTCTCTCTGTCCTATCCAAGAACAGTAACAACAACAAGGGCAACAAAAATGGGGGAAAATGGCCTCCAGGAGCAGTGATTTTTTTTCTTAATATTTATTTTATTTATTTATTCCCTTTTGTTGCCCTTGTTGTTTTATTGTTGTAATTATTATTGTTGTTGTCATTGTTGGATAGGACAGAGAGAAATGGAGAGAGGAGGGGAAGACAGAAAGGGGGAGAGAAAGGTAGACACCTGCAGACCTGCTTCACCGCCTGTGAAGCGACTCTATTGCAAGTGAGGATCAGGGGGCTCGAACCGGGATCCTTACACTGGTCCTTGCACTTTGCACCACATGCGCTTAACCCACGGTGCTACTGCCCGACTCCCAAGTTAACTTTTTTTAAAACATATTGACAATGGGGCTGGACAGCCCCATTTCCCACCTGCAGGGAGGGTGCTTCCAGAGCAATGAAGCTGGGCTGCAGTTGTCTTTCTCTCTGTCTCTCTTTTAATTTTTAATTTTTTTTATTATTATCCTTATTTATTTATTGGGTAGAGACAGAAATCAAGAGACTAGGGAGAGAGAGAGGCATTTGTCAACATTTTTCTAGTGCAGTATCACTGCTTTATTTCTCAAGTATTATTATATTTCTTAAATTTTTGTACTATAAGTTCCCTTCTTTTTCCCCCAGGTTGATTTTTTTTTTCGCTCAGACAGAAAGCAAATGACACCACAGCACAGAATCTTCACTGGTGCCATATTTCTCCTATGTGGTGATACAGCTCAAACCTGGACAGAATGTATGAAAAGGCCCTCACCTTATCTGGTGAGCTATCCCATAACTTCCCATTTTGTAAACTACTTTATCTTTCATAGACGTTCTTAAAAAAAAAAAAAAAAAAAACCACCCACAAATCAAATCAAGCGACAGGGCTGTGGGAAATAGTAAGAAATGGTCTGGGAGGTAGCACAGTGGATACAGCAATGGGCTTTTTTAAGCATGAGGTCCAGAGTTCAATTCCTGGCATCATATATACCAGAGTGATGTCTGGTTCTTTCTCTCTTTCTCTCCCCCTATCTTTCTTATTAATAAATAAATAGTAGCAAGATTATACAAAAAGACTTTCATGCCTGAGGTCCTAAAGGCCCCAGATACAGTCCCTAGCACCATCATAAGCCAGAGCTAACTGGTGCTTTGGAAAAAAAAAAAATCAACAAAAACTCTTTTTGCTTCTTGAAAATCTCAACTTTCTTCATATTTAGTTACCTTTTAGATTCATTCCTTAATTATCACTACTTTCAAAAATTATTTGTAGTCTTCTTTATTACTTATTTATTTTAGACAGAGACACCACAGCACAACTCCCTTCAATGTGATGGAGCCAGAATTGAATCAGGGTTGTGCTCATGGCAAAGCAGCATACTATCCATGTGAGCTATTTCACTGACCCTTTGCAGTTTCTTTTCATCCCAACTAAATTGTGACTTCTTTATTCCTGACATATCTCAAAATAGCCCATTCATATTACTTTCATTATAGTTTATAGAACCCAACCAGGAGATAGATTGAAAAGACAACAAGTCACTCCTCCATTAAAATCATTTGGCTAGACACTTATGTTGCTTTCAGGTTCTGGCTATTACAAATTATGATGCTGTGAACATAGGTATACATAAATCTTTATTTATTTACCCACAGGATTGACATTTAATTACAAAATAAATATGGACTTCCTGATGAACAACAAAAGAAAATCTGTGCTTTATAAAAACAGTTATTTCCAAGTTTCCATTTACATTCACAGTTTTTTAAGCCTTTCTTCTGTCACTGCTTACATAAAAAACCTTTTGTTCAGAAGAGGAAAAAGAAAAAGACAAAGGAAGGGAGGGAGGGAGGGAGGGAGGAAGGAAGGAAGGAAGGAAGGAAGGAAGGAAGAAAGAGAAAGAAAGAAAAAGAAAGAAAGGAAGGAAGGAAGAAAGAGAGAGAGAGAGAGAGAGAGAGAGAGAGAGAAAGAAAGAAAGAAAGAAAGAAAGAACCTTGTCAGCCACATGGGATTGACCAATAGAGTAACATTGTGTTCTGCTGAGCTGTTCTGAACAGGGTTGTCGGCAGAGGTAGATAACCGCGTCTTCTCTAGGCTTCTTTTTGATCCGGAACAGCTAAAAATCATGTCTCCTCATTCTCCCAAATTCAACAGCTCAAAAGACTAATACCCTAAAATTGTCAATTTAAAACGGGAAGCCAAATTTAGCGACTGTTAGACTGTGTTACATTAAGGCAGCATAATCTCGAAACTAGGCACCAGGTACTAACCACCAGCCTGTTCACTTTGGGGCCTCGCAAATTCTGCTTTACTCCTGCCGAAGGCTTGGTCCTGTTGGTACGATCAAGGTCTTGCTTTCACATTTACAAGTAGGTTAATCAGGAATACAAGAATCAATTGCTGGTTCCATAGATTCTGGACCCAGTTTCCTTTCCCTTCAGAAGCCTGAACACATCGAGAATACTGTAACAGATGTTGAAATCGAAGTTAGAGTTCAATCTATTATGTTCAGTACACAGACTGCTGTAAGTGCATTGGCTATGGATTCAACAAGAGTTCCAATTTTGTCTCAGCAATAGTACAGTCATAATTTTCAACTGATAGAGAAATCTTGTTGGATGGGTGTGTTTAACTCCTTATGATACAGCCCCAGGAGAGAAATTGGTGGGCCATAAGGTAGGTCTATTTTTAGCCTTGTGAGAGTTCTCCAGACTGCTCCCCACAAGGGTTTGGCCAATTGCCATTCTCAGCAGCAATTCCGGAGGCTCTTTTGTCCCCACAACCTCTCCAGCCTTTGTTGCTGTTTCTGGTGCATGATATTCTCACAGGGATGAAGTGGCATCCACAAAAAAAAAAAAAAAAAAATCAGTCAGCTAAATTTAATATAGATATTAATTCTGTATCACCTAAGGAAGAATATTAACCTTAGAGTTGAATACAATAATCTAATCACTGCCTATCTCTTTGGCACTTATTTTGTCAACTTTCAGATTACACGTAATTCCCTGAATTTACTATGCTATCTCCTTGCTTCATGTACTTTTTTGCCTCATGGTTGGATCATGTTCTTCCTTGCCTACATTTACTTTTTTTCTTTCTTTCTCAACCCTTCGTGAGACTGGTCTGACTAGCAAGGACTTTTTTTTTTTTTTTAAGACTGCTTGGATATTATTACTTGCAGGAAATCAGATTAAGGGGCTAGGAAATAGCTCATTTGGTATAGTATACATGAACTATGCGTTAAGACCCAGATTTGAGTCTCTGGCCATCACATGGGAGCCTAACACAAGGGGGGAATCTTCACTAATTATCAGTATGTCTTTTGTTTACTCTATTTCTCCCTCTCACCTTCTTCCTTAAATAACAAAGAATCACTGGGAGCAACAGAACCATACAGGCACAAACTCTCAGAGGGGAAACCCCAGTGGCAAAAAAAAAAAAGAGAGAGAAAGAGTTGATTGTGCTATGAAAGGTGCTAATAAAAGAAAATATTATTATAAGCAGTGCACTATAAGTTTCTGATAACTTTACAGTAAAACAGTAAAAGGCAACAGATCACGTAGTCTAAAGTTCTACCATTTCCTATTGTAAATCCATTCATGGTGAGAGGAAGAGCCACAACATTACACCCTGAAAATTATAGTCCCAGGAAATCTTCTGTTTGCTTTATAGAACTGCCTGGCTTGGACAGTTTATGGCATAAACTCCCAGATTGATAAATTTCATGTAACAGGTGCATTTGTAAGTATATGTTGACATGAGAAAGAAAAATGTAGCTAACTGATTCCAGCCCCAGAACAACATCAGTCTGTAGCCCATTCTCCAAATGTTTTTGGCAGGGGATATACTGCAATACTTTGACTGTCCACGTGCTTGGAAAAATGACAACACAAAAGAAACTACATTCATCAAATGTGTTTTCCACATTTCTATAGTTCATCAGGTTTAACCTCTCAAAGAATTATAAAAAGCCAATAGAATTTTCAACACAATTAAGAAAATAGATTAATCTCTGCTTCCACTTAATTCTTATAGGACTTGACACATTTTCCAAATATTTCCGGGAGAATTCTTCTAGAATTCATGGTGTTATTGAACTATTGAGGCTTATACACATTATTATGGGTACATAAGTATTTATTTGTTTATTTATAATAAGAAAGGTACAAGTACAGCATGTTCCATAGTTAGAGTTCTCTGCAATTTTGCTAAATAGTTCAATTAACATTTTTTTTCAGCTAGTTCATTTAAGACATATGAAATTAATTTAGCACTTTATTAGAAGAGGTAGGGGAAAAAAGAAAAAGGAGTGTAATAATCTTCTTTTAAAATCTAATTAAATTTGTGAGTGGTCATCTGCTTCTATATTTAATTCATCTAGGCCATTCTATTTAAAACTCCCTCTAGATGGTGTAAGTTTTTCTCTGTGCTGTCTAATAGTACATCTGATAGCTTTGTGTGAGTGTTGAGCATTGGTAATGTCCTAGTGAGTCTGGGGGACAGAGCTTATAATTATTTATTTACTTATTTATTTATTTATTTATAAAATGTAAGTATCTACAAGATCATAGGATAAGAGGAGTACAATTCCATATAATTCCCACCACCAGAACTCCGTATCTCACCCCCTCCATTGAAAACTTTCCTATTCTTTGTCCCTCTGGAAGTATGGACCCAGGATCATTATGGCGTGCAGAAGGTAGATCTGGTTTCTGTAATTGCTTCCCCGCAGAACATGGGCATTGGCAGATGGATCCAGCCTGTCTCTCTCTTTCCCTAGTCAATTAGGGATCTGGGGAGATGGAGCTCCAGGACACATTGGTGGTGTTGTCTGCCCAGGGAAGTCCAGTTGCATCATGATAGTCTGGAATGGGGCTTCGCGGCTCAGGGTGTGCCGTCTTCTCTGTAGACGGTTCAAGCTTACGTGCAATCCACTGTTCTCCTCCCTGGCTTCACCTTGAGCTCTGCTGTGTGCTCTCTCAATCACTGGCCTATAAATCCTGTCCTCTCTCTATCATCCCAGCATGCAAGCCACTGCTTTGCAGAGAAAGTCGAGAGCTGTAGTCACGCCGCCATCTTGGCTCAGTGGTAGAATGTATACAGCAAAAATATGAAACCCTGGATTCAGTCCTCCACACTATGGAACTATTTTCATGATCCCCAAAATTCAATGTATTAATATTATATATTTAAGAGAAATGAACATCTGAATAGAATGTTATTCTTGTTTCCAAAGGATCTGTAATTTAGAAATAGTTTATTTCTTAATATAGGGTATTATCCCTATATTTATATCTTACAGCATTTCAGCCACCAAGTTGTGGATGCTATTATGAATTCATCCTGAACTCCTGGAACCCACCTCTCCAGAGCCCTACCGCACTGGGAAAAGATAGAAACAGGCTGGGGTTATGGATCAGCCTGCCAATGCCCATGTCCAGAGGAGAGCAATTACAGAAGCCAGAGCTTTTACCTTCTGTAACCCAGAAAGAATTTTGGTCCCTACTCCCAGAGGATAAATGTTAGGGGAAGATAACCAGAGGGCTCTGAACTCCAATTTCATCAAGGCCTGGAGAGAGAAGAGAGAAAAGGAGGTAGGGAATGGGGAAGGACACTCAGAAGTAGTGGTTGTGACTTAGAAAGAGAAGGCAGGACTATAGAAAAAAATGGGCAAATATACATAAATATAAATAGATAGTTATAGAAATAATGATTAACCCATATCTGTGATCTTGGGAGAACTAATGCAGTTTCCAATGGAGGGAATGGGGAGCACAGAACTCTGGTGGTGGGAAAGGTGTGGAATTATACCCTTGTTATCTTATAATTCTGTAAATCAATACTAAATAATTAATAAAAAAGAATTAGTGTAACAGACAGATTTTATGAGATTTACTGTATTTAATGGATATCTCTAAAGCTTAGGTAACATTTCTGGAAAGTGGAAAGCCAGAAATCTTACTAATAATCACCTAAGAATTTCATCATTATGAGGATATAATCAATTTTGTTAAACTGGCATCTATGCATTGTGGTTAAGAATAAAGGGAATTACTAAATGGAGGAAGTCTAAGGACAAGGGCAAAGGGAGGAATGACATAGATAAAGTAATTTAACTTAGGAATTCTGAAATTATCTAGATTATGTGCACAGCTTTTTAAAAAAAATTATTTATTTATTTATTTATTCCCTTTTGTTGCTCTTGTTGTAGTTATTGTTGTTGTTATTAATGTCATCATTGTTGGATAGGACAGAGAAAAATGGAGAGAGGAGGGGAAGACAGAGAGGGAGAGAGAAAGACAGACACTTGCAGACCTACTTCACCACTTGTGAAGCAACCCCCTGCAGGCAGGGAGCCAGGGGCTTGAACCGGGATCCTTACGCCAGTCCTTGCACATTGTGCCACCTGTGCTTAACTTGCTGCAGTACTGCCTGACTTTTTAACTCGTCTCTATTGTGATGTTCCCCAGTTCCCTCAGCATTCTGGAAAGGTGGAAATTAGAAATGTGAGTAGCCAAAGAAAGATTGCCTGGAAGAGATTATTTCTCAGTGGGAAGAGATGAAATTAATAGAGAGCCTAAGCAGTTCGAAATAAATAAAGAGATTCTGTTATATTAGAATTAAAATCACCTTTAATTATTACGCATTTTGTATTTCAACAGCTTATTATGTCACTTCAAAGAAGGCAGATAGTGTATTTGATATATCTCATTATAATGCTTCTTGGTTTGTGTCTACATGAAAAGCCATGGGGACCCTTACCTGTAGTAGATTTTCCTCCAAGAAAAGTCAAAGAAAGAAATCACTTATACCCATGCATGTAAAAGTGTCACCACTTTGGAAACCAAGTTAATTATTAAAGATAATATTTATGTACTAATGCAGAGGAAAAAATCTAGATTCAAGTCTTTATATCTATTAAAGCAAAATTCATGGAAGATTTGATTGACTTTCTCAGTCACATTATATTGCTTGTTTTGTGCTTATACCTCTGAGCAGGCAGGTCCTATTCAGATTCTTTAGTGGAAAAGCCAAATGAAATATCTCAAGACATTCTTGGAACAACTAGAAGTATGAAATGCCAAAAAGTCTCATTAGAAAAAGACAACTTGTTTCTCAAGATCTCTAGTCCAGCTAGGGAAAATCAAGGAAGAGATTTTTTTCTTAAATATTTATATATTTATTCCCTTTTTTTGCCCTTGTTTATTGTTGTTATTAATGTCATTGTTGTTGGATAGGACAGAGAGAAATGGAGAGAGGAGGGGAAGACAGAGGGGAGAGAAAGATAGACACTTGCAAACCTGCTTCACCACTTGTGAAATGACCCCTGCCACTGAGGAGCCAGGGGCTGGAAACTGAATCCTCATGCGGGTCCTTGTGCTTTGCACCATGTGGCCTTAACCTGCTGCATTACCGCCCGACTCCCAAGGAAGAGAGTCTTAACTCCTAATATAATCTCTAGTTTATGAAAGAGAAACCGAAGACCACAAATCAAGAAACAGAAAGCAGAATGATAAAAGGGTGTTGCCACTGTTAATTTCTTTCTTTCTTTTTTTCTTTCTTTCTTCTTTCTTTCTTTCTTTCTTTCTCTCAAACAGGAATAAATTGTAGGTCTCCAGGAACCTGAGGCCAGCTAAAATAATATATATATTGAAGGTGATTTGCTTCTAAGTTGCAACTTATTCACAGTTTTAAGAATGACTTAATAAATATAAAATATTCCAAATCCTAATCATTTTTCTTATCCATAAATGTCTTTCTTACTTATCTTTTCTTCACATCACAAGGATTTATATTAAGCAGCAGAACAACAACAAAAATCTTCCGCAAATATTTTGAATCAATCTAAATCTAAATATATATATTTAGATCTGACATTCTTTCTGTTACCACGTATTAACTTTCTCTTCCCCCTCCTTACTTCTGACTTGGCTTCTTTCTCTTTATCATCATCAATATTATATCATAAGTAACAAAAGTAGCAATTTGTGAAATGAATTCAATTATTTTAGGTTTTGTTTTTCATATGCCTTTATTTATTTTTTCACACACTACCCTTTCTATTTGTTTCCCCAGAAGGAAGCAAACATTTATTATGTGCCCACTATTTGCCAAGTTCTTTGCTTTTAACTTTCACAGATAAGGAAATGGAGGGTAAAAGAAGTTATGAAACTTGTAGAAGGTGACAATGATAATAGATGAGTTGTTTAAAATTCACATATAAAACCTCCTCTCTTTGGTGTATCTTGTCTCTACCTAGGTTTTCTTCAATTTATTCATATTTCACATTTCTCTACTTCCCTTCTCTTCTCTCTTCTCTGGCAGCAAATTTTTTCTGAGTTTTTCTTCTTCAACAGACTTTCTCGCATTACCTCCCAAATTCATTTTCTTTTTCATTTTTCCTAAGTCATATTTTCTTCTAGTGAAAAATCACCTAGGCTGATGTTGTCAAAAACTATTTTTAATTTCATTTACTATGAAAACTCATTTATTATAAAAGGCAAAATGTACCTTCCCCTTTCTCTATAAAGCCCATATTTCTCCCAGTCCTGGAACCTCTAGTGTTGGCTCACTTTCCTGCATGCTTCCCTCAGTTCATACCAACTGATACTGCATCTGCTGATCCCAATGTAAGCAATGGAACTAGTGCCACATTGGCATATTTCACTTCCAACTGTGTCCAGAGATATCAGGCGTGGAGTGTCAACCCTTCAGCTTCATTACCTGTCTTAGCTTATAGAACTCCTTAATTCCATTTTGGTTGGTGCATTTCCTAGCAAAGTTTCAAAACCTACATATAGACCAGGGCTCATGAGATAGGGCATATGTATACATGTATCCATAAATTAGGGAAAAATATATACCTTAAAGCAAACGTGCACAATAGTTTGCAGTGAGTCAATAAATGTAGCAAGCAAGTACAAAGACCTAAAAAGGCACCATAAAGTACCTAATCAAATAGTTTCTACTTAGATCTAAATACCCTCCTCACCTACTTGCTATTACACTTCTCTCAGTCACTCCAAAGCTAACCTTGTCAGACAAAGTAAGGACTACAAAAGCTGAATGAGGGCAAGAGGCTGGCATACTTTAATGATGACTCTTCAGTCACTACCAGGCCACCCCATCACCTGGGGCTCTAGTCAAGGAGTCCTGGGATTCCCACACAGACATGATGGGCCTAGACCTCTAACAGATCCCTCTCACCACTGTCACTGGTCATCTCCAACAGGAACAATATAATGGACCCCTTTGTGGGCCCTCATAGGACCTTGCCCTCAATGTGGACCAACAATGGTAGGGAATGTTCCATTCTCTGAAAGGAGGATGGATAACATACTCTACCTTCTACCCATGGAAGATGGGTCCTGAAATTGTGGCAGCTTGGAATGTTACTACTCATGACCACAGAATGTGAGCTCACACCTATAGCGATGCAGAGGTTACATAGGCTCCTGTGCTGAATATGGGCCCCAGATCCAATTGGTGGGGTTTACAGTTAATATTTATATACTTTTCCCATATTTGGGAGCTGATCCAGCTTTCTAGCCCTTTTCACAACTATGACACTATCTCCCCAGACAATAACTTGGGTCCACCTGCATATCAGATGTCAGGCTCACGCAAAAACTAGTAAAGTCATGGGCCCCTTGGAATATACCTAAAATAGACCTACTAACTTTTTTCAGAATGGAGACTCAAATCTTCATCTGCAATATTCCAGCCTTTAGGTTAATGATTCAATTTGTTCTGGTTTATAGCTCTTTCTTTCTTTCTTTCTTTCTTTCTTTCTTTCTTTGCCTCCAGGGTTATCGCTGGGGCTCAGTGCCAGCACTAAGAATTCACTGCTCCTGGAGACTATTTTTCCCATTTTGTTGTCTGTTGTTTTCATTCGGGAGCTCCAGCAGGCCGGGCTAGCTTCGCAGCGGTGAACAGAAACTCAGGGACTCATGGCTGGGCTGTAGGCAGTATCTCTTTATTCATGCAGGACGCAGTGCAATCTATACCAAGCTAAGCTAAACTAAACACTACAATCTTGTCCTTATAAATATACTAGCCTAGTAGGGTGGGAACAGGATGTGACGCAGAGAGGGTGGAGAGAAAAGTGACTGGTGAAAATCAGGGTATGACAAGGAGAGGGGGCGGAGCAGGTGAGAATTCTACCACTGAACCACCAATGCCCTGGAGGGAAGGTGGTGCTTGTTAACAGAGGTTATGTAAATAGAATGAAGTGGTTATGTAAATAGAATGCAGTGTTAAGCAGGGGGTATTAAACCAATGAAACAGAAGGGGTCTCATGCATACCAACAGTTGTCCTTGTTATTGTTACTGTTGTTATAGCTATTGTTGCTGTTGGATAGGACAGAGAGAAACCCGAGAGAGGAGGGGAAGACAGAGAAGAGGAAAGACAGACACCTGCTGACCTGCTTCACTGCTTGCAAAGCAACCCCCCTTGCAGATGGGGAGCTGGGGGCTCGAACTGGGATACTTATGCTGTTCCTTGGGCTTTGCGCCATGTGCGCTTAACCCACTGTGATACTGACCGGCCCCCTCTGGTTTATATCTTAAGTTTTTTTCAGCCACCAGGTTCCAGATGCTACCATGATGCCAACCTGACCTCCCTGGGCAAACGAACCTACCAATATGTCCTGGAGCCTTGCTTCTCCAGAGCTCTGCCCCACTAGGGAAAAAGAGAGACAGGCTGGGAGTATGAATCAACCTGCCAATGCCCATATTCAGCAGGGAAGCAATTACAGAAGCCAGACCTTCCACCTTTTGCACCTCCATAATGATCCTGGGTCCATACTCCCAGAGGGATAAAGATTAGGACAGCTATCAAGGGAACGGATTGGATATGGAGCTCTGGTGGTGGGCACTGTGTGGAACTGTAACTTTCTTATCCTATGGTTTCTTCAATATTTTCATTTTATAAATAAAAATATATAAATTTAAAAAATAAAGGCAAAATGTATATGTTTGGGGCTAGAGAGATAGCTTACCTGGTAAAGTCTTCACTTTACTGTACTAGAAGACCTAGGTTCATGCCTTGACCACTACATTCCAGCAGCATGAAATAAGGAAAGCTTCATGAGCAGAGCCCAGGAATGGCATTCTGCTGTTTCTCCTCTTGCTGTTTCTCTCTTCCTCTGCTTCTCATCTTTTATCCAAAAACAAAGCAAAAAAGAAGCTGCCAGGAATGATGGAAGCCCCAGAGAAAAGCCTCGCAACAAAATGTATATTATTAATTTGAAAACCAGAATAAAAGGAATATCTAAGTGTCTACCATCCACTTATGTAAATGAATGTTACCAGTGCCTCTATATGATATCACATAACAGCAGCTACAAGAAACAAACAAAAAAACCTTAGATAGTAGCATATAAAAATGATGATATAATAAAAAAAGAAAAAATTGATAATGATATATTTGTATAATATATGATTAAGTGGAAAAAAGGAAGGTAGAAGTATAACCTAAAATGTTAGCGGGCTGTGCATAAATTTAACTTCTAAATTTACATTGCATTCTTTTTAATGACTTAACAGACATAAAAATATATAGCAAACAGTTTGTGTATACATGTAACTTTATTGTTATTTTCTTTATGAAAAGGGTAAATTGGAACATCAGAATTTTTTTCTTCCGTTTTCAGGCTGGGTAAACTATAATCAGAGACTGGAAAGTAATGTGTGTGTGTGTGTGTGTGTGTGTGTGTGTGTGTGTGTGTGTGTGTGTGTTTCTGCTTAGCATGATTCAGCTCTGGTTATTGGTGGGTTGGGTGGGTGGACTTGGGGCCCCATGTATGCAATATATGATTTCCTGACTTGTAAAGTAATAGAATTGTTTATGATTAATCATCAAACAGAAAGGTCTTTATCATTCTTTTTTCAAAATATATTTTATTTGCTTTATTTTATTGAAAGGAAGTCATACAGAGAAAAGATACAGAAAGATTAGCTCACTGCTCAACTCTGGCTTTTTGGGGAGGGGGAGGTTAAAGCCTCAGGCGTCAAAGTCTTTTTTGCATAATCCTTATGCCATCTCCCCTGACCCCTTCCTTCTTTATCATTCATTTTTTTGCCTCCAGGGTTATTGCGGGGGCTCGGGGTTATTGCTGCCTGTACTATGAATCCACTACTCCTGGAGGCTATTTTTTTAAAATTGTTGTTGTGGTTATTATTGTTGTTGTTATTGATGTTGTGGGAGAAAGATAGACACCTGCAGACCTACTTCACCACTTGTGAAGTGACCTTCCTGCAGGTGGGGAATCTGGGCCTTGAACCGGGATCTTTATGCCTGTCCTTGTGCTTCGTGCCATGTGCGCTTAACCAGCTGTACTACTGCCCCACCACTCTTTATCATTCTTAAATATCACAATATTCCTTTTATGGCCCAAGCTCTGAATTAGGTAAATGATGCAGAACTAAAATGTGCATGTACATGTCTTGAAGAAACTCCTTTTTAATTGCAGTGGTATGTAACTTGAAGTGCTAAGGTTTCTTTTTTTTTTTTAAAGCTCTTATTTATTTATTTATGTGTTTGTTTGTTTGTTATTGGATAGAGACAGAGAGAAACTGAGAGAGAAGGGGGGAGATAGAGAGGAACAGAAACAGAGAGACACCTGCAGACCTGCTTCACCGCCTGTGAAGTGACTCCCCTGGAGGTGGGGAGCCGGGGGCTTGAACTGGGATCCTAACCAGTCCTTGTGCTTTGTGCCACGTGTGCTTAAAGTTGTAAGGTTTCTGAGGCTACTTTGAGAATTGTTGATTAAAGTAGACTGAGAACAAAAGAGTAAAAGGAAATAATATCAGAAATGAAAGAAAAAAAAGTGTCCAAAGTGAACAGACAAATATGGTAGTTGGGAAAAGATTCAAATAAGGAGGAGAAATGGTTAAAAATATAAGTTCAAGGGTCATGTGGTGAGGTATGTCATCGAATGTGCATTACTATGTGCAAGTCCCTGGACCAAGCCCCTGGTCCCTACTTGCAAAGGAGAAGCTTCTTAAGTGGTGAAGGAGTGCTGTAGGTGCCTCTCTATCTCCCCTTCCACTGCTGATTTCTCTCTGTCCTATCAAATAAAAAAAAATAATAAAACAAGGGGCCAGGTGACCCACCTGTTTGAGCTCACATGTCACAATGAGCAAGGACCTGAGTTTAAGCCCCAAGTTTGAGCTTTCCCTGCAAGGGGAAAGCTTTGCATATGGTGAAGCAGTCCTACAGGTCTTTTTCTCTCTCTTTGTATCTCTCCCTACTCTCTCTATTTCTGGTTGTCTCTACCCAATAAACAAAGATAATGATACATTTTTTTAGAAAAGAAAACTAAAAAAAAAATTAAAAAGAAAAAATGCAGGTTGGGAGACTCATATGCTTATCAAAAAATAACAGCTTTGATCTCTACTTCGGACTCCTGAAAACTTCAGAGTCGGAATGGCAGAAGATAAACTATACTTTATTCCAGAAACATGAAGTTATGTGACTGGAAGTATTGTAGTTGATTTATTGATGATGACTCATGTTTCAAAACATGTAGACATAATCTTTATAACAACTCTCAACTAAGGAGAGATGGAAATAAAAAACGTAAGTGGTATGCTTTTTAAACTGGTAGAACTTAGAGGAGAAGGCCACTGACTAACTGTGAGATATGGTGGAAAGGAGATCTTAAGGGATTAAGTCCCCAAACCAACAACCATTTATACTAACCATGATGAGAAATACTAGATGTATAGAAATAACAAGTATTACATTAGAATGAATGTAGTATACTTGGAGATATAGTCAGATGGTACCAAAGAATAATTTCCTGACTGTATGTTCTCTTTTGGAAGGCACAAGTGTATAGATCCTCTTTTCCCTCGAACATATTTTCCCTAAAATACCCTGTGGTATTTTTCCAATGCTAGCCTGAGAGATACTTTATTGTCTCTCCTACACTTAGATAACCTTTTCTCAGTCTTTTTGTTTTCATCTATGCCTCAATAACTAGAAAAGGGGGGAGCAAGAAGTTTAGATATTTGCATCACAGCACCTTTACCAGCTCAAATAATTATAATGTAGAAAGTAAAGAACCTGTCTCCCAGCACCACCTGCAGGGGATAGAGAAGTCTACAACAGTATTCAACACTTCTCTACCAAACTATCTTAAATTGAGCAGTTCTTTATTGAGCATTTACTGCATAAATGCCTGATTTTAGTAGCTGATGGGGATAAGAGACCACCACCTATAATGAGGAATATTAGAGAGGGAGGATTTTTCTGAATGTTAGAGTAATGTGGACAGGATTGGCTAAATCTAAAAGACTTTACCCTTGGAAAAAAGAAAGTGAATGGTAAACAAGTCTTTCAACAAATACAAACAGAATTGTTAAATGTCAGCATTTACTCTTATTACCCATCCCACAAACCAGAACAAATGTATATATGACTCTAATATATGTGTGTGTGTGTGTGTGTGTGTGTGTGTGTGATACATATATATATTTCACTATGTATTGAACTACCTTAGGGATATTAAGTTATGAATTAACATTTTATTATACATCTTTCCACAAATCACACTTCATGTTATAGAAATTATAAGTAGAACACATAGGTAAAATAATCCACTATCAGTGGTAAGAGTATTTCAGATGTCATGTAGTAGGGTATTTCTCAAAGTGTAGGTTCAGGGCTGGAATCCCAGGTTTGAGCCCAGACCTCCTTACACTATGGGGAACTTTAGTGTTTTTCTCCTTTCTTCTGTCTCATTCTAAGTCAGCCCAGGGGCGAAACATGTGGATAAGCAAAATTTTTTTTTTTAAATCCTCTCTCTACAGAATTTCTTGCTCATTGTACATGTACACTTTGAGGTCTACATTGAACCAGAGTTCCTTAAATTGATATGTGCACTAAGGTTTTATAATCACTAAATTGGTGAAACTGTTTCATATTAAAGATGAAGAAATAATGAACTTCCAGAGGCAGAGCTACAGAGTAGCAGCAGCTCTGTTTCTCTCCTCTCCTCTCACCAGTCAACTAGAATATCAGAGAAGTTCACCTGAGAATGCAAGGAGACAAGACTAGGACTTCTTTGGGAACCCACCAAGTTGCTGGTGAGTGTAAACATGTGTGGCTCCTGGATAGAGAAGGGCCTAAGAAGAGATTCCTGGGGCTAAAGCTGATATCTACTCCCAAGTGGCTGGTAACAGTCCAGCAGTTTTCCAGTTGAGACACCAACCCCAGTCTGTTTTACCAACAAAAAGACTGCTGAGGGAGGAGAGGACACCCTCCCAAGGCTCATCAAATGAAATTGTGAGTCTCCATTGCTACTATCCCTTAGAGGCTGGAGCAGCAGCAGTGGGTAGGCCCCGTGCTGACACTGGGCGGGGGTCGGGGGGGTGGGGGAGTGGGCAGGGCAGAGAACTGTAGTGGAGAGGTGGGGCTGTGTAGTGGGAGCCTTTCCACATTGTTCTCCTGATGAATTTGGAGACACAATGAATAACTTCCATAGAACCTACAGAGTAGGGAGTCAGGCAGTAGCGCAGCAGGTTAAGCGCACAAAGCAGGTGGTGAAGCAGGTCTGCAGGTGTCTATCTTTCTCTCCCCCACCCTATCTTCCTGTCCTCTCTTGATTTCTCTCTGTCCTATCCAATGACAACAACAATAGTAATAACCACAACAATGATAAAACAACAAGGGCAACTAAAGGGGAAAAAAATGGTCTCCAGGAGTAGTGGATTCATAGTGCAGGCACTGAGCTCTGGCAATAACCCTGGAAGCAAAAAAAAAAAAAAGAACCCACAGAATATAAACAGGATTTGTTTAGAAATTCACAAGGTCAAGGAGTGGTGCCAGATTTGGTTCTAGCTGCTGGCATAACAGCTGAATTGAGCCCAAGGTTTTGGATCCTTGGGGTGTGGGAGTCTCTTTGCATAACTGTGCTATCTCTCCCCCAACCTGCTTAATCTCTTGGTCAGGAGTGAGTGATTAAGCAAAAAAAAACAAAAAAAAAACCCTACTTATATTTAAAAAAACCCTCAGGCTACCACAGCCTACAGGGAAGAAAAAGAACATAAGAGGGTTTAACAGCCACTATGCTTCATTTCAGGGATTGATATAACATTGAAACAACTGTTAATTTCCACAATTGTGAACTCTTTAAGTACCTTACTTAGACACAAGTCAATCCAGGCAAGAGTGATCAGTGGATTAAAAAAATACTGAGAGAAGGACCTCATAGCACACTATAGACAATGGTTAAACCAAGAAGAAACATTGAAGAAATGAGCCAGGAAAAAGTCCAGTTAAAGCCCCCAAAAGTAGAAGCACATAAGAATGAAAACAACATCCAAACACTAACTGAGGCATTAGTCACAGGAGTGAGGAAAGAGTTTGAAAGTAATATCATCAGAAATGCAGAAACAACAAATGAGACTCTGAAAGAAAACACTAACTATCTGGAGGTAATTAGAGAGTTGAATGCTGAAATAGCTGAGCTAAGAACACAACTAGCTGAACAAGCTAATACAGTATCAAAACAGGGTAATAAAATAGATAAGCTACAGAAAAACAACAGTGGGGAGAGAGAACAGAATAAATGAAGCAGAAAACAGAATGAGCAAGATTGAGGATGAATTAGAGAAAACTAAGAAGAGGTCTCAAAAAGAGATTAAGAGATACTGAAAACAACAACAGAGACATATTGGGTGATTTCAAAAGAAATAATATAGGGAGTTGGGTGGTAGCATAGCGAGTTAAGTGTACATGGCACCAAGCACAAGGACCAGCATAAGTATCCCAGTTCGATCCCTGGCTCTCCACCTGCAGGGGGAGTCACTTCACAGGTGGTGAAGCAGGTCTGCAGTTATCTATCTTTCTCTCCCCCTCTCTGCCTTCCCCCTTTCTCTCCATTTCTCTCTGTCCTATCCAACAACAACATCATCAACAACAATAATAACTACAAGAAAACAAGGGCAACAAAAGGGAATAAATAAATAAATATAAAAAAAGAAATTATATATGCATTATTGGCTTGCCAGAGGAAAAAAGAGAAAGAGGGGAAGAAAGCATTCTACAGGACATAATCTCTAAGAACTTCCCTAGTCTAGACAACATAAAAGACATAAAGTTTCAAGAAGCCCAGAAGGTCCCAAACAGAATTAACCCAGACTTAAAGACTCCAAGACATATCATATTTAGAATGAAAAGGAATAAGGATAAGGAAAGGATCTTGAATGCTGCAAGAGAAAAACAAGGAGTCATCTACAGAGGAAAATCCATAAGATTAGCAGCAGACTTCTCCACACAAATACTGTAGGCCAGAAGAAAATGGGAAGGTATCTATCAAGTGCTCAAAAAGAAAGGCTTTCAACCAAATCTATGGTACCCTGCAATTTTCAGAGTCATTTACCTCAAGAAACTGGAATACACATTTTTTTTTTTGGAATACACATTTTATTCAAGTCCACATGGGTCATTATCAAGGATAGACCATATGTTGGGCCACAAAGACAGTGTCAACAAACTCAATAGCATTCATTTGACTGCATCCTAAGAATCTCCTCAGACCACATAATAATTAAGTTAACACTTAATAATAAACAAAATATTAGTAAAAGTCCCAAAATATGGAAACTCAACAGTACACTACTGCATCAGGAGGAAGTTAATGAAGAAATGAAAAATGTTTCAAGAGTTCAATGAAAATGAAGACATAAACTATCAAAATATTTGAGACACAGCTAAGGCAGTTTTGAGAGGGAAGTTCATAGCCATACAAGCACATATTATAAATCAAGAAAAAGCTCAAATAAACAGCCTGAATGCATACTTTAAAGACTTAGAAGAAGAATAATAAAGGAACCCTAAAGCAACCAGAAGGACTGAAATAACTAAAGTTAGGGAAGAATTAATAACATTGAAAATAAGAAAACCATACAAAATATTAGCAAAGCTAAATGTTGGTTCTTTGAAAGAGTAAACAAAATTGACAACCCTTTAGCCAGACTCACAAAACAAAAAAGAGAGAAGACCTAAATAAGTTGGACTATAAATGAAAGAGGAGATATCACAACAGACAACACAGAAATCCAATATATCATGCGAGGTTTCTATGAACAACTATTTGCCACCAAGCTAGAGAACCTAGAAGAAATGGACAATTTCCTAGATACCTACAAAGTTCCAAAATTAAATAAAGAGGAACTAGAAAATATGAACAGGCCCATCACAGCCAAAGAAATTAAAAGTTATCAAAAACCTTCCCAAGTATAAAAGTCCTGGACCAGGTGGTTTTTCAAATGAATTCTAGAAAACCTTCAAGGAAGAGTTGATCCCTCTACTTTTAAAAGTCTTCCAGAAGATTGAAGACACAGGAATATTCCCTTCCAGCTTCTATGAAGCCAACATCACTCTGATACCAAAAGCAGACAGGGACACAACAGAAACAGAAAACTATAGACTGATATCTCTGATGAACATAGATGCTAAAATATTGAACAAAATTCTAACTAACTGGATGATGCAGCAGTACGTTAAAAAGACTGTTGATCATGATCAAGTGGGGTTTATTCCAGGGGTGCAAGTTTAGTGTAATATACATAAATGACTCAATATGATCCACCACATTAACAAATGCAAGAGCAAAACCCACATGGCTATATCAGTAGATGCAGAGAAAGCCTTTGATAAAATCCAACATTCCTTAAGATAGGGGAGTCCATATTAGCAAACCTATGGCCAGCATGATACTCAAAGGTGAAAAACTGGAAGCATTTCCCCTCAGATCAGGTATTAGACAGGGTTGACCAATATCACCATTACTGTTCAACAAAGTGTTGGAAGTTCTTGCCATAGCAATCAGGCATAAGCAAGTAATTAAAGGGATATAGATTGGTAGAGAAGAACTCAAATTCTCCTTATTTGCAGATGATATGAGAGTATACATAGAAAAATCTTAAGAATCCAGCAGGAAGCTTTTGGAAATCATCAGGCAACACAGTAAGGTGTCAGGCTACAAAATTAACATACAAAAGCCAGTGGCATTTCTTTATGCAAACACTAAGTTGGAAGAACTAATCCAAAAATCAGTTCCTCTTACTATAGCAACAAAAACAATAAAATATCTAGGAATAAACCTAACCAAAGAAGTTAAAGACTTGTATACTGAAAATTATGAGTCACTACTCAAGGAAATAGAAAAATATAAAAGAAGTGGAAAGATATTCCATGTTCATGTGTCAGAAGAATTAGCATCATTAAAATGAATATACTACCCAGAGTCATATACACATTTAATACAATCCCCATCAAGATCCCAGCCACATTTTTTAGGAGAATAGAACAAAAGCTAGAAATTTTTATCTGGAACCAGAAAAGACTTAGAATTGCCAAAACAATCTTGAGAAGAAAGAACAGAACTGGAGGCATCACACTCCCAGATCTCAAATTGTATTATAGGCCATTGTAATCAAAGCTGCTTTCCACTGGAATATAAATAGACACACTAGCCAATGGAATAGAACTGAGAGCTCAGCAGTAACCCCACACCTATAGACACCTATAGACATCTGATCTTTGACAAAGGTGCCCAGACTATTAAATGGGGAAAGGTGAGTCTCTTCAACAAATGGTGTTGGAAAAATTGAGTTGAAACATGCAGAAGAATGAAGCTGAACCACTATATTTCACCAATCACAAAAGTAAATTCCAAGTGGAGCAAGGACTTGGATGTTAGACCAGAAACTATCAAGTACTATTAAAAATGGTGATTTTACTGTTTTCAGCCGATCTTGGATTGAACATGAAGAAATCATGTTAATTGAGATAAGTTAGAAACAGAAAGATGAATACAGGATGAACTCACTCACAGGCAGAAGTTGAAAAACAAGATCAGAAGAAAAAACACTCAGCAGAACTTGGACTGGAGTTGGTGTATTGCACCAAAGTAAAAGACTTTGGGGTGGGGGGTAAAGGGGGTAATTTCAAGTACTGACAGGATGGCCAGAGGACTTAGTGGGGTTTGTATTGTTATGTAGAACACTGAGAAATGTTATGTATGTACAAACTATTGTATCTACTGTTGACTGTAAAACATTAATCCCCCAATAAAGAAATTAAATTAAAAAGAAATAAAAGATATCAGGCGATTTGATCAGAGTGACATAGCTAGCCAGTCAAAGGGAAAAAGAAACTAGCTCAGATTCAAATCATTTGAGCCTCACACTAGAACATTTCTACTGTAATTAATTTGTATTTTTGTAAACTCCCAGCAGACCTCAATGAAAAGGGAATTTATTTGAGCTTTTAGTTATTTGACATTCCTTTCAGTTAAATTCCAAAAATCTACCTTTACTGTGGTCCCAATATTTGCAAAGTAAGTGGTTGCCTTGAAATTTAGAGAATATAGAGACACATGGACAAAGGTAATTTGCTATCTGGTTACCATCCCAATTATAATAAAACATGCAAAATCATTTATCAGGAAGAACATAATTTTGCTTTAATGGCAAGAGACAACAATAAAAAGTAAGTGGAAAACTCTGCTACTAGTGTTAAATGAGAATATCCCACCCTTTGTAACAACACACCATATGGTATTTCCCTACCTTGTTCAGTATTTAACCTAACAATTTATTGCTAGGCGTCCTGGCAGCAAGCTGTGCAAGTTGAAGTGGAATCTGATTGAGGTGAGTTAATTAATGTGGTGGCAGCTTGGAATGTTGTCCAGCTGCCAGTGAGAATTATGTTTGTTTGCCTTTGGCCCAAGTGTGAAATGGCTGGCTGTTGATTTCAGAAGTGTGAGTGTACATTTTTATATCTCACACGAATGAATACATTTTTTGTATCCTACACATTTAGGGGAAATGCTAAAATTTATTGGGTAATGTTATTTACCACTTGTGTGGCAGAAAGAGAAAGGTGGAATTTTGTCCTAGAGATTGACTTGCATCTGTAGAAAAAGCAAAAGCAGGTGGCATATAAATCAATGCACAGGTAAATAAGACATCTGAAGTAAGCTCATCTGAGATAGAGTATTCATGAATACTTTTAAAAGGAGGTAAGTAAGGTTTGAAACTAGAAAAAGCAAGCTCATGCAATGATGAAAGGATTCTGAAAATAGAGAAAATAATTTTAAAACTTCCCTTGAAACAAATTGCTTTTGGATTTACTTTTGACTTATGTTTAGAATTTTTATTTTCTTTTCACCCAACATAGCCCTCAATTGAAGACATTATCTTGTCTGTGCAATTTTCCTTCTTATCAGTAATACAAGATAGTGGTTCCTGTGATGTGGTTTTGATGTTAAAATCACTATATAGTTCTGACCAGATATGTTACTGATATGGGCAGGGGTTTTCCAACTCAAATAGTCAATAAGTGACTTAAAGCCAACACAGTTCAAAGTACATTTGAGGGGTGTCAAACATTGTTCTGCTACTGTTTATTTGATGTTAAATACTATTCTGGTAAAATGCCTTAAAAGAAGTTTACTTTAATAAATTAAGGAGATGGAAAGTTAAAATTTAATGTGCACATACATGTCTTTTACTTCACCATTTTGAAGAAATTCAAGACACTAAAATTAAAAGGCATGGCAGGCAAAAGCTACAAAAAGCATATAAGAAGAAAAATTAGCAAACCTAACAAAACAAGTACCAGAGTTCTTTTATGTGAATAAAGACTTCCCTACATTCTGATGTGTATATGAGAACATCAATAAAATTTAAAATTAAATATTTACTTCCAAAGCTAACCTTGTCAAAGTAAGGACTACAAAAGCTGAATAAGGGCAAGAGACTGGCATACTTTAATGATGACTCTTTAGTGACTACCAGGCCACCCTATCACCTGGGGCCCTAGTCAAGGAGTCCTGGAATTCCTACACAGCCATGATGGGCCTAGACCTCGAATAGATCCCTATCTCCACTGTCACTGGTTATTTCCATCAGGAACAGCATAATGGACCCCCTTTGTGGGCCCCTATAGGAATTGGCCCTCAATGTGGATCTATAATAGTAGAGACTGTTCTATCCTCCAAAGGGAAGTTGGATAACATTACCCACCACCTGAGGAAGATGGGTTCTGAAATTGGTGAAACCTAGAACTTTCCTACTTATGACCATAGAATGTGAGCTCGAACCTACAGG
This sequence comes from Erinaceus europaeus, assembly GCF_950295315.1. Classification (NCBI taxonomy): domain Eukaryota; kingdom Metazoa; phylum Chordata; class Mammalia; order Eulipotyphla; family Erinaceidae; genus Erinaceus; species Erinaceus europaeus. The sequence goes on from NC_080169.1 coordinate 19,495,714, forward strand.
GATGCTGAGGTTACAAAGGCTCCTGTGCTGAATATAGGCTCCAGATCCAATTGATGGGTTTTACAATTAACAGTATTTATATACTTTTCCCATATGTGGGAGCTGGTTTCTTCCCTGATCCAGCTTTCTAACCCTTTATCCAGTCATGACACAGTCTCCCCAGACAGTAACTTGGGTCCACCTGCATATCAGATGTCAGGCTAGTATAGTCATGGGCCCCTTGGAATCTACCTAAAATATACCTACTAGCTTTTTTCAGAATGGAGACCCCAAATCTTCATCTGCAATACTCCAGCCTTTAGGTTCATGATTAGTCAACAGTTTGTTCTGTTTTATATCTTAACTCATTTTTAAAAATTATTTATTTATTTTCCCTTTTATTGCCCTTGTTGTTTATGTCATCATTGTTGGATAGGTCAGAGAGAAATGATGAGAGGAGGGGAAGAGAGAGAGGGAGAGAGAAAGACACCTGCAGACCTGCTTCACCTCTTGTGAAGCGACTCCCCTACAGGTGGGGAGCTGGGGGGCTCAAACTGGGATCTTTATGCTGGTCCTTGCGCTTCGTGCCACGTGTGCTTAACTGGTTGTGTTACCTACCGCCCAACCCCCATTATAACTCTTTTAGCCACCAGGTTCCAGATGCTACCATGATGCCAACCAGACCTCCTTGGGCAGACAACCCCACCAATGTGACCTGGAACTCCACCTCTCCAGAGCCCCACCCCACTAAGGAAAGAGAGAGAGAGAGAGTGAGAGAGAGAGAGGTATGGACTGACCTGCCAACGCCCATGTTCAGCGGGGAAGCAATTACAGAAGCCAGACTTTCCACCTTCTGTACCCCATAATGACCCTGGGTCCATACTCTCAGAGGGACAAAGAATAGGAAGGCTATCAGGGAAGGGGATGAGATACAGATTCTGGTGGTGGGAACTGTGTGGAGTTATACCCCTCTTATCCTATGTTTTTTTTTCCAGTGTTTCCATTTTATAAATAAAAATTATTTAAAAAATAAAAAATTAAATATTTACACTTTGAAATATATTAAACAATATAGTTTGTTAGTCAAAAATCTAGCATTTAAACTATAGAAGCATATAAAAAAAATGAGCAGAATTTATCTCATAAAAGTTTTTTTTAAAGTACTATAGTGATAATTTTAAGACTTTTTCACATAGGCAAGAGATATTTTGAATTTGGAGCTTCATTTTATTGGAAGTTGGAGAAAGGTAGATTTTTGGTAGAGTGCTAATAGAATATGCTAACATTCCCCCCAAAGACTTTTCATTTAGAGTTGCTTATAAAACTTTTTTCTATGTGAAAATTTTTTATTAATGGAAGAGATAATAATAATTTTACACAAAGTGTTTTACTAGTGATTTAATATTGGTTTATAGTTAGCCCTTGGTTCTTTATTATTTTACCTCATTACATTGCAATTTTAAATATGAAAAGACATTTTATAAAAATTATTCATATAAAAAGAAATATTGTCCTTTTTATCATTATAAATATTATTATAAATATTATTGTGCTTTTCAGACTATAAAGTTATCATATCCTTGACCTTTCAGGTCAGCGTATGCCTCCCAACTTTGTTTTTTACTATAGCACTGTTAGAGTAAATAAGAAATCAAACATTGGGAGTTGGGCGGTAGCGCAGCGGGTTAAGCGCAGGTAGTGCAAAGCCCAAGGACTGGCGTAAGGATCTCGGTTCCAGCCCCTGACTCCCCACCTGCAGGGGAGTCGCTTCACAAGCTGTGAAGCAGGTCTGCAGGTGTCTCTCTTTCTCTCCCCATCTCTGTCATCCCCTCCTCTCTCCATTTCTCTCTGTCCTATCCAACAACAACAGCATCAATAACAATAGCAATAAAAACAAATAAATAAAATATATTTAAAAGTTAAAAAAAGAAATCAAACATTTCAATCTCGTCTCTACCTTTTGGACATCTCATAAGGTCAGACATCACAGTTATTTGATCTAGAAATGAACATTATATGTTGTTTACTTTTAAAAATTTATTTTTTTTCCTCTCTGAGAGTAAAGAGGAAAAATGAAGGACACTCAGTAGTATTGGCAGATGTAAGTGTGACTTAGGAAGTGAAGGAAGGACCACAGGGAAAAAGTGGGGAAAATATAGGTATAGATATAGACAGATAGATATAGATATAAATTAAATTCATATTTGTGATCTTGGGAGAACTATTGCTGTTTCCACTGGGAAGGGATGGGAACACAACTCTGGTGGTGGATATAGTGTGGAATTAAACACCTATTAACTATAATATTATAAATCACTAATAAAAAGTACATTATAAACAGAAGTTGAAAAATAAGAACAGAAGGGAAAACACAAAGCAGAAGTTGGACTGGAGTTAGTGTATTGTACCAAATAAAAGACAGTGGGGTGAAGGTGGGGAGGCCTCAGGTCCTGGAACAAAATGGCAGAGGAGGTCCTAGTGAGTTTTGAATTGTTATGTGGAAAACTGAGAAATGTTTACACATGTACAAACTATTATATTTTACTATTGACTGCCAACCATTAATCCTCCAATAATAAAATAAAATAAAATATCACATTTACAAAGTTAATGTATGAAGTCCTTTTGTTGAAATGTCATACCCAAAAAATGAATTTTTGAAGAGCTAAATTAGGGTTCTACTTAAAAAAAAAAAACCCAGAGCAACGTCAGGTGCAAGAGATTGAAACTGAATCTGGAAGCCTCAGGCATGAAAGTCTGTTTGCATAACCATTATGCTATCTCCCTCTCCCTAAAAAGATAAATTAGGATCATCTAATGAATGATAATATTAGTGAAGGGTTCTCAAATAATTCTAATATGAGGAGACTAAAATGACTTTGCATTATAGGTTTTCAAAATAACGGGAAATTATGCACATTTTACATACAAGAAGATACATGAACAAGGGTGATAGATTTAAATGAAAATCATTCTATGGCGAAGATAATTTATAAGAAGTTTCAGTTATCAGGTCACTATTGCTTGGTATAATATCATCAATTCTGTGGGATAATATTCAATTTACTATGACTCAATGGTCAGTTTTTTGTTTATTTTGGAGGAGCCAAGATCTCACACATGCTTGATTGCACTACTCCCACAGACAGTTTCATTCCTTTTTGTTTCACTTATCTGTGGACCTTCTCTTGGTACTGTCCATAAAGACCCCATGTGATGCATGGGCTCAAACCTGGGTGCTTATAATAAGATAAATTCCACATGCTACAGAGTGAGCTTTCTCCTGGGCTCTCAGCAGTCCGTTAAAAAAATTGTTGTTTGGTGCATTGCATCAAAGTAAAGGACTCTGGCAAGGAGAGGGGGTTTCTAGTCCTGGTGGATCAGATGGTAAAAGATGGCCCATGAGGGGGTGAGAGTATGTTGCAGAAAACTGAGAAGTGATACACATGTGCCAACAACTGTATTTACTGCAAACTATTAATCCCCCTAATAAAAATATCTTTTGAAGAAAAAAAGTATTCTTTTGGTCAGCAGGTTTACCTGCCAGGATGTGCACCTTATCATGCATTCAGACTGGGCTTGAGCCCTGGGCACCACATGGCTGGCAGGGTCAAGACCCTGGCAAAATTCTAGTGCTGTGCTGTCTCCCCTTTTTTCTTGGTATCTCTCTAAGAGTAAAAAAAAAGTGAAATAATTGGATAGAATTGACAAAATTGGTGGAGGGTAGATAGCATAATGGTTATGCAAAAAGACTCTCCTACCTGAGGCTCCAAAGTCCCAGTTTCAATCCCCCTGCACCATCATAAGCCAGAGATGAGCAGTGCTCTGGTTAAAAAAAAAAAAAGAATTGACAAAATTGCACATATGCAAGTCCCCTGAGTTGCATTAATAAGAATAAATTAAAAAATAAATAAATTAATTAAAAAAAAGAATAAATTAATAAAATTATTTACATTTTAGTGGACTTAAAATTTATTAAGCATTAAGAAATGATTGTTTCTTTGCCTGTGTGTTGGTTTGAGTCATAACTGAATTAGTGGGATAATCAAATCATGGTTCTTAGAATTTTAGACTTAAAAGAAACTTCAGGTTTTTTAGTCTGAAATATAAGCTGAAAAACTTAAAAAATGCTTATTTATTTTTATTTGATAAGACAGAGAGAAAATTGAGAGCAAAGGGTTGGGACAGAAGGAGAGAGAGAGAGAGAGAGAGAGAGAGAGGAACCTTCAGCACTGCTTCACCACTTGTGAAGTATCCCCCCCTGCAGGTGGGGACTGGAGCTTGAACACTGGTCCTTGCTCAAAGCAATGTGTATCCTCAACCAGGTACGCCACCACCTGGCCTCCTGAATAAACTGCTTAAGATTTAAGGTATCTTAATTAATGAAATGATGAAGTATATCATGGACTTGATCTGTATATATATATGTGTATATATATGACTTTAACTATATAATTTAAGTGACTTTAACTATATAATTCCCGCCCCCTTTTTGTTTTGTTTTGCTGCTCAGGTTATTACTGGGGCTCCACACCTGAATGATTCCACTACTCCTTGGGGACTTTTGTTCTTTTGGTTGTTGTTTGTTTTGCTCCTTAAGTGGAGCACTATTCAGCCCTGACTTATGATCCTGGGATCTAGAAGACATGAAGGTATAACAAATCTTGTGCATGCCCACTCTGCTATTTATTTGTCTCCTCTCTCTTTTTTCTTAGAGAGTAAGAGAAAGGGAGTGAACAGTAGAGATAGAGAGACAGAGAGAGGAGAGAAACCACAGTACTGTTCCAGCATTAGTGAAGCTTTATTCATGCAGGTGCTAAGGGTCTGCACCCAGATCCTTATACATGGCATAGAGGTCACTCTACTGGGTGAATCATTTGTTACCCCCCTAACTATATATAACTCTAAACTTTAATTCTCTCTTTTTTACAGAAATTATAGTTTATATATACATAGACATATATGAATCAAACAATATTTTAGAACAGGGACATTCTAAAGAGAGTTCAGAATTCTCATATAGCTCTCATCCACTCTTCTCTGTTGTTGGCATCTATATTCATATGGTACAACTGCCAAGATCAATGAACCCATATTGTTCCATTATTAATAGCTAAGACCCATACATTTTCAGATTTCCTCTGTTTAAAAAAAATTAATGTGGAGTTAATGGTTTACAGTGCAGTTGTTGACTCATGGGTGCAGTTTCTTATCTCCCCGTGACAGTTTTCTACAGAACAGTCTCACCCACAACTTAGGTGCTTTTATGTCATCATGCAACAGTAGCCCAAGATTCTCTTCACTCCTTTGATCTCCTTAAATTCCCTTACTTTTTAAAATCTAGTATCATTTTCCTGTCCAGGAGTCCATTCAAAATATCAAATGATGTTGTCATTTTTCTTGATGACTTGCCTTGTTTTCCATGACCTTGACGGTTTTGAGTATTGCCAAATGCTTTGTAGAAAACTCAACTGGGAGTCCGGCGGTAGTGCAGCAGGTATAGCACGCATGGTGCAAAGCGCAAGGACTGGCATAAGGATCCCAGTTTGAGCCCTTGGCTTCCCACCTGCAGGGTGGGGGCTGCTTTGCAGGCGGTGAAGCAGGTCTGTAGGTGTCTATCTTTCTCTCCCCATTTCTGTCTTCCCCTCCTCTCTCCATTTCTCTCTGTCCTATCCAACAATGACATCAATAACAACAATAATAACCACAACAATAAAACAAGGGCAATAAAAGGGAATAAATAAATATAAAAAAAAGAAAACTCAATTGCTATTCGTATGATATTTTCTCTTGAATAAATTGACTATCGATTTACTTATTTTTTATTAGTGATTTTATAATGATCAACAAGATCGTAGGATAAGAGGGGTGCAATTCTACACAATTCCCATCACCAGAGTCCTGTATCCCATCCCCTCCACTGGAAGCTTCCCTATTCTTTATCCGTCTGGGGGTATGGATGAAAAATCTTTATGGGGTGCAGAAGGTGGAAGGTCTGGCTTCTGTAATTGCTTCTCCACTGGACATGGGTGTTGGCAGGTGAATGAGTGTGGATTTTTTTTAAAAGGTAAACACCATAAAAATAAAATGCCATTTTCATCAAGTTACATTCAATTTATCTATATGACTTAATACAGTTTTTATTAACTCTAATCAAACTGTAGTCTGCCAGATTTTTTTTTCCACTGTAAATTTACATCCACATCTCTTTGCTTTTTTCTAATGTACTATTTGGAAAAATTCACTATGTGCAGACCACACTTAAGGAGTGAGGAGTAGTGCTCTAACTAAGGGGAGAGTATACACATAAATTATTTTGAGTGCTTCGGTAAATATTTGTGTTTTCTCATTACTTCATTTTTTTTTTTTTAAGGTATGTAGTAAAGCCAGTGAGTACTGGGTATCAGGGTAGTCACTGATATTTTATGCTTTAGATTACACTGCCATACAGTTCTATCACTCTGCGTGTGTATGTTTTAGTGCGGGCGTGTGTGTGACTTCCTCACTTTTTTTTTTTTTTTTGTCTTTAGGGTTATTGCTGGGGCTTGGTGCCTGCACTACCAATCCACTGCTCCTGGAGGCCATTTTTCCCATTTTTGTTGCCATTGCTGTTATTGCTGTTCTTGTTGGGTAGGACAGAGAGAAATTGAGAGAGGAAGGGAAGACAGAGGAAAGATTGTCACCTGTAGACCTGCTTCACTGCTTGTGAAGCGACCTCCCTGCAGGTGGGGAGTCGGAGGCTTGAACCGGGATCCTTATGCCTGTCCTTGTGCTTTGTGCCATGTGTACTTAACCCACTGTGCTCTACTTCCCGGCCCCCTCCTCATTCTTTGGTACTAAAAGTTATTTCAGATTCATCTCATATATTTTCCATCTAGGTCCTAAATCAGCCATGTCTCTAAGGATCTCTGGGCCTAAGATGTTAAGACAACTCCAGGTAAGAAATGTTTCAATTTTTTAAATATTATAAATTTCTCACTCTGACTTCAGAGTGAGATTCAGATTTCCTCTTATGATTCTTTGCTGGGCTTCTGTCTTTAAGACTTTGGCCATTTAAGATCAGAAGGCCATACTTGCTAGTTCAAGGTTAATCTTCATGTGAGTTATGTGATTTATGTTGTTTCCATCCATAGACTTTATATATGTAAGTGTCCCAAAAGTTTATACCTTATAGGCTATGTGAGTATTTGACTACACTATGCAGGTTTGTGAAATCATACTCTCTGAGAAAGATGACAGTTGCCTGTTTTTTCCAAAGACATCCCCTTAGGTGACAAATGGTTATATATGAACATTATCTACCAGATAATCTAACATATTAGTTTCCTGTGGCTGCTGTAATAAATAATTATAAAACTGGGTTGTTTAACATAAGTTTTTACTTTCTTTCAGTTCTGGAGGATGGAAGAGTTAAATTAAGATGTCAGCAGGGCTGTGCTCCCTTGGAGACTCTAGGGGAAGAATTTATTTCTGTCTCAGCTTCTGGCGGCTCTTCGCATTCCTAACTCATGGCTGCATTACTCCAGTCTCTACAGGCACACTGCTGCTACTTTTTTCCTTCTAAGTATTCCTGTCACTGGATTTGGACCCACCTGGAAAGCCCAAGAGAAACATATCCCTTCAAATTTTTCTTTTTTTTATATTAATTTTCCCTTTTGTTGCATTTGTTTTTCATTGTTGTTGTAGTTATTATTGTTGTTGATGTCGTCCTTAGGACAGAGAGAAATGGAGAGAGGAGGGAAGACAGAGAGGGGGAGAGAAAGATAAGACCCCTGCAGACCTGCTTCACAGCCTGTGAAGCAACTGCCCAGCAGGTGGGGAGCTGGGGGCTCGAACAAGGATCCTTGCGCTTTGCGCCAAGTGTGCTTAACCCGCTAAGCTACCGCCCGACTCCCCCTTTCAATTTCTTAATTTATTCACACATTAGCAATATTGAGTAGTCTTATTATAATATGATGTTACATTCACAGATTTCTATGATTAGGATGTGATCTTATCTTTTGTATGGCTACCATAAAACCCACTATCCCTAGAATTATTCTTAAACAATCTGGCAAAACAGAATAAAAAGATTCTTAAGATATTCTCTAAATTTGAAATCTCTATATATTTTATTTGGGGTGCGTAGTGGTGTATCCAGTTGAGTACACATTCCCATGTGTAAGGACTCTGGTACCAGCCCTTGCTACTCACTTGCAGGGGGAAAAGTTTCACAAATGGGGATGCAGGTTTGCAGGTGTCTTTCTTTCCCCCTACTTCCTTCCCCATCTCAATTTCTTTGTTCTATGAAATAAAATATAAAGAAAAAAAATGGACACTGGGAGTGTGGATTCACAGTGCTGACACCAAGCCACAGCAATAGCCTTGGTGGAAATTAAAAGAACATATATTGTATATACAGAAAGAAATGGAAAGTTAGGGAGATAGACACCTACAGCACTGCTTCACTATTCTGGAAACTTTCCTCCTATAGGAGGGCTGGAGGCTTGAATCTGGGCCCTTGTGCATTATAACATGTTTGCTTAGCCAGGTGCACCACTGCCCAGCCCTATCCCTAAAATTTTTAACTTAAAATAAGAGTTGGGCGGTAGAGCAGTGGGTTAAGCGCATGTGGAGCAAAGCGGAAGGACAGGCGTAAGGATTCCAGTTCCAGTCCCGGTTCCCCACCTGCAGGGGCGTCACTTCACAGGCGGTGATGCAGGTCTGCAGGTGTCTTTCTCTCCCCCTCTCTGTCTTCCACCTCTTCTCTCCATTTCTCTCTGTCCTATCTAACAACGACATTAATAACAACAACAATAATAACTACAACAATAAAACAACAAGGGCAACAAAAGGGAAAATATAAAAAAATAAAAAATTATAACAATAAATAATTAAAACAAAAATGTCTACAAATACACCAATAATTTAAGAGTAGGATTTATGATTATTTGAAGGTGATTTATAGCTAAAATATTTCTGATTTTTTGTTTTAAGTATTTTGCACATTATGAAAGCACAGAATAATCTACATAATCGCCACTGATATTTTAACTTTTTTTTTTTCCCTCCAGGGTTATTGCTGGACTCCGTGCCTGCACCATGAACCCACCGCTCCTGGAGGCCATTTCCCCCCCCTTTTTTGTTGCCCTGCTTGTTGTAGCCTCATTGTGGTTATTATTATTGCCATTGTTGATGTTGTTCCTTGTTGGATAGGACAGAGAGAAATGGAGAGAGGAGGGGAAGACAGAGAGGGGGAGAGAAAGACAGACACCTGCAGACCTGCTTCACCGCCCATGAAGCAACTCCCCTGCAGGTGAGGAGCCAGGGGCTCGAACCAGGATCCTTACGCCGGTCCCTGCGCCACATGCGCTTAACCCACTGCGCCACCGCCCGACCCCCGATATTTTACCTTTTTTAGAAAAAATAAACAAATGCAGATATGGTTCAGATACCTATAGTTCCTTCCTTTTTGCTTTTTCATCTCTTCATAAACAATTACAGATCTGAGTTTGTTATTTATCTTTATGACAGTCTTCAAAGTTACTTATAATATACATAAAGTTATCACAATGTATTTCTTGGAATACCAACCATATGTTTATACATGTGTATACTATTGTACTATCATGTCATATATAAACCATATAGAGATAAATCATAAATGGGTAACTTTCTGATTAGCAAAACTAGTAGCTCTCATTATCAATATAGGATATAAACTACTCTAGAAAAAAGGATAACAGGGTGGGGGTAGAGAGCATAACGGTTATGCAAACAGACTCTCATGCCTGAGGCTGAAAGACACAGATTCAGTCTCTTGCACCACAAAGCTGAGCAGTGCTCTGGTAAAAAACAAAACCAACCAAACAAAAAACAACCCTCACCTCCAAATAGTGAATCATATATATTAAGTTTAAATGCAACTTTCTCAGTTCGCAAAATGTATTTGCATTAACTTATAGTAAAAATATACTTCCAACTCTAGGTAAAACATTTGAAAGCCATCGCTCTAGCTCAATCATTTTTATTATTGTATAGTATTTCAGTATGATTATATATACCAGTTTAGTAATTTTTCCCATTGTTTCCATAGCCTTACTACAAACAATACTGCAAAAAAAAAAAAAAAAAATACTGTTAACTTTTGTCTTCTTGTGCAAATGCTTCCTCATACAAGTGGAATTGCTTGAGTACTTGCATCTTCAAATCTGCTAGATACTGCTGTATTGCTCTTCACTATGGAGTTTTCCATTAATAGCAAACTAGTTTCAATCACTGACATTAGATATTTTATGTATTTGGGGCTTTTTTTTTTTTTTTTTTTTACCTGATGGGTGTAAAATAGCAGCTCACTATATTAAATTGCTTTCCCCTAAATACTAGTTGACTGTGCTTTGGGGGCACTGTACTTACTCAATTTTACTGTAAAACTACTACTCTATAAAATAGTTTACTAAGAAAAGTTGCAGCTTTTCCACCTCCTACTCCCCTCAAAAACAAAAAACACTTGCCTGACTCTGAAGAATTGCCTATATAAATAACCTGCCTCAAAGACCTCTTGAGGTTTAAAAGTATTTACATTTTTGGGAAATAATTGTATAAGAAAATGTTTAATAGTAGATTTGGAAAAGATTGTACATGTGACATTAAGACACTGGTATAGGGAGTCTGGTGGTAGCGCAGTGGGTTAAGCGCACATGGCGCAAAGCGCAAGGACCGGCGTTACGTATCCGGGTTCGAGCCCCCGGCTCCCCACTTGCAGGGGAGTTGCTTCACAAGTGGTGAAGCAGGTCTGCAGGTGTCTCTCTTTCTCTCCCCCTCTCTGTCTTCCCCTCCTCTCTCCATTTCTCTCTGTCCTATCCAACAACGATGACAACAACAGCAATAACTACAACAATAAAAAAACAAGGGCAACAAAAGGAAAAATAAATAATAAATAAAAAACACACTCATATAATACTTGACAAATATTAAGTAAAAATTATTTACAATTTTCTTGACTGTTTGCAGAGCAGAGATAGAAAACCACTTTCAATTTTAAAAAATTGTAAAGATTTATTTTGTGAAGGGGTGGGCGGCAACATATCTGGTAAAACACACACATTACTATACACAAAATCAAGTCCCTGGCTTCCACCTGCAAGCGGGAAGCTTCAGGAACAATAAAGCTGTACTGCAGGTGTCTCTTCTTTCGCCTTAATTTAGTAGATTTAATGAGTACTTTCCTTTTGTTTTTCAACTTTTTTTTGGTGAGAAGACAGCTGAAACTTGGTTCATTTTAATTAACAAGCGACAAATCTAAACATCTTGGCATCCTCACAGGTGTCCTTTTATTAGTTAAGGTTTCTAAAACAGAAGAAGCCTTACTTTTGAATTGTAGTGAAGAGCTGGAGGAATGTATTACTTAGCGTTTCCAATTAAATACAATGACAACATGGGCAGATAAAAAAATCATTTTATAAAAAAAGACTTATCAAAATGCAATGTTTTCTTAGACATTACCCCCCAAATAAGTTATCCTGACAAAAATTAGGCAGCACATCTTCTAGTTCTGCTTTAAGATGCGTCATTCTCCCCAAGTAGGTATCTGAGCCTCTTGCCTTGATTAGCTTGAAAGTTGCTAGAAAGAAGACATTGTATCCATGCATTTCAGCCCACTAAAACCAACACTGACTCTTTTTAACTCTTAACACCCTAGCAGCGATCTCTTTTACTTTGCCCATTCTCCCTTCTGCCGTTCCTCGCTGGATTGCGAGGCACCGGGTCACCGCAATCCTTTCTCCTCCTGCGGCTCGCCTAAGGGGAGAAATCGCCGTCTACCACACTTTTTGTCAAAACGCATCCCGACCCCATCATGCATCCTGTTCTTTGCTGTCTCTACTATGCAGACCCTTCACTCCGCAACCGAGCTTCAGATTCAAATCTCCACTCCGCTCCATGTCGCTTCTCCCACCTGCAACCTCAGCGCCATAGTCCCGCCCACTAGTCCCCGCGATTCCTCTGAGCTCCCCAAAGGAGGGAGTAGAACCTCTTCATTTCCAGAGCTCTGATGTTCAGCACCCACGTTCTCCCAGCACACAGGCAGGACCTGCGGCCCTCCACGCTTCTTTTCTCGCCCGACCTTCCCCAGACGCAGCCGGGCTCTCTCCCCGGATCGGCACTTCCGGGTCTCCGGTGTCTCTACTTTACCGGTCCGTATGTTCCCCCAACCCCCCACCACAGCACTTCCTATAGCTTTGTTTTACCCTTGGGTGGGTTCTGAGCAGGCTCTCAGATTGGCGGGAAGCCGGAGGTTCCTTCTAAAACACTCCCACCCAGGAGAGACTTTTCCAGCCTGAAAAATAAAACCCGGCCGAGTTGCGGAACCGAGTAGGGCGGGCCTGGGTAGGTGTGTGCGGGGATGGTTTGTTTGGAGCCCCATGTGGGGCACACCCGGAAGTGGTGCCGAGTGGAGCCGAGACGCCGCTGGGGGCGGGTGCCAGGTGCCGGGAGGCGGCTGTGCTCTCCGGCTGGAGCGGCCGCCGGGGGTGCTACCCGGCGTGGACGGGAGCCGGTTAGGTTCCGGCGTGGTGGTTCGGGAAGTCGGGGCCTCATGGGGCCGCCGGGCTCTTGAGGTGTTGGAGAGCGGCGGAAGCCCGCCTGGCCTTGGGCCCCTGCCCCAGGCAACCGGCACATTTCCCGGAGCCCCTCGCCCGGCCACTCTGGGGGGTGGTCGCGGAGGAGCTCCGTGCACTTTGCGTCTAGAAAGGAGGCTTTTTATTGCCTTTTTTTTTGGGGGGGGGGTTTGTGGACCCTTTTCTTCTGGAAAGACTTTCGTTTAGCTGCAGCGCCGACTCTTCTAATGTCCGTTTGTCTGTCTGACTCCTGTTCAGCGTCTGACTCTTGACACCTCGGTTCCCTGGAAGATGCTGGAGTCGTACGTGACTCCGATTTTGATGAGCTACGTGAATCGCTACATCAAGAACTTGAAACCTTCCGATCTCCAGCTCTCGATCTGGGGCGGAGACGTGGTTCTCAGCAAACTGGAGCTCAAGTTGGAGGTGCTGGAGCAGGTGAGCCGGGCTGCCGCCGAGCTCCGCTGGGATCACCCTGCTTGTGACCCCCCCCCCCCCCCAATGCCATACAAACTTGAGTCTGCTAACTTTATTTGGGCTGCCCTGAAACGGGTGCCATTAAGTTGCTTATTGTTATTATTTTAAAAAGTTATCTTTATTTGTTGGATAGAGACAGCCGTCAATCGAGGGGAGGGGAAGGGTGATAGAGAGGGCAAGAGACAGAGACACCTGCAGCACTGCTTTACCACTCACAAAGCTTTCTCCCTGCAGGTGGGAACCGGGGCCTCGAACCTGCGTCCTTGAGCACTGTAACATGTGCGCTCAACTAGGTGCGCCACCACTCGGCTTTATTATTATTTAATTATTATTTGTTGCCAGTGTTCTGCTGGACGTGCTTCCCAGCGTTTGCTCAATAGACAGATCACTTCCGTTCATCAGGATTGTTTAGGCTGTTCTCAAGCTTTACCTACTATATCAGTGCGAGGGTTCTGTGGGAAGCTGAAAAATAATTCCATTGCCGCTCTCTATTTTGGGAATGGTGGGAAAGCCTGCCAGGGGGTCTTGAGGACCGCCCTCTTGCTTTTAGGAGGAGAGGTGCATGATTTCCACGGAGTCCACAAGAGTATTGAACAGACAAATGAGACCGCTAGCAGAATAAAAAGTTAACTTTTAAAATCACTTTCTGATTGCTTTGAGATGAAGATGAGCTGTAACTTCTCAAGTTCATGTACTTCATTGTACATTCACTTCATGCATTTGTTACTAACATGACATGTAGCATATGACATATGACATATAGTTAAGCTTAAATTATCAGTGAAAATTCAGGAGAGACCAGCCACTTTTTTTTTTTTTTAGGAGATAAGGGGAAAGGTGGTCTCCCCCTCCCCCTCCTCCCCCTCCTCCCCCTCCTCCCCCTCCTCCCCCTCCTCCCCCTCCTCCCCCTCCTCCCCCTCCTCCCCCCCTCCTCCTTTTTAAATTGATTTAATGATCAACAAGATCGAAGGATGAGAGGGGTACAATTCCACACAATTCCCACCACCAGAGTTCCATATCCAATCCCCTCCACTGGAAGCTTTCCTATTCTTTATCCCTCTGGGAGTATGGACCCAGGATCATCATGGGGTGCAGAAAGTAGAAGGTCTGGCTTCTGTAATTGCTTCTTTGCTGGACATGGGCATTGGCAGGTCAATCCATGCTCCCAGCCTGAGGGAAACATGTTCTTAAGGACTTTATGGGTATTCTACCTCTCCCTCTATTAAGTAATGTAGAGTTCACATTAATAAATTCAGCACTCCTCATCCTTACAAGGTTAACTTTTTAATACTACCATTAAAAATGAACACAAATCTTAAGTATATAGTTCGATTTTGCTCTGTGTACATGCTTGTGTGACCACTAACCAGATCAAGAAGAGTATTTCCTGCAAGCAGTTGACTCCACTGAACTACTTTGCAATAAGTACCTCCACCCCTAAACCAAGTGACTGCTATTTTGTCTTTTATCAACATAAATTACTTGTACCTGTTTTTACTGGTGAAACAAAGTTTAGGTGGCGTCTTAATTGGTAAACTGCCGGACTGTTACCAGCCACTTAATGTCTCCCTAGGCGCCTCTCTGTCCACGAGCCACACGTGTTTGCACTCACCGGTGATTTGGTGGGTTTCTGGTCTTTCTAGTCCTGTCTTGTTGCGGTCCCAGGTGGTCTCCTTTGGTATTCCTAGTTGACCCGCACTTGTACTTGTTTTCAAACTTTGCGTAAACTGCAAATCATTTGTGCCCAACGGTCAAAATTATCGCTAAGATTAATGCATGGTGCTGCGTGCATGGTAGTTCTTAGTATTGCCTTGTAGTAGTCAGTCCATTATATCCAGATTCATAATTCATAATTATTTTCCTGTTGATGCACTTTTATTACAAGGAAAACCTTTTAAAACATTCTTGTACATATATCTTAGTGGGCATAGGCACTAATGTCTGTCAGGTATAAATCCTTGTAGGCATAATTTGAGTTTAATTGCGTGACTCCAATTAGTTTTCCAAGGTGGTTGTGTCAATTTATAATGTCACCAATAATGCGTGAGAGTTTGTTACTCCAGCATTTTTGTTATTAGTTTTCTTTTTTTGTAAGATTGTACTAGTACATTGTATCAATAAGTTTCCAGTCCAAGTGTAATCCCCAGCCCCAGCATAAACTGCAGCTAAGCAGTGCTTGGAAAAACTTTCAGGTGTGCTTCTTCTTTCATTAGCACATTATTTAAGTTTCAGGTGCACATCCTTATAAATCAAGTGTTCTTTTTAATTTTAGCCTTTCTGGTGTGTAGTGGTAGTTCGTTTGTAATAACTATTTTAATTTTAATGTTTTAAAAGATGTATTTTTTATGAGAGTGAAAATAAAGATTAGAACTAGACCACTGCTTGCCTCTGGGAAACAGTGGTGCTGGGGATTGAAACTGTGGCCTCCGAGCTCAAGTATGCAAGTGCCATGATCTAAGAGGATGAGCTGTCTCTCTGCTCTTAGTGTTTATAAAGTTTATCATATTTTTAGGTAGTTAAAAGATTTATTACTCTTATTTGTGATAAAAACAGATCAGAGCACTGCTCAGCTCTGGCATGTGGCTGTACTGTGGATTAAACAGGCATACAAACAAGCCTTATGTTCAGTTACTGAGCTATTTCCCTGGCCCTCATACAGTTTTATTGTTTGACTATTGGATTACAGTTGTCACTGAATATTAAATTTGATTTTCCATGATACTGAGCATTTTCTTTTGTGCGTATTCGCTATTTGACTATCCTCTTTTGCAAAGTCTGATTCTTTCACCATAACTGAATTTTGTGTCTTTTTATTATTGGTGTATAGGACTTTTAAAGTACATATTTTGGAAATGAGTCCTTTGCCAGATAAATGATTTGCATTATATCCCAGTCTGTGACTTGTCTCATTTAAAAAGTGTTTTGTGATGGACAGAAGTTCATTTGAGTTCTAATGTATTGGTCTTTAATTTGACAGTTATTGTTGTTGTTTTAGATTGATTTACTTTATGGGAGACACAGTGCAATGTGTGGTGCTGGGGGTTGAACTCCTGGGCCCTCATGCATGCAAGTCCTATTGAGTCATCTTCTTTCTCACACTTTTTTAGTCTTGTTTAAGAAACATTTTGTGGGGCCTGGGCGGTAGTGCAGTGGGTTAAGTGCACATGGTATGAGGCGCAAGGACTGGTGTAAGGATCCTGGTTTGAGCCCCTGGCTCCACACTTGCAGGGGGGTCACTTCACAAGTGGTGAAGCAGGTCTGAGATGTCTTTCTTTCCCGCTCTCTGTCTTCCCCTTCTCTCTCAATTTCTCTCTGTCCTATACAACAACAGCAGCAGCAATAACAATAATAACAGCAACAAGGGCAACAGAAATGGGAAAGGAAAAGTGGCCTCCAGGAGCAGTGAATTTGTAGTGTAGGCACTGAGCCCCACTGATAACCCTGGAGGCAAAAAAAAAAAAGGAAAGATTTGCTTATTCCAAGGTTATGAAGACATCCTGTATTTTGTATTAGAAGCTTTAAATTCTGTGCTAATTTTTTTTTTGCTCTGTGATTAAATGTTTTTCTGTGTGTTAATTAGAGGTGGATTTTTTTTTATGTTCATTTTATTCACATTATTTGTTAAATCATTCATTTTCTTTAAATTTTTTTTAAATAAGCGAGTTAATATTGATTTACAAAAGTAGAAGATAAAGGGTACAAGTCAGAACCATTATTGACAAAACCATAGGATTAGAGGGGTACAACTCCACACAATTCCTACCATCAGAACTCCGCATCTCATCCCCTCCCCTGATAGCTTTCCTATTTAAAAAATTTTTTTATATTTACTTCCCTTTTGTTGCCATTGTCATTTTTGTTGTTGTAGTTATTATTGTCATTGTTATTGATGTCATTGTTGTTGGTTAGGACAGAGAGAAATGGAGACAGGAGGGCAAGACAGAGGGGGAGAGACAGACACCTGCAGAACTGCTTCACCGCCTGTGTAGCGACTCCCCTGCAGGTGGGGAGCCAGGGACTTGAACCAGGATCTTTATGCCAGTCCTTGTGCTTTGCACCATGTACGCTTAACTTGAGCTTCTTCTTCTAGCATTTGCCCTTCTTCCATAGCCAGTCAACAGAGTCAGGTTGAAAGCTGTCAGGAGCTGCTTGTTGCTGGCTTTGAAAGTGACTGGGATCCATGTGGATTCAGTCGGCTAGGAGGGATCGTCAGTTTCCCCAATGAATGGGTACTCACGGGATGCACCACGAGAAGGTCGATCCAATGCACACCTGCTGCTACCGCCTGACTCCCAGCTTTCCTATTCTTTATCCCTCTGGGAGTATGAACCCAGGGTCATTATAGGGTACAGAAGGTGGAAGGTCTGGCTTCTGTAATTGCTTCCCTACTGAACATGGGCATTGACAGGTCGATCCATACTCCCAGCCAGCCTCTCTTTCCCTAGTGGGGTAGAGATCTGAGGAAGCGGGGCTCCAGGACACATTGGTGGGATTATCTGTCCGGGGAAGTCTGGTTGGCATCATGGTAGCATTTGGAACCTGGTGGCTGAAAAGAGAGTTAACATTATAAAGCCAGAAAAGTTGTTAACTAATCATGAACCTAAAGGCTGGAGTAGTGCAGATGAAGGGGTGGGGGTGGGGAAGGTCTCCATTTTGTAGATAGCCTGTAGGCCTATTTTAGTTCTATTCCAAAGGGCCTGTGACTATACTAGCTGTTGTTTTTTTTTTTTTCCCTGAGCCTGAAATCTGATATGTAGGTGGATCCTAGTTATTGTGTGGGGGGGTGATGTCATGGCTGGGAAAAGGACCAGAAAGCTGGTTCAGGGTAGCTCCCAAGTATGGGAAAGGTGTATAAATATTATTGACTGTAAACCCCACTGATTTGATCTGATCTGGGGCCCATATTCAGCTTAGGAGCCTATGTGACCTCTGCATCCCTGTAGATCTGAGCTCACATTCTGTGGTCACGAGTAGGAACATTCCAAGCTGCCCTAATTTCAGGACCCATCTTCACTCCAAGGGGCAGGGAGATAGCTCAGTTAGTAAACTGTATGCCTTACCAAATTCATACCTGAGATTTGATTCCTGGGATTACAGTGACAGTTCCTAGAGTAGAACTTCATGTATCTACTCTAGGAAGATTTTGTGTATCTCCTATTGCTCCCTCCCTCCTTTCTCTCTCTTTCAGCATACAGAATAAACAGTTGGTCTCAGGAAGTGGTATCATGAATGCCCGAGACCCTGGGTTTATTCTCCCACACTTTATTAAAACAAACAAATAAACAAAAACTTCTGACTTGTGTCCCTCTTTCACTTAGTAATTCTTTTTTTGCTCCAAAACCTTTAAAAATTCTTTTAATTTATAAAGAGTACAAAATGCACGTTTGTCTTATTAAGCATTTACCTTATTGCACTTAACTATTTCCTGGACAATTTTACAGCAAACTGCATACAACTCCCTCTTCCCTGCCTTACTTGGGATGTAATACCTGTCCCCCTCCTTTTTTTCAATTTGGATTAGCTTGGCTAATTGGTTTTAGTTTTCTTTTTTTAATTCTTTTATGCCAATGCCAATTAGTACTGCTATAACTCTCTCCCACTCCTGCTGCTTTATCCCTTTAGTTCATCTGGTTTCAAGAATTCTTAATTCTACCATTGCAGGCACCACTTCCCTCCCCCGCTTAATTTCTCATAGACAAAGAAGGAGAGGCCTGGTGGATGTACACTTGCTAGAGCACACTACCATGCAGAAGGACCTAGGTTCAAAACCCCCTCCCCCCGCCTGCTCCAGTCCCTACCTGCAGAAAGAAAGCTTCATGAGTAGTGAAGCAGTGCTGCAGTTGTCTCTCTCCCTATCTCCCGCTTCCCTGTCTTTAACCCAATTTTTCCAACACCATTTGTTGAAGAGACACACCCCTCTCCCCATTTAATAGTCTGGACACCTTTGAATGACCATAAAATATACAGGTACAATGAATTTTAAAATAAAAACCTTTTTTAAAAAGGTTGTCTAGTTTTTACTTTGTCAGGCTCTTCTCCTCTAGCTAATTTGCTACCCATTTTCAAGTTGTTTTATAATCCTATTCTTGTTAAAATATACTTATAGGACCCAGTTTTATTTTTTTAATGTCTTTTTGGCTTTTTATATGCAAATGAAATATTTGACAATCCAGGGCCCATCTTCTTGCATAGAAATATCTGCTAGTGTATAGCAGCTGCCCTCTAAAATGGCGACTGTCCAATTACCACAAACCCAACCATTTTCTAAAAATTTTCTGACCCTGAGAATTATTACCACTTGCTATGCATCATTGTGTTTGAAGAGAATATAATATATCGTATCATGATGAGTGAATATCCTGGTGCTGGAGATCAGCAGCCCTGAGTGCCTATACAAACCCATTTTCTACTACTACACTATTACTTTTACTGTGTGATTCCTTTTTTTTTTTTATATTAGTGATTTAATATTGGTTTACAAAATTAGATGTCAACAGGGGTGTAGTTTCACACTGTTCACACCACCAGAGTTCTGAATCCCCAGTCTACCCACTGCAAGCCATGGGCTAACCATCATTTCTACAACTATTTGTCTGTGTTTGTATATAACTGTCTTCTTCATCTTCCTGATCCAGTCCTCTCTTCCCCTCTAAGCCACTCATGGCACCATTACTACATCAAAATGTCCCTCTCCTTTTCCTCTTTATCCTGGTGCTGATGAAGCTGGAGTTCAGAGCTCTCGCTGCCGCCTCCTTGTCCTTCTCCTCCTCATCCTTCTCTTGTCCTTCTCCTCATCCTTCTCTTGTCCTTCTCCTCATCCTTCTCCTCCTCCCTCTCCTATCACTTATGGATCAAGATTGTTTTTAGAGTGCAAAAGGTAGGAGTTCTGGTTTCTGTAATTGCTTTTCCACTGGACGTGGGCATTGGCAGGTTGATCCATATCCCCAGCCTATTTCTGTCTTTCCCTAGTTGGGTAGGACTCTGGAGAGGTGAGGTTCCATGACAAATGGGTGAGGTTGTCTGCCTAGAGAAGTCAGGATGGAATCATGGCAGCATCTTCAACATGGTGTCTGGAAGGAGGCAGGACATAATGTGAGACAAAATGGTTAATGAACAGGAACCAAAAAGTAGGAATAGAACAGATGACAATAGGGATCTTAGGGTGGAAGAAAGCTAGGAAGTTCATTTTAGGCATGTTTCTAGGGTTCCACACTATGGTAGTTTTGATAGCTAGTCTAAAGCTGGATGAAAACATTGTCTGAGAAAATGGTGTCAAAGAAAAGGACTGGAAAGTTGGGTCAGGGCAGTGACTAGCTCCCATTCTTGAAAAAATTCTATGTGTAACATTAACTTTTTACCACCAAACTCAGAGCCTGTATAACCTCTAAGTCCCTATTGGTCTGAGCTTGTAGCTCATGGTCACAGCTGGGAACACTGTAGGCTGCACTTATTTCAGGACCAGTCTTCCTCCAGTGGCAGGGCAGGATACCCCAGCCTCCCTTTGGAGACTGGGACTGAGTCCCTATGATTGCTGCTTAATGGTGAGGGTGTGGGAGGACATAATTTTAGGTCAGGATTTTCAATAATGCATAATAAAATCATTATAGTTATCTCAATGATGCTGTCTGCTACTTTACTCTTATCCCACTACCTTTTGAGTTTGTCACATACCAGATGTTATGTAGTTTCCTTTTAGTAAAGTGAGAAACTGAAGCTTACCCATGCTAAGAAGCTTACTAAATACAAATTCTTTGATACTTTTTTTTTTTGCTCAGGAAGTTATTGTAATTTCATAGTTAAACAAGTTAATTGAGCTACTTTTTAAGGAACAATAATTTCTGAATTTTTTTGTGTTGGAAATTTTATTTCTGTTTTTTAGAAAGTAATTGAAATATTAGGATAAAGATGTTAAGTACTAACTTTTAACCCTTTTTTTGATTTAAGGAATTGAAATTGCCATTCACTTTTTTAAGTGGACATATTCATGAGTTGAGGATCCATGTACCATGGACAAAACTGGGTTCAGAACCAGTAGTAATTACCATCAATACAATGGAGTGCATCTTGAAACTTAAAGATGGAATACAGGTAAGTATTGTACCTAGTTTTTTTTTTAATGTTAATCAATTTTAATTAACATTTGATATTTGTGTAATTTTTGGCACATGTCAACTTTCACATAAGCAAATCTTAGTTTGCATACTTATTATTTTCTTATATGCCTTGTAAAGTAATGTAACAAATTGCAAAAGGCTGTTTAAATTTCAAAGATTAACACCCAAAAAGTTTTTAGCAGCCTGAGAGATAGTTCAGGGAATAGAGTATTTTACTTAAATGCTTATTACTGGGTATAATTCCACGTTGCTTCACTACCAAAGTTTTGTGAACCCACCCTCCCAGAAATAACCATCGTAGTTCTCACAAAGTCTGTGAGACAGTTGGTTTGCTTCTGCTTTTTTTTCTTTTCTTTTCTTTTCAAATTCATGTGCTTTAGTTCTCTAGATTCCACATGAGTGAAGCCATCTGGTGGTTGTCTTTCATCTTTACTTGTTCTGCTAGGTGTAATCACCTCTGCTTCTAACATGGTGTATACACTCCATGATTTCTTTATTCAGTCATCAGTTGATGGACACTTAGGCTGCCTTCACTCTGGCTATTGTGAATAATGCAGTTATGAATATAGGGGTGCATATGTCCCTTTGAATTAGTGTTTGCATGCCCATTGGATAATTACCCGATTGGTATTACTGGGTCATAAGGTATTTCTAGTTTTACTTGTTTAAGAACTCATCATATTGCTTTCCAAAGGTGCTACACCAATAGTTAAGAGAATCTTTTTCCTCCATGTCCTTGACAACATCTGTCATTTCCTGTTTTGTTGATGTAGGCTGTTCTCACAGGAATGCCATGAAATCTTAGTTTTGCTTTAATTTGCATTTCTCCAATGATAATTGAAGTGGAACATTTTTAATATGTCTGTCAGCCATGTATATCTCTTAGAATACTGTCTAATCAGTTCTTTGGCCCACTTTTCATTTTTATTTATTTACCTTTTTAATTTGTTTTTTCCCTTTTTAAATTATTTATTATTGGATAGAGACAGAGGAATTGAGAGGGGACAGGGAGATAGAGAGACAGAGAGACACCAGCAGCCTTTCTTCACCACTTGGGAAGGTAGGGACTGATGGCTTGAATCCTGGTCCTCATGCATTGTAATGTGTGTGCTTAACCAGGTGCACCACCACCTGGCCTCCATTTTTATTTTGTAAATATTTTATTTTAATGAGAGATACAGACAGAAAGATGTGGGGAGGGGGGGGGAGGGGGGGAAGGTGGGGAGAGGAAGAGCCGCTCCAGAACACTGCTCTGGCCTATGGTAGTGCTGGGGAATCTGCGACTTCGGAGCCTCAGGCATAAAAGATTTCTTTTCTTCTTTTTTTTTTTTTTCCTCATAACCATATGGCTTTGTTTCCAGTCCTGGTCCACTTTATTATTATCATTATTGTTTTCTTTTATTGGACTGTGTGATTTCTTTATAGATGTTTGATAATTGCTTATAAGCTGTGTGGTATACAGATACTTTCTCACAATTAATAGGCTGCCTGTTTATCCTTGTGTAGTTTGTTCTTGATGTGTTAAAGGTTTTATAGTTATCACAATTTAATCTTGTTTCGGTTTCACTTGTCCATGGGGTTGCTTCTCCAAATATATCTTTGATGCTAAGGTCTTACAATGTTTCACCAATGTTTTCTATTTATTTTATAGTTTCAGGTCTTTGATCCATTTTTATCTGATTTTTGGTGCATAGTGCTAACTTGTGGTCTAGTTACTCATCTTTCTTTCTGCCAGCAGAGTTTTTTTTCTCCCTCCTTTCCTCATTCCCATCATCCCTCCCTTCTTCCCCTCCCTCCCTCATTCCTTTCCTTCCTTCCTTCCTTCCTTCCTTCCTTCCTTCCTTCCTTCCTTCCCCATCCCTTCCTTCCTTCCTTCCTTCCTTCCTTCCTTCCTTCCTTCCTTCCCTCCTTCTGTCATTCCTTTCCTCCTTCCTTCCTCCCTTCCTCCTTTCTTTCTCTCTCTTTCCTTCCTTCCTTCCTTCCTTCCTTTCTTCCCTCTCTCTCTCTCTTTCTTTCTTTCTTTCTTTTATTTCTTCCTCCCAGCAGTGTTATTGTTGGGTCTCAATGCTTGCACAATGAATCTACTTTTTTCTTTTACTTTCTTTTATTGACAGGACAAAGAGCAGTTGAGAGAAGGAAAAGGGAGAGATGGAGGGAGAAAGGCCTGCAGACCACCCGTGCCCCTCCCCCATCCATTTTTACTTAAGTTTCATGCCTTTTAAATTACTATTTTGTAATATAAACTGAAGTAGGGGAGTGTGATAGCTTTTTTCATTTCTTTCTCATAGCACTTTGGCTGTGTGTTGTGTGTTTTGTGGTTCCACACAGATTTTGGATAAGTTGTTCAGTTTCTATGAAAAATGTAAGTGCATATAATACAAATTGCAAGGACCCACTCAAGGACCTTGGTTTGAGCCCCTGTTCCCCACCTGCAGGGGGTTGCTTTGCAAACGGTGAAACAGGTCTGCAGGTATCTATCTTTCTCTTTAACCCTCTACCTTCCCCTCCTCTCTGTTTCTTTTTGATCTACTCAACAACAACAACAACAAAAAAAAAGAGGGAAAAATGGCCACCAGGAGCAGTGGATCTACAGTGCTGACACTGCGTTCCAGCGATAACCCTGGAAGCAAAAAAAAAAAGTCATCAGGATTTTGTTAGGGATTGCACAGAATACATAGGTTCCAGCCCCCATTACCTACCTGCAATGGGTCCCCTTCATGAGCGGTGAAGCAGGTCTGCAGATGTCTCTCCTTTTCTCTCCCTACTTCACCCTCCCTTCTTAACTTCTCTCAGTCCTATCAAATAAAAGAAAAAAGGGGAAAAAAAAAACAAACTTTATCTCTTTATGTCCCCCTCTTCTCTCAGTTTCTCTCTGTCCTATCCAATAAAATGGAAAAAATGGGTCTCCAGGAGTAGTGGGTTCATAGTGCTGGTACCAACGCCCAGCAATAGCCTTGGAGGCAAGAAAGAGAGACTATTTTCACAACTTTACAGAAGTTGTACTGTATTCTAAATCTGAACTCTGTCTTTGAAAGTAATTAAGAATACTTGTGAATTGTTAAAATCACTATATTGATCTACTGGACTCGGTTTTTTTCCTTTTAATGAAACCTTTGATTACAAACCTGTATTACGTCTTGTTTCTGTAGTGTTGTGGTTATCACGTTCGTCTCCCAAACCTGTATTACTCAGTTTAATTAATATAGTTCTTGAAAGTAAGTAGACTGATGGTATGGTTCCATGAAAATTTATTTTATAAACTTAGATATTTGTGAGTTTTAGATAATTGTTTAGTTATATTACAGCAAAATTTTACTACATTTATATTTGGTGTTTCTTAATCATCTGTTTTTGGAATTTTTCTTTTAAAGTCTGGTCTTGGTTATACCACCCATGTAGTGCTTCCATATTAAGAGGTAAAAAAAAAATGCAGACACTAAGTATTTTTTTCATTGCAAAGGTGGAAGTTTCAAGGCCAGATGTCCCATAAGAAACACATTTTAAAAGAGGCAAATTACAACTAATTATATAGGCGGCAGAAAAAGATTTGTAACACATGACTTAGTTCAACCTAGAACTAATATTTGATATTGAACCTTGCAGATGGCTACTGCAGGAATGATCAGATTTCCTGCTTGTTTGGCATTTGAGACTTGAATTTTGTGGTGTGTACAGCAAAAGGTCAAGTGTCGTGAATGCAAACCACTCTCAAAACAAGTAACTTTTACAGATGTTTAAATTTTTGAGGTAGAGAGGATTTTTAAAAATTGAAGTTGACATCTGAACAAATTATTCATCAGTGTATACCCCTGGAGGGTAATAGTAGGGTTTATGCTAGTGATTGGAATTAATTTTTCAATAAAAACATGATAGATGAAACACAAGCTCAAGCAGTTTATTTTCCTGTTTTAAACTTTGCTTAATAGTAGAACATTTTGTTAGAAAGTGTATGAGTAAAAGGGAATAAATGCATTTCAGTTTCTCAGCTCACTACATTGTGGAGTCATAAATACTTGTTTTCTAAATCAAACTTGTACAGCATGGTAGGGCAAGAGAAGCAGCATTTTAGAGGTATATGCATAATTCTGTTTAAAATACCAGAATGTCTGGAAAGAGAGCTCATGGGGCAGGTGCATGTATTGCTGTGTTAAGAGACCCAGGTTTAAGCCTTGACATCACATATGAGCTGCCATGACGGTGGAAGGAATTTGCATGCTATGGGAACTTCTCTCACTCTGTATCTTCACTGGTGCTCCTGTGCAGTACACCTACCCCCTCTCTCTTGCTTTATCGTATGGTTCAAAACATCCTGCTTAAAAATAATTTGTTTTAGGGAGTCTGGTGGTAGCGCAACAGGTTAAATGCATGTGGTGCAAAGCGCAAGGATCCTGGTTCGAGCCCTCGGCTCCCCATCTGTAGGGGAGTCGCTTCACAGGCAGTGAAGCAGGTCTGCAGGTGTCTCTCTTTCTCTCCTCCTGTCTTCCCCTCCTCTCTCCATTTCTCTCTGTCCTATCCAACAACGATGACATCAATAACAACAATAAAACAAGGGCAACAAAAGGGAATAAATATTTAAAAAAAAATTTGTTTTATTTAAAATTTTTCAGTACTTTTTTTTAAAGACTTTTTTTTTAAATGAGAGTGAAAGACAGAACCAGAGCATTATCCTGGTATATGAAATGCCTGAGATCAAACTTGGAACCTCGTGCTTGCATGCCACATGCTCTACCCTCAGTGCATCTTCTTTTGTGCACTGTTGTCCTTTTTTTTTTTTTTTAATTTTATAGTGACTTATTTATGTTTTATTTTAATAATAGAACACATGCACACACCCAGAACACTGCTCAGCTCTGGCTTATGGTGGTGCTGAGTACTGAACCTGGGTCCTCAGAGCCTGAGGTATGAAAGTCTTTTGTGTAACCATTTTGTTATCTTCCCAGCCCTACCATTAATCCCTTTAAAAATATATATTTTTTATGTGAGTGAGGAGAGACCAGAACTCTGATAGAAAGTGGTATGAGGCATTGAACCTGTGTTCTCTGGGGCCTCAGGCATGTTAAATCTGTTCTCTAACAAGCTCAGGTGTCTGCTGGCTTTTGTTTTTCCCCTCTCAAAAACTATTTAATGAAAAAGAACATGAGAACACCAGAGTATCACTGGGATGTTCAGCGCTGGGGATCAGACTTGGGGCCCCATTTATGCCCTGCACTCTACTGTTGAGACCCCTGTAGTCATAACATTTTTTTTCCTTAAATTCTGTTCTAACTCTCCTTTGGTGTCTAGCTAAGTTTTCTAGTGTGACACAATTATTATAAATTCACTTGTTCTGCTTTTCTGGTTCATTGCTATGACACCAGCTCCTGGGTTACATATTCTTTGTTTTGACAGTGCTTCTTAAATTCTAGTTTGTGTATTATTATTTTTGCTTCCAGGGTCACTGCTGGGGCTTGGTGTCTGCACTACAAATCAACTACTCCTGGCGGCCTTTTTTCTCTTCTCGTTGTTGTTGCATAGGAGAGAGAAATTGAGAAATGAGGGGAAGACAGGGGGACAGAAAGATAGACACCTGCAGACCTACTTAACCGCTTGTGAAGCGACCGCTCTGCAGGTAGGGTGCTGGGTGTACGGAACCAGGAGCCTTTGTGCCGCTCTTTGCGCTTCTTACTATGTGCACTTAAACCAGTGTACTACCGCCTCACCCCATAGTTTATGCATTCTATTAGTTTTTTTTTTTTTAATAAGATAGGATGGAAAGAAATTGAGAGGGCAGGGAGTAACTGAAAGGGCAAGACAGAGAGAGATAACTGCGGACCTGCTTCACAGCTCATGAAGCTCGTCTGCCGGTGGGGACTGGCGCGCTCTCATCCATGTGCCCCACCACCTGCCGGTTCCTGTTTGTTTTTAAGTTAATATACTTTGTCCTTTTTGTTCTTACTGTTAAACTTTTAGTATTTGTCATTTCATTCCTCCCCTTTAATCCTTTTTGAGACCCTTACTTAGCAGGTGTTAACTTAGATCTTCTTTCCTTGCATTCTAATAGTTACTTTCTAGCATCTTAGTTTCATTTAACTGCTATACCTCTCAAATTAATTTCTGTTACTTTTATGTAGTAAATATTTATTTAGTCTTACCTTTTAAGCAGTTTTCTTAGATTAATGTCATTTTCTTTTGCATTTTATTTTCCTCCAGGGTTATTGCTGGGGCTAGGTGCTTGAACTACGAATCCACTGCTCCTGGAGGCTGTTTTTTCCCCTTGCTACCCTTGTTGCTTTTTCTTGTGATTGTTGTTATTATTGTTGTTGTTGCTGTTGTTGTTGTTGGGTAAGCCAGAGAGAAATAGAGAGAAGAGGGGATGACAGAGGAGGAGAGAGAAAGACTCCTGCAGACCTACTTCATCTCTTGTGAAGTGACCCCCCTGCAGGTAGGGGTCCGGGGGCTTGAGCCAGGATCCCTGTGCGGGACCTTGTGCTTCACGCCATGCTCTTAACCCACTGCGCTACCATCCAAACCCCATTTTATTTCTTTTATAACATACTTGAAAAATATCTCTAGATTTTTGGGCCTCCGGGGTAATTGCTGGGGCTCAGTGCCTGCACTAGGAATCCAAATCCACTGCTTCTGGAGTATTTTTTTCTTTCTTTTTGTTGTCCCTGTTGTTTATCGTTATTATTATTGTTGTTATTGCTGTCGTTGTTGGATAGAACAGAGAGAAATCGAAAGAAGAGGAGAAGACAGAGAGAGGACGAGAGAGAGAGAGAGACACCTGTAGACCTGCTTTCATTGCCTGTGAAGTAAATCCCCTGCAGGTGGGGAGCGGGGGGTTCAAACTGGGATCCTTGGCGTGTGTCCTTGTGTTTTGCTCCTGTGCGCTTATCCCACTGTGCCACTGCCCAGCCCCCAGGTCTGCTGGTTTCTATCTTTTTCTCTTCCCTTCCTCTCTCAAACTCTCTCTGTCCTGTCCAATAAAATGGAAAAAATGGCCACCAGGGGCAGTGGATTGTAGTGTAGTGCAGAGTGGAGAGATACCACAGTACCAGAAT
The DNA here is from genome assembly GCF_950295315.1 of Erinaceus europaeus. Classification (NCBI taxonomy): domain Eukaryota; kingdom Metazoa; phylum Chordata; class Mammalia; order Eulipotyphla; family Erinaceidae; genus Erinaceus; species Erinaceus europaeus. The sequence goes on from NC_080169.1 coordinate 19,523,920, forward strand.
GTTCCCTGAAACCATGATGCTCCCATGTGGTGTTGGGCTTGAAACTGGGCCATTCCCTTGTGAATGTGAGATTGTTTTCATTCTTTATTTCGGATAGATAGAGACCAACAAAGAGGGAGAGAGAAGGAAAGGAAGAGAGGCAGAGAGACATCAATACATGATTCTACCATCTGTAGATCTTCCTTTGGTACCTTGACACCATTTCTGTGCACCATATAAAAGTGAAATATGCTGTAATCTAATTTTGTATGATTTGGAATGTTCACAAATTCAGAATTATTTTAATTGTAATACTGAAAGATAACTTACTTTTCTGTTGCCATTCTCTCACGAGTAGAGTGATATTATGATGAAATTCAGCTTTCTCTCAGTTTTCTTTTTTTAATTAGTGAATTAATATTGATTTACAAAATTACAAGATATTGGGTACATCTTCACACCATTCTCACCACCAGAGCTCTGGATCCCCAATCACTCCACTGTAAACTACAGCAGTTCTCCCAAGGTTGTAGATATGGGCTGTTATTTCTACAACCATCTGTCTATATTCCCCCCTTTTTCTTTTAAGAACCCATCTTGTCTTCCTTTCCAAGTTACATATACATACCTATTACTACATCCAGATTTCCCTCCCCTTTTCCTCCTCTCTCTCTGGATCCTGATGGAGTTCCGGAGCTCAGAGCCTTCTGGTCATCTAACCCCTATCACTTCATTCCCACTGGGAGTATGGATCACAGTTATTTTTGAGGGTTCAGAAGGTAGGAGTTCTGGCTTCTGTAATTGTTTCTCTGCTGAATATGGACTTTGGCAGGATGATCTATAACCCCAGCCTGTTTCTCTCTTTCCCCAGTGGGATAGGGCTCTAGAGAGGTGAGGTTCCAGGATATATTGGTGAGGTCTTCTGTCCAGGGAAGTTAGGATGGAATTATAATAGCTCCTACAACTTAGTAGCTGAAGGGTGGTGAGATAAAAAGTGGGACAAAATGATTAATGAACAGGAACCAAATAGTAGGAACAGAACAGATGAACATAGGGACCTCAGGATGGAAAGAAGCTAGGAAGTCCATTCTAGGCATGTTCTTAGGGGCTCATGACTATTGTAGGTTTTTGTTTGAGTTTGTTAGCTAACATGGAGTTGGACAAAAGTATTGTCTGAGAAGATGGTGTCAGTAGAGCAAAGGGCTAGAAAGTTGGATTAGGGCAGAGAATATCTTCCATTCTTGGAAAAAAAAAATCTGTGAGTACAATTAACTGTTTACTTCATCCACCTGATCCAGGGCCTATGTATGCATAGAGAGCATAAGAGCCTGTGTAACCTCTAAGTCCCTATTGGTCTGAGCTTGTAGTTCATGGCTACAGCTGGGAACATTGCAGCCTGCACTCATTTCAGGGCTAGTCTACCTCCTGAGGCCTGCAGGGCAGGATGACACAACCTTCCTTTGGAGCTTGAGGCAGTTTCTACCTTTGCTGCTTTCTGGTGAGGGGAAGGTCCTGTTCTTCTTCTAGCGTTTGCCCTTCTTCCGTAGCCAGTCAACAGCGTCAGGTTGAGCCTGATGTAAAGTTTCGAGACGAGACCTCGAAGGCCTGCAATAGGGCTTATGATGACATTGCTGTTGGAAGTAACCATTGATGTTGGAGAGGGATCGATGAAAGGTTTAGGCCCATCATACTTATGTTGCCATCCAAGGATTCCCTCACTAGGGCCCCAGATGATGGGGTATTGTGATGTTGACTAAAAAGACCATTATTCCTAGACGGAAAGAGAGGATTAAATCAGAAAAAAAAGGGGCAACTATGTATAAATGTGGGCAGATAGTTGTAGAGAAGATGGTTGGCCAATGTCTAAAGCTTTAGAGGAACTGTGGTGGATTGCAGTGGGGAGAATGAAGATTCAGAACTCTGGTGGTGGGAATGGTATGGATTCAAACCCCTGTTAACATGTAATATATATGCCACTATTAAGAGAGCCAGTCTGTTGCCCTTATTCAATGTTTGTAGTCCTCTCTTTATCTGACGACCTTAGACTTCCTTCAAGTTGTTCCAAACCAGAATTGGGTTTTTGGGATCTGTCTTCTTTGGGCCTTTCTGCTAGATTGCCAAACTAATTTGGTCAAAGTTTGATCCATTAGAGTTGTCATGGCTTCTTTAGGCACTTCTATTAGGATTCCAGGCGTATTAGGTATAAGTCTTATCTCAGATGGCTATTAATCACTTTCACTTTGGTTTCTATAGTTGCCCCTTGCTCATGGATACATGTACACCTGTACCCAGTACCCTAAGCCCCATCCTATATCTAGTCTCTGTAACTTTGTTAGATGATATGCTGTCTAAAATGCCGTCTAAAATGGAACTAGGTAATTCCATGTTTTAGGAAAGATCTCACCATATTTGAGAAGTTGGTAGGTTGATTTATCACGCTCGGAATCTGGCAACAGTCTGAAAAATTCTGTAGCAGCGTAATGTGGCAGCACTAGTTGCAGTGATTTGGCTGAGGTCAACAGAGACAGTATGGTGGTAAGAAATAAGAGAGAAATACCAAGAAGTATGGGGAGAATTGAGATTGTTAAAGAGAATACAAAGGGTTTCTTGTAGCCTTAGAAATAGTTTAGCATAGCAGTAATTAATTATTATTATAGCCAGATTGACTGGGGGTTTTGTTTTCTATGAAAATCCAGTGGTTAGCATCTACAGCAATAAACTATTAAAATTTTCTATTGACAGCCTGATGTATGACATTGAAGGCAGAATTAACAGTGAGAATCTACTTATCTTCTGTTTGGCTTGTTAATCTCTTTCCAATATAACTAGCTGAAAGAGGACTCTTAGCTAGCTGTTTGGAAGATTACATGTATTTTAAAGATTTGATATTTTTTCCCCTATTTTATTTGATAGAACAGAGAGAAATTGAGAGATTGAGAGGAGGGATGAGGGAGATAGACAGGAAAAGGGAAAGAGAGACAATGTATAAGCCTGTTTAACAGCTTGTGAAGTGTCCCCCTGCAGGTGGGGAGCTGGGACTAGAATCGGCTCTTGTTCATGGTAACATATTTGCTTAACTAGGTGTACCACTGCCCAGCCTCTTAAGATTTATTTTTTCTTTAAAAAATATATTTATGGGACCTTGGAGATACCATAATGGTTATGCAAAAGACAATAATTTCTGAAGCTCTTAGGTCCCACATGCAGTCCCTAGCACTACCTTAATCGAGCTGAGCAATGCTATGGGGGAAAATGATTTTTATGGAGTTAACTCAAGATGCTTTTTTTATTTTTACCTATAAGCTTGAAATGTGTGTCATCTGAAAACCAAATTTTGTATAATGTAGGCTTTTTTGGTTTAATAACACCCCCCCTACATAACAGCAGCTATCTTGTAAATGATTATTTCCTTGATGAAACATTAAAAAAAAACAACAACATCCTTTCTCCCTCCCTCCCGCCTTCTCTTTCCTTCCTTTCTCTCTGTCTCTCTTCCTACCTTCCTTCCTTCCTTCCTTCCTTCCTTCCTTCCTTCCTTCCTTCCTTCCTTCCTCTCTCTCTCCCTTCTTCTCTCTCTCTCTCTCTCTCTCTCTCTCTTATGCTTTTGAAGAAGTTTTAGATATTTTCCCTAATGGGGGTAGGGAAGGTAGCACTTAAGGCAGCACAACAGACTTTTATGCCTGAGGCTGTGGAGGTCACAAATTTAATCCCTGGCACCATGAGCCAGAGCTGAGCAGTGCTTTGGTGGGGGAAAGAAAAAAAATCATGTTGTTCTGTATATGTCTTTTATCCCTTGTTAGAAGAAAAGTTAGTAAGGAAGGCTTTTACTTTTGTGAAGGACTTTCTAAGAATGCTATGCATGAATGAAAATACGAGGTTGTAATAAAAGTGCCAGCACAACTTTAACTATAGTGTTAATGCTGCAGACACTATAATCTATGTTTAAATGCTGCAAATAATAATAAAAAAATGCTGGCTTGAGACTGTGCATGTTGCTCTTGGTTGCAACTTCTGCTTTCTCCTTTAGCCATAAGCCATTCCAGTGCTATCTGGTATTTAAGATAATGAGGAACATACACTGCAATGTCTACTTTATTTCTGATTGCTTCACAAACTTGACAGTTTCTTTTTAGTCATAAAATATGGCAGATCTGTTTTATTTCAATGACTAGATGCTGCTAATCTTCATTTCATGATTGCTATGACTTTTCCTTTTAAAATTTGGGATATTTCTGGCATTTAGAAATGGAACTGGGGAGTCGGGCGGTAGCGCAGTGGGCTAAGCGCATGTGGCGCAAAGCGCAGGGACCACAGTTCCAGCCCCTGGCTCCCCACCTGCAGGGGAGTCGCTTCACAGGTGGTGAAGCTGGTCTGCAGGTGTCTATCTTTCTCTCTCCCTCTAGGTATTGTCTATCTTTCTCTCTCCCTCTAGGCATTGTTCCTCAAGGACCTCAGCAAAGCATCTGGATAAGCAGGCTATCAATCTGTACTATTTTTTCTCAAGAGAGCAGCTACTCCTTGAGAGACATTATGTATAAGAAAACAGAGCCCACTTTTGTTACTTTTTGGAGGGGTCCCTAATTGCATCTAATGAATTTTTGTAAAAACTCAGTAGTAGCATGTGCCATTTCTAATTTTCTCCCATTTTATTAGAAGGCTAATGGTTTATAGCACCACTATCTACACATGGGCTCCATTTCCCAGCTCCTCCTTATGGTTGTCTACAAAATATTGTGAGAAAAGTGAGGCCCCACTGTTTAGGTTTTTATAGTTAGTGCAATGATCTCTTTTATTAGTATAGTGTGATCTATTGAACATTCAGTTTTGACCTTTACTAATTGTTTTTAGAGCATTAAGTATAAGAATATAGGAAACACAACTTTTTGTACTTTCTTTTCAGCTGGTCATACCTCATATTTTCAGTCTATCATCTTTTATCCTCATCCTTGATGGAAAAATGGGAGTATTTTCTTTCGTGTAGGAAGAAATTGAAGGAGTACACGATCCTTCTTGAATGCTCTCCCCAGCCCTCAATTCTGTATTTCACTGGGAAGCTGCCTTTGCACTTCGCTGCTGGAGAGGACTCAGGTGCATGTCCCTTAGGGAGTTTGACAGCAGTTCATTTTCAGAGCTGTCACAGAACTATAGGTGAATCTTAGTCCTTTTCTGCCTTCAGAGTTGGTACTACAACTAAAAAGTGTAAAGCATATTATTTCCTTAACTCTACTTTTCAGTTTCTCATTGCATTTTAACATAACTCTGCTTATAGACAAGGTTCTAGGATGACTCATTCACCTATTTTACGTTTCACCCCTAATCTGACTTATACCGGGAGTTGAAGGTTTTCAGGTCTTAATTGACTAGTCCCATGAGAACTGAGGTGAAAAGTATGTAATGGGATTCCATCCTCTGTATGAAGGTAGTGGATCTATTTTCATACACTATTTGGCTTATTTCCTTTCTGTTAGGAACTTTAGCAAGGAAATTATATTCATGATTTTTTCAGGAGGAGAGGAGTAAAAGGGTGGTATTTTTCACAAATATCTTTGTGGTCCTCAAGAGAAAACATTCTTCTGCTGTGACGTATACTTACCAGACATTTTGGAAAAATTGCAACCTAAATATAGATATAATTCAAAGATGTGTGCTGTTGAAATTTATCTCAACATTTTAGCTAGTATTAAAAATATTTTATAGATTTTTTATTAGAAACTTTCAATGAATTGAATTAAAGTGGTCTAAATTGATACAGATTGGTTAAAAATCAAACTAGTGATGGAAGTTATTCTAGTTTCTAAACTAGTTATTATAAATTTACGATTGATTCTTGTTTTGCTTTAGTTTAGTTGAAGTAGGATTTGAATGGAAACTCACCGATACTGACACAATTAAAATGGAGTATGTTGTGTAATTGAAATAAAACCACTTTGTATTATCAGAAGGATTATTTTCTAATTATGGGAAATTATAATTAGAAGTATCTGCTCATTTGCTTTTGTTTCATAGTAAATATTCCTGAGTAAGATGATTAATGCTCATTTTTCAATTTCATTTTTATAAAGCTTGTTTAAGCAAATGAAATGATTGGGTTTGTTTTTCTTTTGAACAATAAAAATGTGTAGTTTGTAGGGAAGGTTTATTCATGTTTCTTAAGCTATTTGAAAATTTGTATTTAGTCTATATACTTTTCCCTTTTGCTAATAACTTAAAAAAGAAAATAAAAATAATTTGATCTTATTTTGCTTTCAAATGTTTGTTATCTTGTGTATGTCAGATTTATTGGAGTGTAGTAGTTTTAGTGCATTTTGGCTGGAATATTTGTTATGACATCACTGTAATCTATATACAGTATGTGATTTCAGATGGTTTTAGTGTTAAATATTTTCATAATTATGCTAGTTTTGGCAGTTCACTTGGAACTTTTTCACATCTTTAATGAACATGTTTTACTTCTGGGCTTTTGAGACAACCATATGTTTCAGAAATTAATAGCGTGCTTGTGATGTTAATGTTGTGTAGAAGTATGACTACAGACTTTTTTTTTAGGATGTAAGCTGAACTAAAAGTAATTACAGTAAGGTTTTATTCACATTAGTCTTTCAGTTTTTATGACTATAACATCCCCCAAAATAACAGAACATGTCATTATGAAGATTGAATAGTGAATTCAAGTTTTGTGGAATAAGACTTTTAAGTTTTCTTTTCATTCACCTAAGATGGACAGAAAAGCTCACGTGAAAGTTTTATTTCTATTTATTTTCACCAGGGCTATCCAGGGTTAATTTCATGCCTGTATGATAACCTCATTGATCTTGATGGCCATCATCCCTCTTTATGGTTATTTAATTTCTTTTTTCTCTTGGTAGGGGGTGGAAGACAGCAGGGTAGAAGAGGAGAGAGAGGGAAAGACAGGAGAGACACCTGCTGCACTGCTTTTGATTTTCTGCACTGCTGGCAGCTCGAACCTTGTTTTTTTTCTAATGGTAACATGTATATTCGCCCACATGAAGTTTTAGAGATTTTATTATGTTTTTATTTGCTTCCAGTACCATACTAGACTGGTAAATTTGGTGGTGCTTCTTTTATTTGATATTGACATTTTCTCTCCAGATATATAAAATGGACTGTTGTTTTTACCATTACTGTAAATATAAGATAGTTTTATTATTGATTCATGAATTAATGGTGTACAGTACATGACTAGTTACCTTTTGATTGTTGGCTTTGCTCTCTCATATGCATTTTTCCTTTAAGCAAAATGTGTTCTTGATAAAAATAGGAATAAGAAAGTGTTTCTACTTTTTACTGTCATATTAATTTCCTACTTGAAATTTCATTCATTCTTTCTAGATAGGAAGTGAGTGTGGAAGAAACCACAACACCAAAGCGTCCTTCAGTGCAGTGGTGGCTGGGCTCAAACCTGGGTCATGCATCTAACAAAAGCAGCGCACCATCTAAGCAAGCCATTTCAGTGGCCCACCTGCTTTCTTGATTGATTACTGCTTAGTAATTCCTTTGTGACTGACTTTCTCTCCTCCTGCTCCTCTTCCTCCTCCTCCACTTACTCCTTCTCCTCCTTCATCTCCTCTTAGCAGGGTTATTGATGGAGTTTCATGCTTACACCACTTCATTTCTTCCAGTGACATTTTTTTTTCTTCTATATTGAAGTTTGGAGACAAAGGGGGAAAAAGACAGAAGACACTGCAGCACATTTCCACTGCTTGTGAAACTTCTTCCCTGCTGGCACTCCCATGTGATGACCTGGGACTGGCCTTTGTGAATGGGTGTGTGTGTGTGTGTGTGTGTGTGTGTGTCTACCAGATGAGCCACCTCCTGGTCCCTTTTCTTTTATTCTTTGAGTTACTCACTTACTTCTCCAACTCTGTCTCTCTTAATGGATTACTAAATCTCCTTTAACAAATTGTGAAACATCGACTATAATGAAGACTGAGACTGTGTCTATAGTTCTTAACATTGCCCCATTTCTGTTGAACTTAGCTTCATGAACCATGCCTTTAACTTCTGGTCTTGTTCTTCCATCTCAAACTTTGTGTACTGTGATCTTACTTGATTATCAGCCTTTTCATTTTTTTAATTTATGCCTCCAGGATTATTGCTGCGGCTCAGTGCTGGCAATATGAATCCACTGCTCCTGGAGGCCTTTTTTCCATCAATAGGATAGGACAGAGAGAAATTGAGAGAGGAGGGGGAATATAGGGAGAGAGATAGACATCTGCAGACCTGCTATACCACTTGTGAAGCGAATCCCCTTCAGGTGGGGGAAGGGGGTGGTTTGAAACAGGATCCTTGCTCCGGCCCTTGCATTTTGTAGTATGTGCAATTAACCCAGTGTGCTACTGCCTGTCACTCTTTCTACATGTGATACTCATTTGTACTCTTCAGCTACTGCTGTTTTTTCCCTTCTTTAGCCTATACCTTAGCCTAAAACTTCCTTACACATAGTAGTAAGGGGTTGACTGTCTATAGTTCTTCCAAGTAGAATGGCTTTCTTTATGTTCCTACAATAGTAGATTAAATTATTCTTGTAGAACTACTTGTAAATGTTTTTACTAGATTCAGAAATTCTTAAATACAGTATTTCTGGTTTGTCTGTGTAAATCAAGGAATTTTACCACATAAAAGCATTTTATAAACATGTACTCAATCTAGGCAAAAGAAGAGTACCCATTAGCATTCTTTATTTTCTTCCCAGAGCACTACTTAGCTCAGTCTTACACTGTTACAGTGTTGGGGGGGGGGCCGGCATGAGAGTCTTTTGGCATAACAATTAGCCTATCTACCCCACCTATTCGTATTCTATAAATTAGGTAATAGTTTGCAAAATATGACTTGTTGAAACTTTTTTTTTTCCAACTTCAGTATCACTTTATTGAAGGAATGTTCATTTATAGGCTTGTTGTCACAGGGTACATTTCTGCATTTCCCCAAGATAAGTGTCAGTACAGCTCCACTAAACTTATCCTTTTCCACTCTAGAGATGTAGATTTCCAACCTCCCTTTAGTGTCCCTCTCTTACCCCTTCTGTATAAGAATTCTTTGATATTATTAGTCTGTTTTGATCCAACTAAGGAAAGAAACTCTGTGTGTGTCTGTGTGTGTGTTTCCCCCAGGGTTATCTATGGGGCTTGGTGCTGGTCCTACAAATCACCACTCTTGTGGCCATTTTTTCCTTTCCTTTTTTTCTTTTTTTTTTTTTTAACTTGATAGGATAGAGAAATTAAGAAGGGTGGGGAGAGAGACATTTGCAGACCTGCTTCATCACTTGTGAAGCATCCCCCTTGAAGGTAGGGAGCACAGGTTTTATTATTATTTTATTATTTTATTTCTTTATTGGGGAATTAATGGTTTAAAGTCAACAGTAAATGCAATAGTTTGTACATGCATAACACTTCCTGGTTTTCCACATAATAGTACAACCCCCACTAGGTCCTCCTTTGCCGTCATGGTCTAGGACCTAAACACTTCTCCTCCCCCACCCCCATCCCAGAGTCTTATTTTGGTGCAATACACCAACTCCAGTCTAAGTGATGCTTAGTGTTTTCTCTTCTGATCTAGATTTTCAAGTTCTGCCTGTGAGTGAGGTCATCCCATATCCATCCTTCTGTTTCTCACTTATCTCACTTAACATGATTTTTTCAAGCTCCATCCAGGATGGTCTGAAAACAGTGAAATCGCTATTTTTAATAGCTGAGTAGTATTCCATTGTATATATATACCACAACTTACTCAGCCACTTATCTGTTATTGGACACCTGGGTTGCTTCCAGGTTTTGGCTATTACAAATTGTGTTGCTATGAACATAGGTCTACACAAATCTTTTTGGATGGGAATGTTTGGTTCCTTAGAATATGTCCCCAGGAGAGGAATTGCAGGGTCATAGGGTAGATCCATTTCTAGCCCTGTGAGAGTTCTCCAGATGGGAGCACGGGCTTTAACCTGGGTCCTTGGCTCACAGTAATATATGTGCTCAATCAGTGTGCTGCTGCTCCCCCCCCAACTGTGTTTTTAAACTAATAATTTTTTATGCTGCCTAAGCATGTAGATCGATTATATTTTTAGAGCTTAAAAATAAAAATTAGAAGACTGAGAGGCTGGGTGGTGGCGCACCTGGTTGAGCATGCATATTACAATATGCAAGGACCGGGTTCGAGCCCCTGGTCCCTACCTGTAGGGGGCTTTGCAAGGGGTGAAGCAGTGCTGTAGGTGTTTCTTTGTCTCTCTCACTCTCAATCTCCCCCTTCCCTCTTGATTTCTGGCTGTCTCTATCAAATAAGTAAAGATTAAAAAAACTTTAAAAAAATTAGAAGATTGAATGTGTATATTTAGTAACTGTGAGATATATATTGAAAATTTTTTATTGATTTGATTCTTGAAAATTAATGCTTTTTTTAATCTTTAAAATAAACACAGGATGACCATGACAGCTGTGGTTCTAATTCCACCAATCATAGCACCACTGAGAATACAAAATTATCAGCAAAACCTCGAAGAATTCAGCAGGCTGCTCCCACGGATCCTGATTTACCACCAGGTAACTTTTTTTTTGTTTTTAAGGTGCCAAAGAATGAACCCAGGGCCTTGCATATGTGCAATACTGCTAGGTGGGCTCTCTGAGCTGAATGCTTTTCATTCTTTGCTGGAGAGAACAGACTGGAAGGACAGGAAAGAGCAGAGAAGTCCCAGCACTATTCTAGCATCTATGGAATTCCCTCTGGTGCTGTTCATGCTGTTCGTTTGTAGTGCATAGTAATGTTCAAGCTTTACCTGATTAGGTATTTCTCAGCTCACAGGTTACTTCTAATGGGATTGAAGTCGATACTATTACTAGTTTTATCCCATTGTAGAATGTACACTTTCACTGTTTTTTATATTTGGAATATTTTTATATTTTATATATTTTATATTTGGAATATTTTTGCATGTAGTTCACATAATATAGTCTTTATACTTGCTGTGTGACTTTGGAACAGAGTTTTTACAGATGTCTTTCATTCTGTTTTAAGGCTCTTTTGTAGCTTGCTGGTCTTCAGTTTTCTTTACATCCTTTCCTAACCAAGTCTTGACTTTGACTTCCCACTAATAGTTTCTTTATCCCCCTTGTTTCTGAATGAGCAAGAAAAAAGACAGTAGGTTGCTTTGACTTGCTGAAAACTATAAAATTTACTAACAGAATAGAGAGTTTTGTAATTGAGAGAGTGCTGCTTTTTTATTTCCCGGAATTTTTTTCTAGTGACTTAAAAAAAGCAAGTACTTGGCAAATTTGGGAATGTATATGTGAGCTCTGTGGTTAAAGTACATTACTGCCTTTAAAAATGTTTAGCAATAATTCTTCAGTTTAACAGTCACTTTTTTCCCCCTCCTCCAAAGATCTATAGACTTTATTCTGGTTTTAAGCTAATTAATTTCTGACAGTGTTCTGGCACAATTTATTTGACTTGTAAGAAGCTAAGGTTCAGGGGGCTGGGTGGTGGCACACTCGGTTAAGCGTACTGAACTGGGTTGGAGCCATCACTTCCCACCTGCAGGGGGTCTCCTTCACGAGTGGAAAGCAGGTTTGCAGGTGTCTGTCTTTCCCTCTCTTTATCTCCCTGTTCTCTCTCAGTTTCACTTTGTCCTATTTAGATCTAAATAACAATTAAGAAAAAAAAAAAGAAAAGGAAATGGTTAGAAAGGGTGGATTTGCAGTGCTGGCGCCAACTCCCAGTGATAACCCTTGTGGCAATTAAAAGGAAAGAAAAAAAAAAGGCTAAGGTTCGGTAGACTATTTCATAGCTCTGTACTTCCAATATATGTTTTAAGTTATTCTTTAATTGGAAAATTTGAACTAGTATTGCTATGATGATCATAATGCTGATGCTTTGTTTTCTCCAGAACTCTACTGACTAGACTTCACTAATCTCTTGTCTGATTGATTGTTACAATGTAGAAAAGGATTCATGGGACCAGGTGGTGCTGCCAGTCATTAAGTGCTTACATTACAGTGCACAAGGACCCAGGTTCAAGCCCCTGGTCCCCACCTGGCGGGGAAAAGCTTCACTAGTGGTGGTGCAGGGCTGCAGGTGTCTCTCTGTTTCTTCCCCTTTATCTATCTCCCCTTCTTCTCGTAATTTCTCTGTCTCTATCCAATAGTAAAAATAAATAAAAACTATATATAAAAAAAGAAAAGGCGTCTGAAGAACTTACTTTACTGGACATTTTCAGTCACTCTTCGAGTAGTGTGATGACTCTAGAACTTTTTCTTTTCTTCTTCCTCTATTATTATTATTATTTTTTAATTAGCTCTTTGGGGAAAAATTAAAAGTCTATTAATTGTTTATTTACTAAGTGAATGTCCTTTATCCCCTTGCAAATGTTTCACTACATATCCCCTCAAAACTTCTACATGGGGACTGGACAGAGAAGTCACTGGGTTCGGAGGTGTGTTGTGCCAGGCCTGCCAACCGGATTTCAGTCCCAGCACTGCATCATGGGTGTCATGACATAGGAGGAAGCTCTGATGTCGTTGTAGCTTGCCCTTTCTGTCTCTCTTTCTCTGTATCAGTGGGGAAAAAAAAAAAAAAGGACTCTTGAGTGGTGAAATTGAAGGGCCCCGACTTTGCAGAAACAATAAAACATACAAAAATCTTCCTGTCCCACCTTATTCTATAGAGTCAGTACTATGGCAAAAAATAATCAGTTTGATTGTTACATTTCTATCTCCTTATAAAATGATTTGTTTAGGAAAAAATTGGTGGTTGATTAGTTATTGATTTCATAGATAAAAGTTTTCTATAGGCCTACCTGCATGTACTTAAAACAGAACTCAGGCTTTTAATGACTCCTCGGAAGCCTGTAAAGAAGTCCTGGTGCGGGATGATGGAGGAGGACCTAGGCAGGGAGCGGGGGGGGGGGGTGTAGAGTCTTTTTGCAGAAAACTGAGAAATTTTATACATGTACTAATAGCTGTATTTACTGTTTCCTGTAAACCACTAATCCCCTTCCCCAATTAAAAAAAAAGAATTTAGATTGATACTGAGAGTTGAATTTGCCTCTTTTTAGCCTCATAATATGAAAATATTAACTCAAAAAATTCCCATTTTTAGTGAAATCAGGCATAACTGTATTCAGCTAAATTATTGGAGATGGCTTTAGATTAACATGAACTTAATTGGTTTCCTAACAGGAAAACCAATATCTTCTTTTATGTTGATACAAATTGAAAAACTTAAGAGACTGTGGATTATTCTATGGTAGCTTGAAATAAATTTTTTTGGAAATGCTTAGTAAACTATTGAGGGAAAGAATATTTAGTAATTACATCTAATATTTTGAGTTTAATTTTTAAAATGTTTTTTTCTTATTTCCCTGTGTTATCATTATTCTTGTCTATTCTTTCTCCTCATACTTTTTTTCTGTATTCTTAAATTTTTTAAATTACCTTTATTTATTTGATAGAGAACAGTCTGATGTTGAGATATAGATAGAGAGAGGGACAGACAGAAACACCTGCAGACCTGCTTCACCACTTGTGAAGCTTTCCCCTTGCATGTGGGGACTGGAGGTTCAAACCCGGGTCCTTGCACATTTTAACATGTGCACTCAACCAACCCCCACTTTTTCTATCTTGTTCAGTTGTGCACATTTTCATCTCTTTAATCTTGTTTTCATTTTATTCACGTTTTCTCTTATTGATTCAAAATTATGAATTAATAAATTGGAACAATTAATTTTATCTGGATGGTTATGTTTATTGTATTCTTCTTCTAGTCTGTTAAATATTTTTAGGCCTTTTTAAAATAGAAGAGTAAACACAACTTGTTATCCTTTATTTATTTATTTATTTATTTATACCACTGGGGTTATTACTGGGGCTCAGTTTCTTGGTGGCCTTTTTTTTTCTTAAGAGGGTGAGAATTAGAGCTGGAGAGGGAGAGACGTTGCAACATTACTCCACTGCACCCTGCAGGTGCTCCCATGTGGTTGTCCTGAGCTCAGATCCAAGTCCTTGTCCTTAGTAACACATACACTCTGCCGCACGAGTCATCTGCTTGATCACCCCCCCTTTTGCTAATATATTGTATAATTAACATATAGTTACGTTCTTTCATTTGTAAAAGTATTTGTAAAATAGGCAAAAACTAGACAGTAAGCTTGTAGTATAGGATAATCATTGAATGGGGTCTAGTAATACTGTGATTTCTTTCAGTTCATGCATGCTATATTATATAAAACTGATTGGTAATGTATCTTGTTATTTTGGATCAGCTTATTACTAATTATGTCACTTTCCAAACCTTTTTGCCTATCTGGTTATTAGTTTCCTGTTTTTGCAAAATATGCCAGATATTACTCACATCACCTTCATGAAATGCAGTAACGTTTCAGTAATTGTTAACGGACCTGCAGCATATTGAATTCTTTTTTTTTTAATAGGTTATGTGCAGAGTTTGATTAGAAGAGTTGTAAATAATGTAAACATAGTTATAAATAATCTCATACTAAAATATGTTGAAGATGATATAGTTCTCTCAGTCAACATAACTTCTGCAGAATGCTATACAGTAGGTGAATTATGGGATCGTGCATTCATGGATATTTCTGGTGAGTAAATGTTAATATTTTTTCATTATAGAAATAGTTGTCGTGGTCCGGGAGGTGGTGCAGTAAATAAAGCATTGGACTCTCAAGCATGAGAAATAGTTGTCTTGGATAATAACCCTGTGGTCATACTGACTGATAAATCTAATGAAAACTTTGTGCATGCAACCTAGAATAGTGCAGATGTATAGATTTGACATATAATTATAGAAAGTTAATAGACTCTCAGGGTAGGAAGCTCCATTCTTATTAACATTTTAACTCATTAAGAAAATGCTTCTGCACATTTGGGTTATTGGTAGGATTCCATGCTGCACAACTCCACCACTGCTGGCAAATTTTCACCCCCTTTCCCCTCCTCTTTCTTTTCCCCTTCTCCTCCCTCTCCCCTCCCTTCCCCTCCCTTCCCCTCCCCTCCCCTCCCCTCCCCTCCCCTCCCCTCCCCTCCCCTCCCCTCCCCTCCCCTCCCATTTCCCATCCCCACCCCCTTTTTTTTTTTTTTTTTTTAAGGATAAAGAATGAGTGAGAGAGGGAGACACCATAACATTGCTCTACCACTTGGGAAACTTATGTGCAGGTGAAGTGCCTGGAGGACTGTGGTAAAGTGTGCCCTCTACTTGGTAAAGCATTTCCTGGTCCCAGCACTCTTAATTTCTACCCATACCCCCCCACATACTTTTTCCAGATATAATATGTGATGCTGTACAAAGCTACTATGAGACGCATATATATTAGTATAGTCCACTGAAACTATGTTGTCTTTGTTGTATTAAACACTCTTGACTCTTTATTTTCACTATTTTTTTATTACTATTTATATTAACAAATAATAGTTGCCTTTCCACTTGCTAATTTTACTTAAATTTTCTTTCTTTTTAGCAACTGATCTGGTATTGAGAAAGGTTATCAATTTTTCAGACTGTACAGTTTGTCTTGATAAACGAAATGCTAGTGGTAAAATTGAATTTTACCAGGACCCTTTATTATACAAATGTTCCTTCAGAACTCGTCTGCATTTTACATATGATAACCTGAATTCCAAGATGCCATCTGTTATTAAAGTAGGTATTTCTCTTTCTAGTAGTAGAGTCATACTAATTAAATTATTTTAGGAAAAAATGCCATAACTATATTTATGTAAATGCTTTGTTTATATTTATAGGTTATGTGATAATATACAACATTTATACTTAATTTGAGTTATGGTATAGATATTTTGGGACTAATAATTTTTTTTTGTTTTTGTTTTTGTTTTGTGACTCATTTTCTTTGCAGTTGCTCAGCTGTTTATTAGTGTTTTGGTCTAAAGGTAGATGTAGATGATATAAATGATGTATTTGTGCCCAGAGAAGGCTGAATTTTTCTGTTCTGGTTCTTAAAAGTTATCATGAGCTGGTGATAAAAATAGTAGTTATGCAAAAAACTTTCATGCCTGTGGCTTCAGGATCCCAGGCTCAATCTGCTGTTACCATCATAAAGGCAGAGCTGAGCAGTGGTCTGGAAGGAAAGAAAAGGAGGTGGGGGGGAGTGCAGAGAGGAAACTCACCCTCTTAAAATTTTTGTTTATCATGCAGCGATTACTATGGTAAGTTTCTTTTTTTCTCGCTTAGATAACTTTAACATCTTATTTTCTTGGTTTGGGAAACCATAGCTTTTGACCTATGGTTTCCAGATGTAATGGAGTGTCAGAGTACAGTTAATTTTAAGGTACTATTTTTGATACTTGTGGAAGTTTACCATTCAAGGTATTGAATTTTTAGTGTTGAATTTCCTACCTTATTAAAGTTCTCTAATGGAAATGCTCCAAACACTCACACTGTTTGCTACATTTGTTTGGTATAGCTATGTAACTTACTATTTTTGCAGTTATTTTAAACACACTTTGTACTGTGCATCTTACTTGTACTTAAATGTATATTTATTTTTTATTTTTTAAATGTTTTGTGATTGGATAGAAACATCCAGAAATTGGGGAGGTAGGAGGAGATAGAGATGGAGAAAGAGAGACACCTGTAGCACTGCTTCACCACTTGCAAAGCTTTCCCCCTGCTGGGGAGGACCAGGCGCTCAAACCTGGGCATTGTAATTGCACTCAACCAGGTGTGCCATCACCCAACTCCCAAAATGTATATTCATATATGAAATTTACTTGCCCTTTTTTTTTTTGGGGTCATGTTCTGTTATCAGTGTTTTGTTCCTGTCCATTGTACATGGTATACATTGATATTTAAAAAGTTTTTATTAGCTAGAGATCAGAGTGACACCTCAGTACCACTTCACCATTAATGGAATTACTTGGTATCATCTATTGTGCCAGAGTCTTGTGTTTGATAAGGCTTGGGTTCTACTGGGTGAGCTATCTTATAGCCTGCATTCCATGTATGGGTTGTATGTTGTTAAGCAATCTGTCTTCATATTTGAACGCTATCTTACACCTTGTCAGTAGTACAACTTCCTTCACCTTCAAACACAATTTTTTAAAGAATTTTTTTTTTCACTGTAATCAGGGTTATCCCTGGGGTTTAGTGCCTGCACCACTATCCCAGTGGCCTTTATTATTTTTTTCCTTTCTTTTCTTTTTCTTTTTCTTTTTTGGATAGAACAGAGAAATTGAGAGGGGAGGTACTGATAGAGTGGGAGAGAGAAAGAGTTAACTCTCATGAAGCTTTCCTGCTACAGGTGGGAATCTGGGTCTTGAACTTGGGTCCCTGAGCATGGTAATGCGGATGCTCAACGAGTTGCACCACTCCGCAGCTCCTCAAATGTAGTTTTTATGTTATTCCTAAAACTATTATTTTTCATATTTCATAAATATCAGTTAGTTAAAAAATGAATGAAAGAATTTTTCATCATAAATTTTTAAAATTTATTTATTTATTTTGGATAGAGACAGAGAAAAATTAAAAGAGGAGATTAAGAGGAACAGAAATAGAGAGACACTTGCAGCACTGTTTCACCACTTGTGAAGCTTCCTCCCTATATGGGCATGAAACTGGGTCCTTGTGCATTGTAACGTTTCTATTCAACCAGGTGCATAACCACTTGGCCCCTTTTCATTTTCATTATAATTTCCATTTGCAGTTATATCGTTTAATATAATTTCTATTTAAGCTTGTCAATCATCGTAGCAATTTTTAAAAATATATTTTAGAGTAAACTACTATGCTTAAATACTAGGTATGTGTTTATGCTCTGGTAACCCATTTTAAGATTAAAATTTCTATCCCTACATTAATGTGTGCTCCCCATGAACATGATTTTGTTCTTTTTCATAATACAGATTCATACATTAGTAGAGAGCTTGAAACTTTCCATCACAGATCAACAGCTGCCAATGTTTATCCGTATAATGCAGCTTGGGATTGCTCTTTATTATGGAGAAATAGGCAGTTTTAAAGATGGAGAAATGGAAGACCCTACTTGTCACGATAAAGATATGTTAGGAAATATTGCAGGTAAATATAACAATAACTTACTTTTTAGAACTATTGTTCCTACGAAGTGTTTTCATCAGTGTGAAATTTAAGAAAACATGAAATATGCACCATAAGATTGAAGTTTGCAGTGTTCTAATGTGAGAAGACTGTTTTATTTTGGTTGTTTGGTACTACTTTGATTTCTTTTCTGCATCCTGGATCCTACTCATTGTTACTTTCTTTTTGTATGTTAAAGATAAATTTAATATGTTTAGTAGGTGTAAATGTTCAGAATGTGCTCTTGGTTATTTGAAAACCTTTTTATCATGACTTCAAATATGAGTGGTAATCTACTTGGATAACATTCTTGGGTTGAGGGTTTTTCAGTTCAAAACTTTGAATATATGCTACCAGTCTTTTCTGACCTTGGAGCTTTTATAAGTTGATTGTCTTATAGTGGGTCTCTTTAGAGGTAACTGTTTTTCTCTTGCTGCTTTTAAGATTCTTTTTTTCTTTGATCTCTTTGCCATTTTAACTATAGTATATCTTGGCATGTGTCTGAGTTCAGTTTGGACCAATTAGAATTTCTTGGATCTGAGTATCTCCTTCAATTTGGAGAAGTTCTTGACTACTCAGATAATAATTATATCCTTTTTCCTTTTCTGGTACCCCATAATGTGAGTATTGTCTCATAATTCTTTTATATTATTTTTTTATGCTCTGGTTCTGTTTTTTTTTAAAGCAGTATTTCCTTTTTAAAAAATTTTATTTATTTATTTATTTTCTCTTTTGTTGCCCTTGATTTTTATTGTTGTAGTTATTATTGTTGTTGTTCTTGATGTCATTGTTGTTGGATAGGACAGAGAGAAATGGAGAGAGGCGGGAAAGACGGGGAGAGAAAGACAGACACCTGCAAAACTGCTTCACCACCTGTGAAGCGACTCCCCTGCAGGTGGGGAGCCGGGGGCTGGAACCGGGATCCTTAGGCCGGTCCTTGCACTTTGCACCACGTGCGCTTAACCTGCAGCTCTATCGCCCGACCCCCCCTGGTTTTGTTTTATATGATGTTCATGCCTCCACAACATTCATCTTTTTTTTTTTTTTAATGATTAATACTTTAAAATAATGGGAATCCCTCTTAGATCAGGAACAAGATAAGGCACTATCACTACACTATTAACATAATCTTAGAAGTTTTAGCCATGGAAATCAGTCAAAAATAAAAGGTATCCAAATTGAAAAAGAAGGAAAATCATCATTTGCAGATGACATGATAGTATATGTAGAGAAACTCTGAAGAATTCAGTCAAAACCTCTTAAAAATCACTAGCCTGGGGAGTCGGGCTGTAGCTCAGCAGGTTAAGTGCAGGTGGCACAAAGCACAAGGACTGGCATAAGGATCCCTGTTCGAGCCCTGGCTCCCCACCTGCAGGGGAGTCGCTTCACAGGTGGTGAAGCAGGTCTGCAGGTGTCTATCTTTCTCTCCCCCTCTCTGTCTTCCCCTCCTCTCTCCATTTGTCTCTGTCCTATCCAACAACGATGACATCAATAACTACAACAATAAAACAACAAGGGCAACAAAAGGGAATAAATAAATAAATAAATATAAAATAAAATTTAAAAAATCATTAGCCTATACAGCAATGTAGGAGCTTACAAATAAGTGTATAGAAATCAGAGGCATTCCTATATGCAGGTAATAAACTAAAACAGCAAGAAATCAGTTCCATATACAATAGCATGAGGAAAAATGAAATATTTGGGCATAAATTAACTAAGATCCTGTACATTGAAAACTGTGATTCATGAAAATGGAAAGATAACCCATGCTCATGGATTAGAAGAATTAATGTCATTAAAATGACCATTTTACTAAAAGCAGTGTTGCAGATTCAATCCAATACATATCAATATTCCTATCTATAGAGGAATCTATAAAGGAATAGGACAAGTGCTACAGAAGTTGTCTGGGACCACAAAAGAGAATTGCAAAAGCAATCTTGAAAAAAAAAGATTGAGAATGAAGGCAACATACTCCTTGCTTATAATTCTGCTAAAGGGTAACTGAAACAGAAATAGATAATTGATTATTTGTTTCAAGTAAAAACAACCAGTATATAGCTTGTTTGTATTTTATATGTAGAAAGAAGAATGTGGGAAAATGTTTCCAAAGAATTCGCATTCCTAATTGCCTTTTTGATATTTACAATTTCTTCTAATTATTTATTGAATAGAGATCGTCAGAAATCGAGGGAAGGGGGACAGAGAGGAAGAAAGACAGAGATACATCAGCAGCACTGCTTCACCATTCACAAAGCTTTCCCTCTGCATGTGGGGACCAGGGGCTTGAACTAGGGTCCTTTTGCATTGTAAAGTGTGCCACCAGGTGGACCCCTGCTCTTTTATTTTAAAATGACTTTATTTTGATTGATAGGTACTGAAGATGAAGCAAGAATAGATGTACAATATCCTGCTCAGTACAAAAGTCAAGAGTTGTATTCACAACAAGAAGATGAACAGCCACAGGGATGGGTTTCATGGGCTTGGTCATTTGTGCCTGCAATTGTGAGTTATGATGATGGTGAAGATGATTACCTTGGAAATGATCCTACAGCAACCACACATCAACAAAAAGCACAGACGTTGAAAGATCCTGTTATTTCTGTAGGATTTTACTGCACAAAGGCAACTGTTACATTCAAAGTAGGTTTTTTTCTTATTCATATTTCTCTCAATTTTAATTTCAATTTCAATTTCTAGTAAGGATCTAGCTTGTTTTACACTCAGTAAATCTAAGATAGTTTGACAGTACTTTATGAGATCACTAATCTGAAATTTTTAAAAACATATTCTGAGTATTTGTTTTGAATATTAACACTAGACATGTACCAAATTATGTAGCCAATAAAAATGTTGAAGTAAAAATGCTTAGGGGTACAATGTCAACTGAATTCCATCATGAACTGAACACACATTCTTTATTTGTTAAATGCTCTGCACTAGATATTTAGTGTAAACATTAGAATCATAATTTTGTAATTTAGCTAAGAGTACTTTTGGATACAATTGTTAAATTTTTTTTTTTGGAGAGATAATGTTATAAATAGTTTCTAAGACCCTTTATCAAGCACATTTGGAAATGATGAAATGTCCACTTTCAGTAACAAGGATTTTCTTTCTGTGTACCCAGTAAACACATCATCACTATATTCCAAAAATGAACACCAAATATGGCTATGTTGTATACTCTTAAAAGTGCCAATGTTAGTAAAGATAATTACTTCAACACTAAAAAGGATGGTTTCTGTGATACCCACAGAACACTTTGGAAATCCTGACAAGGATATTAATATGGATAATTACTAATTTTTTTGAATAAAGTGATATGATGAAGTGAGGCAGGGGAAAGAACTTGGAAAGAGGCCACAGTGACCTAAACTTTCTGGTAAACAAAGTCAGCAATGAATGTAGGACAAATGTCACATGGGTTGGCAACTCCTGTCTTTCAGCAATTCAGGAATGTCTTTAAATCTTTAGAAAGCACAGTGATGCTGTTTTTTTCCCCCTCTTTCTAATTTTTTAAAAAAATATATTTATTTTAAGGAGAGATAGAAAGATATGCATTTGGAAAGAGAGAGGGAGAAGGAAAGGGAGAGGTAGA
The DNA here is from genome assembly GCF_950295315.1 of Erinaceus europaeus. Taxonomy (NCBI): domain Eukaryota; kingdom Metazoa; phylum Chordata; class Mammalia; order Eulipotyphla; family Erinaceidae; genus Erinaceus; species Erinaceus europaeus. Next base: position 19,545,575 of record NC_080169.1, read on the forward strand.
TGTAGAGGTAGAAGGAGAAAGAGAGAAAGGAAGAAAGAAAGGATGAAAGAAATTCACCAGAGCACTGCTCAGCTTTTGCTAATAGTGGTGTTGAGGATTGAACCAGTGGCTTCAGAGACTCAGGCATGAAAGTTGCTTGTGTAACCACTATGGTATCTCCCCTTCCCTCCCTACTTCCTTTTTTTTTTTTTTTTTTTTTTTTTTTTACCAGAACACTGCTCAGCTCTGACTTATGGTGGTGTGGGGGATTGAACCTGGGACTTTTGAGCTTCAGGCAGGAGAGTCTCTTTGCGTAACCATTATGCTATCTACCCTCCACCCCCTTCCTGTCTTCTTAAGACATTCGCTACCAGCTTTATGAAACTCTAATTCCAATTTTCACATAAAAATTTAATATTTAAATTAATAAAGTGAATTATATCCAGGAGATACTGCAAAGGACTTGTACATAAGAGGTCCCTGGTTTCACCAAGAGCCAGGTCCTTGCAGCTACTATTTTACTCTATATCCTCATTCAATATAAATTTACTTTAGTTGTTTACATATGGTTTTTCTCTTTCACTCTTTAATACTGTCAAACTTCTAATCTAGGTTTTCATCTATTTTCTGTAGTGTTTAATAAACTCTGAATATTTTCTGCATTAACAAATGTGTGAAAAGTACATATACAAAAGACATAAGCATATATTCTTTCAGACTAAATATTAGTAAAGTGAATGCTTTTATGTTTTCAGAATTAAAAATTGCTAGTACTTTGGCATTGTTTGTGCTATTTGATCACACTTCTCTGCATCTCAAAAATAGTCCAGCTTTAATTTTGGATTATGTATTCTTTGACTTTATTTATTTATTTTTTGGAAGTACTTTTATTTATTTGGTAGAGACAGTCAGAAATCAAGAAGTTGATAGAGAAGGAGAGAGACAGAGAAGACACCTCCAACACTGCTTCACTACTCTGACAGTCTTCCCCCTGCAGCGGGGACTAGGGGCTCAGACCTGGTTCCTTGTGCATTGTGATATGTGTGCTCAACCAGGTGTGCCACCACCTGACTCAAATTCATTTACTTTTTAATATTAGTTTATTGCACATGTGATATTCATGCATAGTACTTAATTTGAGAGAAGCTCATTAATGCCACCTGTGTGTCAGGTACTGTTAAATCTCTAGAAACACCACACTGAGCATATTAAGATTCCTGCCTTTTAGAACATGAAATATTATGATAAATAAACGCCTTAGTTTGCACATAACAAGGGTTTTGTAGAAAAATTAGAAAAGTAGTGAATATTTCCACTGGGAATTACTTTATTTAAAATTTGATCAGGAAAGACTTAATGGGAAGAGAATTTTAAAGAAAAACCTGGGAGCTGGGCGGTAGACCAGTGGGTTAAGTGCAAGGGCGGCATAAGGATCCCAGTTCGAGTCCCCTGCTCCCCACCTGCAAGGGAGTCGCTTCACAGTCGGTAAAGCAGATCTGCAGGTGTTTGTCTTTCTCTCCCCCCTCTGTCTTCCCCTCCTCTCTCCATTTCTCTCTGTCCTATCTAACAAAGATGACATCAGTAACAATAATAACTACAACAATAAAAAAAGAAAAACCTGTGAAAGTAGAAGTTTTTACAGATAAATAGTCATGGACATTCCAAAAATAACAAATGTAAATATCCCAAACGTTCAAGGAATAGAAAGGAAGCCAGTGGAACCGGAGGACAGTAGCTAATGTGGTTGTAATGTAAAATAAGGTGAATTGGGGCTGTGGGGTTGGAGAAGTCCATACATTGTATAGCTCTGTAGGTATATCTTACTGTCCTTGAGAAGTTTTGCTATTAACTCTTTGTGAGATGGGAAGCTTTAGGTCAATTTTTAGCAGACTAGTTACAGGTGATCTAAATTATGTTTTAAACTTTACCTGACTCTGTTGTTTTTGAGTAAATCATAGGGGGAAGGAAACAGAAGATTAGGCAGAGGGAATTAAATTTTTAAGGAAGAATTAATAATCTTGAGTGATTTAATTTTTTTTAATATTTATTTTATTTATTCCCTTTTGTTGCCCTTGTTGTTTTATTGTTGTAGTTATTATTGTTGTTGTCATTGTTGGATAGGACAGAGAGAAATGGAGAGAGGAGGGGAAGACAGGGGGGGAGAGAAAGATAGACACCTGCAGACCTGCTTCACCGCCTGTGAAGCAACTCCCCTGCAGGTGGGGAGCTAGGGTTCGAACCGGGATCCTTATGCCGGTGCTTGTGCTTTGTGCCACCTGCGCTTAACCCGCTGCGCTACAGCCCGACTCCCGTACTTAAGTGATTTTATTTTTACTGAGCGATATAAACAAGTAAAAGCTGTGAAAAGTTACTGATCTTTGGATTAATTTTAAAGGTTAAGGAGACAGGACTTTGTTGCCTCAGGTTCTAGCCACATATGTTAGAGCTAGGGCCACATTTGTTAGAGCTGAGAGGTGCTGTGATAATTATGTCTCATAAAAGTAAACCTTTAGAAATAATTTTTCTTTAAATATTTATTTTAATTTGATAGGACAGAGAAATTGAGAGTGGGTAGGGAGATTGGGAGAAAGGCACTCACAATACTTCTTTGCTGCTTGTGAATCTCTCCACCTGTAGATGGGGTGCCTGGCATTTGAACCTGGATCCTTCTATGTGATAACAGGATTTTTGATAGATTTTATTATGTGACATGAGTGAAATAAACAGGATCTAAGTATTACACTTGAGACCTATAAACGATGTTTGATTTTTCCAAGCTGATAAAGACTGAGAGGATTAAGTTTCAGGTAGATAAAGATTTTGGCATTGGACAAGTGTAAGATGCTTATTATATCCAGTTACATCTTAGATAAAGCTATTTAGAGTATTAGTTTGATCAGGATATGTAAATTTGAGAGTTGGGATTATGTTAAATTTTGAATCAGTATCAACAGAAAAACGAGAGCTAGTAGAACCAAGCTCTGGAGCAGTGTGATGTTAAATATTTGGAAAGATGAGAATAAAATAGCAGAGGAAAATACAAAGTGATCAGTAATATAGAAAAAACATGCAATACAGAGACCGTTGGGAAACAAAATGCCATAAGTGTTCTGTGGTTAATTTGTGAGAATGGATAATTAGATTTAATAGGTTGGAAATTATTGGTAATCTTCACCCAGCTTTGAATAGTACACTACAGTGATGATCTTAGTTGGAATTGTTAAAAAATTGGGAAGACTAGTAGGAATGTAAAATGGTCCAGTCACTTTGGAAACAATTTGGCATCTCCTCACATTGCAATGCCAGGGCCCCAGTCTTTTTTTTTTTTTTTTTAATTTTTTATTTAAGAAAGGATTAATGAACAAAAACATAAGGTAGGAGGGGTACAACTCCACACAATTCCCACCACCCAATCTCCATAACCCACCCCCTCCCATGATAGCTTTCCCATTCTCTAGCCCTCTGGCAGCATGGACCCAGGGTCATTGAGGGTTGCAGAAGGTAGAAGGTCTGGCTTCTGTAATTGCTTCCCCGCTGAACATGGGCGTTGACTGGTCGGTCCATACTCCCAGTCTGCCTCTCTCTCTCCCTAGTAGGGTGTGTCTCTGGGGAAGCTGAGCTCCAGGACACATTGGTGGGGTCTTCAATCCAGGGAAGCCTGGCCAGCATCCTGGTGGCATCTGGAACCTGGTGATTGAAAAGAGAGTTAGTTAACATACGAAGCCAAACAATTTGTTGAGCAATCATGGATCCCAAGCTTGGAATAGTGGAGAGGAAGTGTTAGGGAGGTACTCACTGCAAACTCTAGTGAACTTCTGCTTTCAGGTATATATTTTGCAGTAGTTTATAGATACGTGTGAACATAAGCTCTCTCTCACAGAAACTGGTGTATATCTAGGTTATGGGACTTTGTTAGAAAGTGAACTACCTGAGATGAAATTAGAGTGTACTATAAAAGGAAAGGTCTCACCTGAGTAATGAAGCTGAAGGGTTGTCATTCCACATGTGAAGTCTCTGGACACAGTCTGAGGTGAAGCATGTTGAGGTGGCAGTCGTTGAGTTGGTTAGGTTGTGATCGGCGGATGCAATATTATTTGGTTTGGATTGGGAGAGGCATACGGGAAAGTGGGCCCTATCCAAGGGTTCCAGGACTGGGGGAAGTAGGGGCTCTATAGTGGAGATGTGAGGTTCCTGCTGTCTTAGGGTTCCAAAAGACAATCGATAGTTAATGTTATCATCACATTATTTGGTAATTGGGTTAACTTTGAAAAGTCCATCCAATAGCACAGTTATATACAAGATACTGGATACTGTACAGTAAACCATAACAAAAGGGCCCCAGTTTTGATGCTTTTTATTTATTTATTTATTTTTCCATTGGGCATTTATGCCTTTGTGATTTTCACTGCTTCCAGCAGATTTTTCCCCCTTTCAGTCACAGGTAAGAACAGAGAAAGGGAGAGTGAGAGGGGGAGAGATAGCACAGCACCTCTTCTCTCTTTGTGAAGCTTTCCCCTGTGCACTGCACTTCCATATGGTCCTGGAGACCTGGACCTGAGTTCTTGGGCAGGTTAGTGTGTGCTACACCTGGTGATCTGCCTCTTAACCTTACCTGCTATGGTGTTTTTAATTTAGCTTGGATTATTAACTGTTTGAAAAAATTTTCCCTATTTTTTCTCTTGTATTGAATCACTTTAGTAAATTATAATGTACAAGACTGTTATTATATGTGTGAAGTTTTTATTTTTTCATGATATATTTCAGCATACCATACCTTCCACCAACTTGTCCTCTTCCTCCATCATTGGACACTAGGTCTTCAAGTCCCTTTCAAGTTCTTCCCACATCTCTCATTTAGAGTTCTTGAGTCTACTGTAGCAGAAGAGTATAGCTAATTAAACTTTCACTATGTGTTTCTGCTTTTTTTTGTTACTTAAGTCTCACCTGTGAATGAGATCATCCAGCATTCATCTTTCTCCATCTGACTGCTTTCACTTAACATAATTCTCCAACTTCATACAAGATATAGCTAAAGAGAAAATATCATTTCTTAGAGCTGAGCTGAAAAATCTTTTCATTGTATATTTTATACTACAGCTTCTTTAACTACTTGTCTATTGTTGGATATATGGGTTGTTCCCAAATTCTGGTTATTGTGAATAGTGTGGTGCTAGATATAGGTGTGCATAGATTGCTTGGAAAGTGTTTTTTTTTTTTTTTTTTTTTTGCATCAATACCTAGGAGTGGAACTGCTGAATTGTTCTTAATATTTATTTAATTTAATTAAATTAATTTTTGTGTTCTTAATATTTTGAGAAATCTCCAGACTGTTTTCTATAGAAGCTGGATCCATTCACATTCCTACCAATAGTGTAGAAATGTTTTTTCCTTCTTATTTTCATGCTAGTACTTGTTATTTCAGTTCTTTTTGATGTATGATATGTTCATAGGTTTGAAGTGATATCTTTTCAAAATAATTTTTTCAATCAGCAGTGAAACTGTATCATTTGTAACTCCAGTCGATAGTAAATAAAGATATTTTAAAGTGTAAATTCTTTAGATTCTTAAAATTATATACTAATTACTAATTATATAGACAATACGTTTTGACAAAGCTTAGTTACAGCTTAAATTTGGTACAAAAATAATAAAAGTACATACATTAGATATTTGCTAGTCTAAGGCCATTTCTTTCTTTTTTTAAATATTTATTTTATTTATTTATTCCCTTTTGTTGCCCTTGTTGTTTTATTGTTGTAGTTATTATTGTTGTTGTCGTTGTTGGATAGGACAGAGAGAAATGGAGAGAAGAGGGGAAGACAGAGAGGAGGAGAGAAAGATAGATACCTGCAGACCTGCTTCACCGCCTGTGAAGCGACTCCCCTGCAGGTGGGGAGTCGGGGAGTCGGGGTTCGAACCGGGATCCTTATGCCGGTCCTTGTGCTTTGCGCCACCTGCGCTTAACCTGCTGCGCTACAGCCCGACTCCCATGCCATTTATTTCTAATTCACCTCCTGAAATTAGTATTTTTGTAGTTGAAGTTGACTTACTTAACTTTAAATTAGAAAAGTATAAAAAAGATAAATATGAATCATTCTGAAAAATTAAAAATATATTGAAAAGCTATTACCAAACAGATACAGTTTTAATTTTTGATAATGCAAGTAAAGAAGTTATTTTAAATCCAGGTTTGTGAGGTAACTTAAGGATATGACAGTACAGCAATCTTTTCTGATCATTTACTCTTTTACTTTTAAATTTAAAATTATTTGTTTATATTGCTTTTGTTTTCACTAATGAGAATAGTTGAAATACACTTACCCTATATGCATACTGACAAGTGCTATAGATCTATGAGGAGAGAGTACTTGCCATTAGTTAAACCTCCTTTATAAAAATTTGATGCATTTATGTCTGTAAAGTTTCTTTAGGGAAAATAAATTGATATGTAGAACGTTAACACTAGTATACATTGTTCATTTTAGATTTGAAGACTGTATGGAATTAATTTGTGGCTCATATTTTGGTATAAAAATAAGGTCATGTTTCTACATTAGCATTCTGAACAGTTGATAACAATCCAACAAAATCATGCCAAATTAAATGTACCATTGAAAAAATAACGTTGAAAATTGTTTTTGTAATGTTCAGCCCTTTCAGTCTATTAATTGATTTTTCTCTACAATAATTGTAGACAGCTGAAGATTGATCAAGTTAAAAACATTTATTTTTTACTTATGCATTTTAGATTATAGAATTTTACATTAAAACATTAGCTTTAAGGGTACCAATTCTAGAAGCAAAAATGACTTACATGAACAACCCTTTCTTCTAAACGAGAATAAATTTTTGTTTCTCAGTTTAAAGTTGTCATGCTTAATATAATTTTTAGGCTTTATAAATGTATTTGACAAAAGTTAAATAGTGTTTTAAAAATATGGCATCTTGGCGAATATACAAGTTTGCTTGACACATGTATCAATTGCAGAACATTAAGGATCTTTGAATCATTAGCAAATGTGTCAGAATATTTTTTTTGTAACTAACATCTTTATTTTGAGTAATTTTTTTGATTTACAGAAAAATTATGAAGTAACTGTGTAGAGTTCTCATAAAATCACTTTTCTTTCTATTGTTAATATACTACCACAGTACTTTTGTCAATATTAGAAAGCCAACATTGGTGTATTACTGTTAAATTCTAGACTTCATTAACTGCATTTCAAAAGGACATTTTTCTTTAATCTGACTCAATTCAGTATGTAGAAAAGTACCTTTTAAAATTTGCTTGCCTACTCCCACCCCAACTGTAAGTAATAAATTATAAGCTTCAGGGAAGCAGGAATTTTTTTTCTTTTGTCAGCATTTAGATTAATACTTGTTATATATTAGAAGGTGCTCTGTATTTTTTGCATGAGATTGAGTATGAGATATACTTTTGAATATAACCATCTATATGAACCCATGTACCTCATAGAACTAGACAATATTCTTGGATTTGTGTTTCTTTTTAAAAATATATTTATTTATTTTCTTTTGTTGACCTTGTTATTTTATTGTTGTAGTTATTGATGTCGTTGTTGGATTGGACAGAGAGAAATGGCGAGAGGAGGGGAAGACAGGGGGAGAGAAAGACAGACACCTGCACACCTATTTCACCTCCTGTAAAGAGAACCCTGTGCAGGTGGGGAGCCAGGGGCTCGAACTGGGATCCTTACACTGGTCCTTGCGCTTTGTGCCATGTGCACTTAACCTGCTGCACTACCGCCTGACTCCCCATAATGTTCTTTTAAATTACAAATAGGGAGAAATACTGGAAATGATTGAGCTAAAAATTATATTAATGAATATTGTCTATATTAGTGAATATGAATTGAATTGAGTTTAAAATACATGTAAATTTTGGTCAGAATATATACATTTTAATGATTTCTAGAACTGTTAAATTACATAGCTCTTATTAACTCAATATTAAGAAAAAAATGTCACAGAATATAGGCACTGTTTAATTAATTTCTGTTTGAACATAGACACTTATCTTGATATGTGATGATCTATCACCATTGTTTTTTTGTTGTACCTGTTTTCCAGCTAAATGATTAAATTTCATATCTTAAAATTTTCCTTGTTTCCTTCAGTTCAATGTAATGGCAATTTGTTGCTCTATTAACACTGATTTGACGTGTGTAATATTTTCATGTTTTGCAGCTCACTGAAATGCAAACTGAAAGTAGTTACTATAGCCCTCAGAAAGTAAAATCTAAAGAAATTTTGTGTTGGGAACAAGAAGGAACTACAGTTGAGGTTAGTTTTCAACATTGAATATGTTCTCTCTCTCTCTCTCTCTCTCTTTTTTTTTTTTAATTAGTGATTTAATAATAATTGACAAGATGGTGGGATGAGAGCGTTGCAATTCTCTACAGTTCCCATCACCAGAGTTTCATATCCCATCCCCTTTATTGGAAGGTTCCTTATTCTTTACCCCTCTGGTATTATGGGCCAAAGTCTTCATGGGGTGCAGAAGATGGGAGGTCTGGCTTCTATAATTGCTTGTGCACTGTACATGGCCATTGACAGTTTGATCCATACCTCCAGAGGGTTAGGGCTATGGGGAGGTGGAGTACCAGGATACACTGGTGAGGTGGTCTGCCCAGGGAAGTCAGGTTGGTGTCATGGTAGCACCTGCAACTTGGTGGCTGAAATCACTAAGATATAATGCAGAACAAATTGTTTACTAATCAGGAACCTAAAGGTAAGAATATAACAGATGAGATTTGGGGTCTGCACTTTGGAAGAAGCCATGGAGTCTAGGAAACCTATTTTAGGTATATTCCAAGCGGCCCATGACTAATTTTTGCCCAACAGCTAATATGCAGGTTGGCTAAAGTATAGTCTGGGAAACTGGTGTCACAGTTGGGGATAGGACTTGAAACCTGGATCAGAGCAGAGAGTAGCTCACCAATATGGGAAAAGTATATTAACTGTAAACTCATTGTGTATTCTTAAAATCTTTAGAATGTTCTTTAAAGTTAATGCAGTTTCAAATATATACTTATAGTTTTATATTTCTACTTTAGTGGTCAATTATATTGCTATTCGTTTAGAAAACATTTTTCTCTAATATGAAATAACTGACCTATGTTTTCATTTAACTTGCGATCATGTGCATGTATGGTATAATATCCATGAAGTGTCAGTTATTGAGAATGTAGTTTTGAGGATACAGAGACAAATAAGATGCTTTTGGCTTTAGTAGTCTTTTACAATCTGAGGCCACTAAAGATTTAGAAATTCACCAAGGAAAGCCTGTGCCATTTTTATTAAGTTCAAGTTCTTAGTGCAATTATTTCCTTTCGTCTTACAGGCCCTTATGATGGGAGAGCCTTTTTTTGATTGCCAGATTGGTTTTGTAGGTTGCAGAGCCCTGTGCCTTAAAGGAATTATGGGTGTTAAAGACTTCGAAGAAAATATGAATAGAAGTGAAACTGTAAGTCAAACATTTCTTTCCTGCAACTCATTTTGGATAGAATGGAAGAATGATGAAGTATTAAAAGTGCTTAACTATACCAGAAAAATCTGTCAAAGTGAATATAGTTGACTTGAGAGAAGAGCTTTACTTTTCCTCTGCAAGAAATTACAGAGCTCAAGGGAATTTAGAAAGTTAGTAGCACTTAACACCTGGACACTACTTCCAAATACCTTTCAACTCATAAAAGTGCTTTTTTTTTCCTCCTCTCCCTCTCTTGACAGCAACTTGTAGATTCTTTTTGGTTTCTTAACATGTTCATGCCAAAATATGCAGTAAAATGGAGACAATATTCTTTGTCTTTCTCTAGGACTTAACGATACAGTGACTTAATAGGTGTTGTAAATCTAAGGTTTTTTTTTTTTTTTTTAACAGTATACTTTGCTTTTCTGTTAACAATTTTTTTTTTTAACATTTTCAGGAAGCCTGCTTTTTTATTTGTGGTGAAAATTTGAGTATGAAGGGTCTTACCTACCTTACAAATTCATTGTTTGATTATCGAAGCCCAGAAAATAATGGTACTCGTGCAGAATTTATCTTGGATGCAACCCATCATAAGGTCAGAGAATATATATTTGAACCAGATATAGACTGAATTTTGTGCTTGACATCATCATCCTGTTCTGAACACTAGTTGTTTTCTGTAATATATAGAATGGTTTTTGTTTAGCTTCTTCCTGCAGAAAGGTTGAGTTCACAAAGGTCTTTTCTCTGATGTTGTATGTGTCTATAATTTGTTTGTTTCCTACTGTTAAAATAGTATTGGAGGAAATATATAGAATTAGCTTCTAGTTTCAGTTACCTTTGGGATTAGTTGGAAGAGACAGAATTTCACTTTTTTAATAAATTGAGTCAAAAATTTTTGTTTACATCTTGGCATCTGAATTTTTCATAGGTGATTATATCAGTGTACCTTCTATTAGAAGACATTTAAAACTTCAAAAATGTTATCTGAAGATATTAGTATAATAGAATTTGCATTTTAACCATTTTTACTACAAACTTCTAGATAGAAGTAAGAAGTTAATTTTATCCTTCTTAATTAGTATACATTTAAAATACTGTAGTGTACCTTCAGTGCTTGAATTTGTTTCAAGTAAGTGTACTAAAATATTTAAGCATTAGCCCGATTTGAGAGTATACATTAGTAGATCGTCTTATGAGAAGGTCATACAAAGTGCACTCTCCTTTGTTACAGGTTTTTATTATCTGAACCTTATTGATAAAGTGATTAAAAAGTCTAGTAGAATTATGGTTGACCTTTCGTGTAGTCAGTGGTAGAGGTAACATTGCTTTGTTGGAAGTGAATTGTTTGGATCATCTTTGTTCTTTTGGTAATCTTTGAGTTGATACACATTCTGTGTAAGGATCTATGTGACAGATTATTGACCCATCAACTTTAAACTCAGATTTTTTTTTTTTTAATATATTGTATGTTCTGTTTACTTTGTTGACAGGAGGTGTACACAGAGCTTGCTGGAATGCAAAGGTTTGGGGCTTTTTATATGGATTATCTGTATACAATGGAGAACACCAGTGGCAAAGGTACTAATTTCGTTCTCAGTGCTTGCTTTCCCTAAAACAACAAATAAAATCTGCTTTAGCCTCAGTTTAACTAGTTGTAATCTTTCCTATCAGATTTGCTTCTGTTAGCTTGGGGAAAGGTATAGTTTTAATGTCAGGTTAGAATTTTCTAAAATTCTTGACATTTCTAATCCTTTGTGAAACTGATGAAAAAATTCTGTATAACCAGTGAGAATTCTCTTATACCAAATACTTGAAAAAACTTAGTTGCTGTGAGTTAAGCAATGGCGTATCTGGGTGAATGCATGTTACAGTGTACAAGCATCTGGGTTCAGGCCCGTAGGGGGGAAGTTATGCAAGTGGTAAAGCAGTGATGCAGATGTCACTCTTTCTATTTTCTTCTCCTCTCTCAATTGCTCTCTGTCTAGATCAAATAAGTTAATAAAATACTTTTAAAAACTTATTGTTGGAGAGAGAAAGAACATCAGAGTATCTTTCTGGTAGAGGCTGTGCTAGAGATTGAACTTGAGATCTCATACTTGACTTCAGTGCTTTAGCCAGCATACTCTCTGAGGAAGCTAAATAAAACTTGACATCAATTTCATGCTATATTAAATTTTCATTAAATTGTATTTACTTTTCTGTATTAAATACTATGAAGATTATTTAGATCTCTTTATATAAAATTTTTGGTTCAATGTAGAAATAAAATACTTAGAAATGTGCATATTCTTTGATTACATGATTTAATCTTACTCTAGCAATCAAATGATATATTAAAATTTTAACCATTTGACATTTTATATGGATATCAATATATTATGTACTTAATACCCTATTTTTCCTTTTTGTTTCTATCTTTCTTTTTTTTTTTTTTTCTTTTTTGTTGTAGTCTCTGGGACTTCCTTGCTCTAGTCTAACTTTTTCAGATAGAGACAGAGAGTTGGAGAGAGGGGGGAAAGGGACAATAAGCCACAGTTCTGAAGCTTCCTTCTTTGTGGTGGGGACCAAGCTTGAACCTGGGTTAGAAAATTTATTGAAAAAGTGATTTTTGTTTTTTTAGGTTTTAATGCTTAAAGGAATTTCTGTATCATAGGTGATCAGTTAGATACTGTGACTACAAAGAAATCCAAAATAACCAAAAGCTAATACTTTCACAAAGTGTAAGGGTTCCAAAATTTTGAAAGCAAATTTGACTTGGTATCTTAGATGTAAGATTATAATATTTTAATTAAAATGAGAAAGGAGGAAATGTAGTAAAAGCAAACAACAACAACAACAACAGAAAGCAAACAGACATGTGAATGGGGAAGTATCTCAATTGGTAGATCACAGGAAACTTGCAAGTACAAGGTTCTGAGTTAGATCCCTTCATGTGTGTCAGAGTAATGAGTACTCTGGTTCTCTAATAAAAAAAAATGTTTTTACAAGAAAAAACATTATCTTATTTGGTAAGTCATACACCCACATTATTAGATAGTCTAGAAATAAAATATTGGGTAATAAATTTTTGTTTGATAGTGATAAATTTGATATTGATAAATGTTTTCTGAGTTTTTTTAATTCTTGAAAGCACTCAGAGTTTTAAAAATTAAGTTGAAATATTAATGTGATTATTATGATTGTTTAGTATTTAAAGGATAATTTTAACAATATATTTTTTGAACATAACATGAATATTTGTGATTATATAATCTGCAAGGGGAAAACTGTAAACACATAGATAAAATTTAAGCCATGCAGTAAACTTGGGTTGAGAAGCTACATGGTTCATTAATTTTTGAGTTGAAAATCTTGGGGGTTAATCATTTTTATCTGACGACTGCATGACTCTATTTAAGGATTGTTATTATTTCTATGATTGTTATTAATGAAAGAGGAGGTCAAAGAAGTCATTACACCATTCTGGCATATGCAGTGCTGGGGATTGCACTTTATACCGGCTGCTTGAGAGTCCAGCACTTTAGCCATTGCACTACCTCCTATGCATATAGTTTTTCCTTTTTTGTTAAAATTTTTTTCTAAAAATTTATTTTATACAGAAACAAAATTTCAGAAAGTGTGAGATAATACAAACTTTAGTGAGAGAATGCTTTCTGTGAGTATGCATAAAAGTACAAGTAGTGGGCTGCTGGGGAAATAGATCAACTTGAAGAGCATTAGACTTGTTGACTGAGGTTCCTGGTTCAAACCCCATCACCACATGTACCGGAGTGGTGCTCTGGTTTCTCTTTCTCTGCTGGGCTAGCGTGGGGGTGCCTCTTCCTGGGCACGCACTCTCTGGGTTGGCGAGAACTTGACCAGAGCCAGCCTGGGCTGCTACTCACTCAGTGACGTGAGGAAGATGACTCAGGAACCAAACACATGGTGGCAAGACAATGCAATGCCTTTATTGATCACAGAGCCAAGGCCTTTTAAATGGCCTACTTGGATGTGGCAAGTCAGAAAATGGCCAGGAAAGGAGCAGGGAAAGGCAAAATGAGGCTGGAAAGGTAGGAACTTCCATAGCAACTGTTGAGAGGGTTTTAACTCGTAGGATTAATATTACCCTGCAGGCAGGGAGGGTCTCGAGGGTAGAAAGAAGATAGATCAAAGGAATGGAATGGGTAGGGATCTTTCAGACAAAACAAGATTATGTAGATAGGCCATAGTATCAGGAATGCAGGGTGCTTTGTGAGGCTCCTCACATCTCCCCCTTTCTTTTTATCTAATGGCCATAGTATCAGGAATGCAGGGTGCTTTGTGAGGCTCCTCACATCTCCCCCTTTCTTTTTATCTAATGGCCATAGTATCAGGAATGCAGGGTGTTTGAGACTTAGGGAGTCTGATAAGATGAGGCAAACCTTTGTGGTTACTTCTGTCCCTCCTTGTTCAACCTCTTGGTAGAGAGAGAGAGACTGACAGGATAGACGCACTCCTCAGGTCAAGCCCTGCCAAGCTCAGCCACATCCTCATAATTTCCCGACATTTCTCTTTCTTACGTGAAACACACATTCTCTCTCCTATGTTATAAACAAAATAAATATTTAAAAATCTAGAAGGGGTAGATTCCTCTACCTTTGACTATCCTCATAATATGTACAAGTTCCTTTGCTTTATTACACTAGCTAAGTAATGTCTTCACTGTTAAGAGTCACTAAACATTCTGGGGACTGTAGTGACAAAACATATTGAGGATGGCTATATAAAAGCACCTTGCTGAAGATACATAGCTAAAACCCATCATATTTATACATTTCAGACACACCATTAGAGTCAAGTTGCAATGTCTGGAAAATAAATATGGCCTATAAGATTTTGTTTCAGGTATAGCCTTATGTTTACAAGAAGAGTTGTCTTATAAAGTGTCATTTATCTACAAGCTTAATAGGCATTGTAGGGCTCAAAATAGCACTTTTCCATGCTATATTTATATTGTCATTTGCAACAATATCGTCATTCTAGATCTCTCAGTTTGATCAATAATTCTAGAAATACCTGGTTTAGCTATAGTTTCCCCCCTCCTTGGTGGATGATATACTAATATGCCCTAAGTTCTAATGAGATTTAATATATGTTGATATATATATATATATATTATTTATTTTTTTTTTTGGCTATTGCTCTATTGCTGGGGCTCCGTATCTGCATGATTCCTTTGCTCCTTGTCAGACTTTATTCTTTTGGGTAGAAGATAACAGGAGGGAAAAGGGAGAGAGAGACAGATGAGAAGACTGACAGTACAGCACTACTCTACTGATAGTGAATCCTCCGTGTGTAGGTGCTCCTATGAGGTAGTTAGGGATTCCAACCCTGATCCTCACATAATGCAAAGTGTGTCCTTTTTCTGGGTGAGCTATTTGTGACCCCCCCAACTTTGTATGTAGTTCATGTGTTGCTAAAGTAAGTGGTCATTTTATTGACATATTAAGTTATATTTTATTAATAATACTGAGACTAAGGATTATACTTCTTTGAAGAAAAGGAATTGTATTTTTGAGAGACTCATTTGAAGGTGTAGATAACAGAATTTTTGTGTTGAATTGGGTATTCCTAGCTTCTAAAGGAATTAAAGACAGAAAAACCTTAATTTCTATTTCTGTTGGAATACAGAAAGTAGCTTTATTAATAGTTTATTTTTTAAAAATAACAGACTTAAGCATTAAAATTAAACTCCAAGGCATGTATTTACTAGATATGGAGAAATGTTGAAAAGTAGAGCAAAGTTTGTTTTTTTGCCTCCAGGGTTATCTCTGGGGCTCGGTGCTTGCACTACGAATCCACTGCTCCTGAAGGCTATTTTTCCCATTTTGTTGCCATTGTTGTGCTTGTTGTAGTTGTTATTGTTATTGTTGTCATAGCTGTTGTTGGATAGGACAGAGAAATCGAGAGAGAAGGGTAAGACAGGAGGAGAGAAAGATAAGACACCTGCAGATCTGCTTCACCGCTTGCGAAGTGACCCCTTGCAGTTGGGGAACTGGGGGCTCGAACCAGGATCTTTACGTGGACCTTTGCATTTTGTGCCATATACGCTTAACCTGCTGTGCTACCACCCAGCCCCCGAGCAAAGCTTTTTTAAATAGCATAGTTTTCTGTTTAAATTATAGGCATGAACTTAGACTTTTATTCCATACCATGAAACTTAGCGATAGTGATTTCTTTATATAAAAAATTCAAAGCAAGTAATAGCTGTTGTTCACTCTTGTGGTCATTATAGAAATGTTAGTATACCCTGAACAGGAAATTTGAAGCAATCTAATTTTTTAGGGAGACTTCTAAAATAAATTATTAGTAAAACATCAGACGTTTCCTGAGTTTACTTCCCACTCTGTATAATTGTATTGTGTATGGAATTGGCAGGCACAAGTTAGATTTTCAAGAATAACTATCTGAGGATGATATTTTTAAAAGTAATTTTCATTGCAGGGGATAATGCTTTACCATACAGTCATTATATGGTAAATTAAAAAAAAATTTCATATTTATTTATTTTCCCTTTTTCTTGTCCTTGTTTTTTTATTATTATTTATTATTATTGTTTTTTTTATTATTTTATTATTGTTGTAGTTATTGTTGTTAATGATGTTGTCGTTGTTAGGATAGGAAAGAAAGAAATCAAGAGAGGAGGGGAAGACAGAGAGGGGGAGAGAAAGACACCTGTAGACCTGCTTCACTGCCTGTGAAGCGACTCCCTTGCAGGTGGGGAGCCAGGAGCTTGAAACAAGATCCTTCGCTAATCCTTGTGCTTTGTGCCACATGTGCTTAACCTGCTGCATTACTTACCACCCACCTCCCTGTATGGTACATTTTACAATAAGTACAATTTCTTACCTCCTTGTGAATGTTCTCTGCAGTGTGCTCTCACCAACAACCTGGTTCCCTCCACATCATTTCTATCTTACGATGTTTTTATGTTATTAAATAGAAGGTAGAAATAATTGAATTTGAGGCATTTAATTTCAATAATATCTTTCATCTTCAGATAGGAATCCATGAATTTCTGTGTTTTCAGCTGATTAAACATACCTGATTATTAAAAATACCCATTTTACTATGAGCTAAGGGGATTAGAGAAGAGTATTGTTAAACATGTATTCATTGTAACTAACTGATACTTACAATATTAATAATTAATAATATAAAATCTTTTTGTAGGCTCTCCAAATCAACAAGACTTTTCTCCAGGAAAAACTGATGATTTGGGAATAGTTGAGGAGAAGTCTACCAAAAACCTTGTTATAGGCCCTCTTGATTTTCACTTGGATAGCAGTGCAGTACATAGAATTATGAAAATGATTGTTTGTGCCTTGGAGCATGAATATGAGCCATATACTTCACTAAAACCAGGTTTGTTTTGCCTTAATTTTGAACCTTTTTCCTATTGATTTGAACAATTATAAAGCTTAATAAAATATGTTCTGCTAACTTAATATAGTTTACCTATCTGACTTTTATGTATGCACTTGTTAATTTATAGAATGAATTTATGAAAATCATGGAAGAGGGCCAGATTAGGGCATTCTTTTAAAAACACTTTATTGCCCCTCCCCTCCACTTTTTTTTTTTCTTTTTTGGTCTGTAGAGTATTGTAGGGTTTGATGCCTGTAGCACTCCTTTGCTTCTGGCTACCATTCTTTCCTTCTTTCCCCCCAGAGTAGGTGAGAGATGGGATGAGAAAGAAGGGGAGACACTACAGCACCACACCACTCATGAGGCTTCTCTCCGGCAGGTTCTGGCATATGTTCCCCTGGGGCTCCACCCCGCTCCCTGTGCATGGCAGTGTATGTGTTCTGCTAGATTAACCACCTGCTGAGTCACTCTTTGGCAGCATTTATATTTGATTTTCACATTTTTTGAGAGTAAAGACATGAAAGAATGCACATGTACATGTATGAGTAAATCTCTGTCATGGACTTTTTTATTGCCTTCATGGTTGAACTCAGGGTCTTGTGGCATGCAAGACATACCCACAACTGTGGAGCCACCTCCTATCCCCCTGTTTTTATACTTGGTTCCAGTATATACTTGTGTAATAAGACTTTTCTCACTTCAGTGGATTTTAAGAAATAGGCATGAGAAATGATGCCTATTCATGCACACTTAACATCAAGAAAATGTAATTCTTAACTGTAAAAAAAATCTATTTACAAATGTTATTGTATTTTTTCAGTGTGGTATGATAAGTGTGTTATAGTTTCATAAAATGCAAGACTGGTATTAATGTGACAGTACTCTGGAGTAGGGCATAATAATACGAAGAAGGCTTATAGAATAGGAAAGAACTCAGCCTGTGGAGTCATTACATGGTTTAAATGCTAATCCTTGATTATTTTAGGAAATTCGATTAACATCTTTGTTTTATTTGTCTTTGTAAAGAGTTTAAGTTTTGTTTACCATTGTGAAGAACTGACACTTAGCTGCATTGATCTTTTATGATTCTTTTATTTTTGGTATTATTTATTTCTGCCCTGATTTTAATGGCTTCACTCATTCTGCTTGCCTAGGTCCCTTTGCTCTTCTGAGTCAGGCTTTTCATTCTTTTCCTTGTTTTCTAATGTGTGCCTGCATGGCTTTGAATTTCCCTCTTAGTATTGCCATAGCTGTGTCCCAACTATTTTGATAGCTTGTGTCTTCATTTTCATTTGATTCTAGAAGCATTTTAGTTTCTTCCTTTATTTCTCCACATTTTGGGCCATTTACTACTTTTCTGTTTGTTGTTAAATGTTAGTTTAATTTCACTGTGGTCTGAGAATATCCTTGGGATGATTTCAATGCTCTTGAATTTATTGACACTATCTTTGTTGTTGAACATATGATCTGTCCTTGAGAATGTCCCGTGTGGACTCGAAAAGAATGTGTTTTTCAGCTTTCTGTACTGAAGACTTTTTAATGAGAGTGACAGAGCTTGATTAGAGCATTAGTTGATCATATATAACATTCTATTTGTTTTTTATAAAATACAGAACATGCATACTACCGCTGAGGCCTGCTTTGGCACTTGTCAAGTTTTTTTTGCTTTTTGTGTTTATTTATAAAAAGGAAACATTGACTAAACCATAGGATAAGAGGGGTACAACTTCACACAATTCCCACCACCAGAGCTCTGTGTCCCATCCCCTCCTCTGATAGCTTTCCTTTTCTTTAATCCTCTGGGAGTATGGACCCAAGGTCATAGTGGGATGCAGAAGGTTGAAGGTCTGGCATCTGTAATTGCTTCCCCACTGAACATGGGCGTTGATAGGTTGATCCATATTCCCAGCCTGTCTCTCTCTTTCCCTATTGAGGAAGGGCTCTGGGGAAGCAGAGCTCCAGGACACATTGGTGGGGTTTATCTATTTGGAATTTACTTTTGTGTTTGGTGAAATATACTGGTTCAGTTTCATTCTTTTTTTTTTTTTGACTCTGATTTTTTTTTTTAATTGGGGAATTAATGTTTCACATTCAACAGTAAGTACAATAGTTTGTACATTCATAACATTCCCCAGTTTCCCATATAACAATACAACCCCCACTAGGTCCTGTTTCAACCCATTTTTTTCCAACACCATTTATCGTGTAACAGTGTTTTTAACGTAAAAAGTCTATTTAAAATAGTTCATAATGAAAGACTCATTTTTAATTGAGTAGATGTTATAATTATGTTGTCTAAAAGGCATAATTTCACACCTCTCCAAATGTGTTGGTACACTTCCTCCATCACCAAAGTACCATCTCTCCCCACCCCCATGCAGGATATTGTACTCCCCACCCGTTAACATTCCTCTCTACTACCTTACAGTGATGAGATCTGTAAACATAGGCTATGGATAAACAAAATTTATGGTAAAAACTTAGATTTATATTCTAGAGTTCTGTAATTTACATTTGTTTATGGTAAAACAGTCTATTTTTTATTCATAAAATGGAAATATTGACTAAGATAAGAGGGATGTAGTTCCACACAATTCCCACCCCCAGAACTCGTATCCTGTCATCTCCCTTGATAGCTTCCCTATTCTTTATCCCTCTGGGAGTATGAACTCAGGATCATTGTGAGGTACAGAAAGTGGAAGTTCTTGCTTCTGTAATTGCTTCACCGCTGAACATGAGCATTGGCAGGTCGATCCATACTCCCAGCCTATTTTTCTCTTTCCCTAGTGGGACAGGTATCTGGGGAGGCAGTGCTTCAAGACATATACTCTGGTCGTCTGCCCAGGGAAGTCAGGCTGGCATCATGGTAGCATCTGGAACCTGGTGGCTAAACTTCCCAGGTTTGAAGCAGCCTCCTTGCATAGCTCACTCCAGGTATTTTTTTTCCAAGTCACTATCTTGGCTCTGCCTCTGGTAACACATAGTCTTAAAACTGCTTCATTGTAGAGAACAAAAGTAAAATATGGGGCTGTGGTTGCATGGCCAAAGATGTGGGGAGACTCTGGGGATAAGGGTGTTGAATGGGCACTGGAGACTCCATACAGTGTGATGTACAAGAACCCAAGTTTGTGGTGGAATCAGCTCTCAGATATCTATCATGGAATGATGAGAGATTGTACCCATGTGACAACTGTTCTGTATCACTGTTTCCCTAATTAAGCATTGAAGGGAAAGTAAATCAATAAATACAATTTGGGGAACGAATCCACTCTTCACTTAAGAAAATTAGGACTTTGCCCTCAACTTGGATCAACAATAGTAGAGAATGTTCCATCCTCTGAAGGGAGGCTGGACAATATACTCTATGCTACACCTGAGGAAGATGGTTTCTGATATTGGGGCAGCTTGGAATGCTCCTACTCATGACCACAGAATGTGAGCTCAGATCTACAGGGATGCAGAGGTCACATAGGCTCCTAAGCTAAATATGGGCCCCAGATCACATCAAATCAATGGGGTTTATAGTCAACAATATTTATACATCTTTCCCATATTTGGGAGCTACTCTCTTCCCTGACCCAGGTTTCTGGTCCTTCTTCCAGCCATGACATCATCTCCCCAGACAATAACTAGGATCTGCCTGCATATCAGATTTCAGGCTGAGGTCAAAAAAGAAAAAAAAAAAGAGACCCCACAAAAAAACGAATATAGTCACAGGCCCTTTGGAATATAACTAAAATATGCCTACTAGCTATCTACAAAATGGAGGGCCCCCTAACTCTTCATCTGCACTACTCCAGCCTTTAGGTCTGTGATTGGTCAACAATTTGTTTGGCTTTGTATGTTAACTCAATTTTCAACCACCAGGTTCCAGATGCTAACATGATGTTGACCAGAGTTTCCTGGACAGACAATCACACCAATGTGTCCTGGAGCTCCGCTTCCCCAGAGCCCTTCCCCAATAGGGAAAGAGAGAGACAGGCTGGGAATATGGATCAACCTGTCAACACCCATGTTCAGCGGGGAAGCAATTACAGAAGCCAGACTTTCAACCTTCTGCATCCCACTATAACCTTGGGTCCATAATCCCAGAGGTTAAAGAATAGAAAAGCTATCGGGAGGGGATGGGATACAGAACTCTGGTGGTAGGAATTGTGTGAAGTTGTACCCCTCTTATCCTATGGTTTAGTCAATGTTTCCTTTTTATAAATAAAAAATTAAATTAAAAAAGAGTGGGTAAGTATGGGTAAGGGAGACAATATACCTGAGGCTTCGATGTCCCAGTTTTAATCCCTTGTCCATTATAAGCCAGAACTGAGCAATGTTTGGTCTGTCTATATGTTGCTCTCTGTAACTCTCTCTCTCTCTCTCTCTCTCGTTCATTAAAGTAAAATAAATAAAATGTGAAAAAAAAAGAAAATTACTTTTGGGTAATTCATTAAATTTTCATCATTTCTAGATATAAAAAATGAAACTGAAACAGTACTGAATTATGATGAAGTGGCTTCTTTGGAGGAATATATTCCCACTCGACAGACAAGTATTACTCTCCTCAAATGTACCTGCACAATTCTGATGGCTGAATTCAACTTGCTGGATCATTTGCTTCCTGTTATTATGGGAGAAAAGGTATATTTTGCCATTTACCACTTGTTTTCTCATATATTCTACTTTGTGTTCCTATGATATAATTGAAGTGTGATTAAACAGAAAAGTAGCTTCTTACATCCTTATTCATGATGAAACTGAACAAATTTAACTATGATTAATTGTTATGATTAATCATCCCTGGGTATTTCCAGTGGAGAACATGAACAGATATCAAAATGAAACATGATCTTTAAAGGAACTGTGATTAATAATTTCAAAAAAGGTACAAATGGTGGAACATTTCAAACCCCCCTATTCCTTTCAGTAAAACAGAACCAAATGAAATTTTGAAACTGATTGATGAAAGGAGGTGGAGAACAAGAAAAGTTACCGTTAAAATGCTAATCAAAGTTATAATAATGTGGCTATTTATAACCAGAAAATTGAGTTTAAGGAGTATTATTAGACAGATAATGCAAAATGATTGAATTGCTAACCCAGAACGAGTAACTGATAATGCTTTTCACATGTGTTACGTTGCTTGAAAATAGCCATTCATGATTATACACTGTATGAGTCCATGTATAGGAAATCCAAAAGTAGACAAAAATGAATGCCTGATGATTAAAGTGAGACTACTAAGTACCTTTGTTGCAGATTCAGTGTTGTCTAGGGTGGGACATAGAACAGCCTTCAAGGAACTTGAAATGCATTGCAGTTAGAGGTATAAAATTTGTTGACGTCTTTAAATTTGTGCATTCTCTTGTGTTTCTTAGTAATACAGAGTAAAGCCTTCTAAAAATTGTGTATTAGGGCTGGGAGATAGGTCACCTCATCGACCATATTCTTTGTCATGTGTGGGGACCTGGGATTGAGTTCCTGGGTCTCTATGGAACATCATGCAAGATACTACCATATACGACACTAGGGGAAGCTCAATGAGTGATGCTGGTGTGGTTTCTTTCCCCTCTTACTCTCTTTATTTTTGTAAAAAGAATAAAATCTACCAGGGAAAATAGAAATGAGCAGGTGTGAGGTTCTGTAGGTTGTTGGGGGAATAAAAGGTTAATTAATTGCTCAAAAATTGAGTCAGGGGAGCTGGGCGGTAGCACAGTGGGTTAAGCGCACATGGCACGAAGCACAAGGACAGGTGTAAGGAGCCCGGTTTGAGCCCCCGGCTCCCCACCTGCAGGGGAGTCACTTCTCAGGCGGTGAAGCAAGTCTGCAGGTGTCTGTCTTCTCTCCCCCTCTCTGTCTTCCCCTCCTCTCCATTTCTCTGTCGTATCCAACAACGACGACATCAATAACAACAATAATAACTACAACAATAAAACAAGGGCAACAAAAGGAAATAAATAAATATAAAAAATATTTTTTAAAAATTGAGTCAGAAAAGTTAATTTGTATCTTCTACTTAGTGACTATCAGTTACATTATTTCTCAGTGATGGAACTGTTTGGGCTGGATAAATATTATGTAATATTAACTATCGTTATCCAATGACTACTAAATGCCAATACTACCCCCCAACTCTTGTGATAATGTAAGCCAGACAAAACAAAGTGATCAAAATCCTCCTCCACATATTTTCACTAATCTCTGAGTGGAAGGACATACTGATATTACTGTTCCTTGTGGAGGAACAAATGTATGGTCTTTTAAAGTTAGAGTAAGTTTTAGGACAGGAAAAGATTATTAGCTAATCTGGTTTCATTCTCTGATGATTTTGAGATTCATTTATATTTACTATAAGCTTAGAAAAGTTATGGGATAATAAAAATGCCAATCTTGTCTTGTGATTATTGGAAGTTTGAGTCCTTATCATGTGCATTATTAGTAGATATGATGTGGATATCAAGTTTTCCTGTCCTGCAGCCTTTTTCATATTCTCAGAACCGTTCAAGATTTCAGGAATAGTCTACTTAGTCATAAAAATGTGAATAATGTAAAGAAGATAAAAAAAGGCTAGATCTGGGCCACATATGATTTTATTTGTAATGATTGATATTAAAATGCCATTACTTTATATGTATGAGGTTCTTGGGTTTATCCACTGCACCTAAAACAAACAAGCAAAAAAAAAAACCAAAACTTTGTTGAGACACTTAATGACACTTCCAGCTGACTGAAACAAAACAAAACAAAAACTTTATCTAAGTGGACAGTGAAAAGTTTTCAATGTACATTTTGTTCAGCTAAGGACCTGCTTAAAATATGTAGAAGGTATTTATGTTTGGGTTTGATCGGTCCATACAGGAGCATCATTACTAGACTGATTTGATACCACTCTAAAATATGCCAGCTTGGTGCCAGCAGGTAGTTCACCAATGTTAGGTTCTTTATCTTGCTTCAGTACAGTAGTATGTCTCCATCTGTCTATATCTGAAATTAAAAGGAATGTATACATTGTCCCTGAGGTCAGTGGACTTGCGCGTCTGTGAGACTCTGGCACCACAAAAATAACAGAAATTCCTCTTGGAAGCCTCATTTAGAGGGCATTACACATCAGTCCCTGTTGTGCTCCAGAAATCCAAATTGAACATTATTATTTTCCAGAACTCGAGTAACTTCACAAATACTACAAGCTTCCAGTCCCTTCGACCTTTGCCATCCATTCAGATAGTAGTGGATAAAATTAATCTGGAGCATTCTGTGCCGATGTATGCTGAACATTTGGTGCATGTGGTCAGCAATCTTACTCAGCCTTCTGATAATCTTCTCCATTATTGCTATGCACACTGCTACCTTAAGGTATGTGAAGTGAATTTTCTGATCTATATTTGGTGGGAGAAGCAACTAAACCTTTTTTTTTTTTTTGAGTTGTAATTTCATAGAATTAATATGTTTTATGCTATTAAATCAGATTTAAATAAGGTAGATATATTCATTAAAATAAATAAAATGTCTGTTTTAAAGATTTTTTTGCAATTGTCGCGGATTAATATAGTTTTAGGTTTGTAATATAGTAGTAATTATATATTTTGAAGAATTCATATATTGGCGATAGTATTTATAAGTACTATAAAAGAACACTAAGCATTTTTAAGAAAAGCTTTAAAATACTCAGGACTTTAAAAATTTTTTTGGAGGAAACATTCATTTTAGACAGGGATTAAAAAAGTTCACTGCCTGATGAAATCATGTTCATTTTTTACTGCAAAGAGAACTTTATCACTTTAAACCAGATTTGGAAAGATAATTATTGGAGGGTTTCCTTGACTATTCCATATCTTATTTATTTTGGGGGGGGGCATGGTAAACATAGTTGTTAAATTCATCTTTTTTTGCTGAGTAAACACAGATAAATAATTAGAAACAACATGTATGATTATCAAATCCTGTTTTATGGTAAAGGCTGTAATAGTACAAGATTGAATTCATGAATGAGTGCTGAAAATGTACTGAATGTCATATAAATTTGAAAATAAGAGGACTCCAAATATAGACTCCTTCTTTTTAGTTTGCTGTTATAAAATTGTAAAATATATGTGTATTTGGACAATAAAAATGCTGCGTCTTTTTATTGTTGATGGCGTTCCACTTCTCAGGCAGAGATAGGAGGATGGGAGAGACACCATAACCCTGAATCTTTCCCTAGTGAGGTGCAAGTGCATTGCAAAGCAGACACCATCACAGCTGATCTATTTTGTTGACCTGACATGAGTTTAAATCCAGGTATATTTAAGATGTTAAATTTCATTTTGTTTCCAAGTTCATGGATCTTCTTGGTGTTGTTCTGAGAAGGATTGTGAGGTGAAGTGAAGTGTGGGGTATGGGAGTTGAGGCTTTAGAGTTGGTAAGGAAGTTAAAAACGACAAATCCACTGCTCCTGGAAGCCATTCCCCTCCCCCATTTTTGTGGCCCTTGTTACTATTATTATTGCTTTTGCTTTTGTTGTTGTTGGGTGGGGCAGAGAGAAATTGAGAGAGGAGGGGAAGACAGAGATGGGGAGAGAAAGATAGACACCTGCACTTCACTGCTTGTGAAGCAATCCCAGGTTCCTTAAGCTGATCCTTGCATTTTGTGCCATGTGCGCTTAACTCTGTACTACCACCTGGCCTGATAGTTTTTATTTTTTAGAGAGAGAGAAGGAGAGGGGAGGAGAGGAGAGAGGAGAGGAGAGACACTTGAACCCTGCTCCACTGCTTGTGAAGTGTCTCCCCCCCACACACACACATACAGGTGGGAACCAGGATCTTGAACCTGGATCTAAACACGTTAACTTGGTCACGTTACTGATTGCTCCAATTCCCAGCCCTGACTGTAGTCAATACTGTACTAATACTTGAGAGCTTCCAGGAAAATTATTTCCTGAATGTCCTTATCACAAGAGAAAAGATAATTGTATCAAAATATGGTGATGGATGTTGAATAAACTTGTGATTATTTTGCAATATATATATATATATACATACATATATACATATATATACATATATATATATATATATATATATATACACACACACACACATATACACATATACACACTCCTGTTGCACATTTGAAACCAATATGGTGTTGTGTGTTCACTATGTCATTAAAATCTTGAATGTTTTAAAACTATGCAAAATAGAATATATTTTTATTAGATGTTTATAAAAATCTCCTGCCCCTTTTTATTTATTTATTTTTTTGGAGCTGGCACATTGGTATGTGCAATTATCCCACGGTGGGATTTTTTTTTTAGTGATTAATAATGATTGACAAGATTGTGGGGTAAAAGGGTTACAGTTCCCACCATTAGAGCTTCCTATCCAATTTCCTTCACTGGAAGGTCCCCTATTCTTTATTCCTCCGGTAGTATGGACTAAAATTCTTTATGGGTTACAGAAGATGAAATGTCTGGCTTCTGTAACTGCTTCTATGCTGGACATGGGCATTGGCAGGTCAATCCATACCCCTGGCCTGTTTGTATCTTTCTCTAATGGGATAAGACTCTGGGGAGGTGAGGGTCTAGGACACATTGGTGAGGTCGTCTGCCCAGGGAAGTCAGGTTGTCATGATGATAACAACATCAGCAACTTGGTGATTGAAAAGCAGTAAGATATAAAGTAGAACAAATTATTTAATGATCGGGAACATAAAGGTAAGAATAGAGCAGATGAAACTATGGGCCTTCATGTTGGAAGGAGCTAGGAAGTCTGTTTTAGGTATATTACAAGGGGCCTATGACTTTACTAATTTTTAAAATTTATTTACAAAATAATATCAGCAAGACCATAGGACGAGAGGGGTACAATCCCATACAGTTCCTACCACCAGGGTTACGTATCCTACCCTCTCCCTTGAAACGGGGGGGATTGTGCAGTGGGTTAAGCCCACATGGTGCAAAGTGCAAGGACCAGCATAAGGATCTGGGTTAGAGCCCCTGGCCCCCCACCTTGCAGGAGGGGGGCACTTCATAGGCGGTGAAGCAGGTCTGCAAGTGTCTGTCTTTCTCTCCCCCTCTCTGTCATCCCCTTCTCTCTCCATTTCTCTCTGTCCTACCCAACAACGACATCAATAACAACAATAATAATTACCACAACAATGGTAAAACAACCAGGGTAACAAAAGGGAAAAAATCGCCTCCAGGAGCAGTGGATTCGTGGTGCAGGCACTGAGCCCCGGCAATAACCCTAGAGGCAGTAAATAAATAAATAAATAAAGTAGAAAGAAAAATAAAATATAAAGAACCACTGCCAGCAGTTGTGGATTTGTACTGCCTGTACAGAGTCCCAGTGATAACCCTGATGGCAACTAAAAAAAAAAAAAATGTATCAAGTCTTTATTCTGCTAATGTGAATGTGAATATGGCATCAAACAAAGCTAAGATATAGGAATGGTATTTAAAGTATACATAGAACATAAGGTAGCTAAATCACCCTGTAAATTATAGAATAACATTTTTTATTCCAGTTTGCTTTTTTTTAAATTTTATATTTTTGTCACTGTTGGGATTTCACTACACAGGGTTATCTATTTAATTTAATTTTATTATTTTTTTCTAAGTAGAGAGACAGAAATAGTGTCAGAGAGATGGGGAAAGACACCACACCATAGAACAGAAGCTTCTAGTGTGGTGGAGACTAGACTTGAACTTGACTATACTTCCAAGATGTGTCATTGGATTCTGGTACACAAAGTATTTTTCATACCCTGTAGATTGCTTGGATTTTTTGTATTTTACTATTGCCTTACTGACAGAATTGTTCAAATCCTGAATGTTTCTCTGTCTTAAATTGAGATTCTTAAATTGTCCTTAAATTTAAAATGAGTTTTCCAAGAAACCACCACCCAGACAAAGAAACCTCCCACAGAATGGGAGAAGATCTTTACATGCCATATATCAGACGAAGGGCTAACTAAAATATATAATGAGCTCACCAAACTCACAACAAGGAAGCAAATGACCCCATCCAAAAGTAGGGAGAGGATATAAACAGAATATTATCCATAGGAGAGATTCAGAAAGGCAACAAACATATGAAAAAATGCTCCAAGTCACTGACTGTCAGAGAAATGCAAAGAAAGACAACAATGATCTACCACTTAACTCCTGTGAAAATGTCATATATCAGAAAAGGTAGCAGCAGCAAATGCTGGAGAAGTTGTGGAGGACAAAGAAACCCTCCTGTACTGTTGGTGGGAATATCAGTTGGTCCAACCCCTGTGGATAACATTTTATAGAACTCTCAGAAGGGTAGAAGTAGACCTAACCTAAGACCCTGCAATTCCTCTCCTGGCGTTATATACTAAGGAACCCAACACACCCATCTAAAAAGATTTATGTATACCTATGTTCATAGCAGCATAATTTGTAATACCCAAAACCTGGAAGCAACCCAGGTGTCCAACAACAGATAAGTGGCTGAGTAAGTTGTGGTATATATACACAATGGAATACTACTCAGCTGTTAAAAATGGTGATTTCACGGTTTTGAGCCCATCTTGGATGGAGCTTGAAGAAATGTTACCTGAGATAAGTCAGAAACAGAAAGATGAATATGGGATGATCTCACTCATAGACAGTAGTTGACAACATCAGAAAGGAAAGCACAAAGCAGAACTTGCACAGGAGTTAGTGTATTGCACCAAAGTAAAAGACACTGTAGTGTGTGTGTGTGTGTGTGTGTGGGGGGGGGGGGGGCTTTGGTCCTGGACCATGATGACAGAGGACCTTGTGGGGGTTGAATTGTTATGTGGAAAACTGAAAAATATAACACATGTATAAACTATTGTTTTGCTGTCAACTGTAAACCATTAATTCCCAAATAAAGAAATTAAATTAAAAAATGAATTTTCCAAATTCTTTATCTGATAAGGCCACCAGTGCTGTATATTCCTGCGGTTCTTTTGTAGCCATTCTTTTCTGTGGCCTCAGCGTTAGTATTTTTTTGGGCAAAGTTTTCCTATGTTTGTACATTTTCTTGGGGCTGCCACTGTTAATACAGTTCTGTATTTCCTTTTGATTTGCATTTTGTCAGGGAAGTAGAGTGGGGGATGTGGCATTACCTATAAGATAATTTGACTCTATTGATATCTTAGAAGCGTGGTGCATATAACCCACTTCTGTTGACTAGCTGTGTAGAAATTGTTTTGTTTTTTGTTTCCCTGTGTATTTGAAGTAGTGGGATTCACTTTGCCGGCTACTGCTGATATACTTTCCTGTGAATCTCCTTTAGTGTAGGTGGCCTAACTTCAGTCAGTTTTCAGTTCAGACTTCCTCACTGGTGAGTATTTTCTGCAATCTGATACTTGATTCCCCTGAGGTCAAGGACTAAGAGCCCAGAGATTTTCAGTTCTGCTGTGTAGACACTAATAGGTATTGGTGGTTAGCAAGCATGATGTCTTCCTTACTGACAATCTCCTTTGCTTCTGTTCTCCTCCCAGTGGTCACATGTGCATGAACCCATCTTTAGCTGTGTAGTTTCTTTAGTAATCTTAGATGCAGTTTGATGAGATTGTTATGTTCTTTTGTGTTGGTATGCATGAGACCCCTTCTGTTTCATTTGGTTTAAATCCCCCCTGCTTAACACTATTCTATTTACATAACCACTTCATTCTATTTACATAACCGCTGTTAACAAGCACCTCCCTCCAGGGCATTGGTTCAATCCCCACTGTTTCATGATATGTTTTTGCTCCACCCCCCCTCCTTGTCACACCCTGATCCCTTCTTTGTCACACCCTGATTTTCACCAGTCACTTTTCTCTCCACCCTCTCTATGTCACATCCTGTTTCCACCCTACTTGGGAAGTATATATAAAGACAGCATTGTGAGTTTTAGAGTACTTTACCTTGAGTTTAGCTTAGCTCAGCTCGTCTTAGATTGTGCTGCGTCCTGCATGAATAAAGAGATACTGCCTACAGCTCAACCATGAGTCCCTGGTCGTCTGTGACCTGCCCGTGAAGCCAGCCCATTGAAAACAACATAACCTGTCGAAAACAACACTTTTGTTGGATTTCTGGTTGTCAGGAGAACTACTAGGTAGCTGACCATGGCCATGCCTCCAGAATTCTAGAATAGACCTCAGAATCGAATAACTATTTCAAATTTTTTGAAGCACACATATTACTATGCATAACGACCTGGGTTCGAGCCCCTGCTCCCCACCTATAAGGTGATGCTTCACAAGTGGTGAAGCAGGTCTGCAGGTGTCTGTTACCTCCTCTTTCATGGTTTTCAAGTCAGTTTATATAAGTCTGTGCCATTTATGTACATAAATTCTAAAAATTAGCTGTTAATCATAGTTTTTTTTTGCGGTGTTCAGTACTTTAATTCAATTTCCAGTGAAAAGAAATGCCCTTAGTGCAAGCATTGTTTTTACTGTTCTTGATTTCCTTGTAATCTTGCTTTTTGACAAGTATATGTTATATAGATACTGCAGATATTTACTATTGCTGTAATTTAAACAGTCAAGCATTTGTTGTTTTGTCATTTTGATGTGATAGACTCATTCATTACAGTTTGTTTTTCCTTGAATGATACAGTAGAACTCACTCTGTACAAGATTTATGTATAATCAAAGCTTTAAAATAGTACTAGAATGCAAGGCAATTTCCCTGAGGTCCTTTGCAGTTCTTCAAACAACCAGTAGGGGATCTCCTTTACACCCAATTTCCGTTTGCACACTGTTATCATATTGTCTAATTATGCTCTTGGGGAATTTTATTGAATATTAGAAAATGGCTAAAAGAATCTGAACACAGTCTAATGTGATAAAACATCCCACTTATTCACACTCTAGGCATATTTGAAGGTTGGATATTGTTTGCATAATGATGTTTTTTTATTAAGAACTATTAGTAATTATACATTTCAGAACTCTTTAAATACTTGTTCCTCAGAGGAAATGTTGAATACTTATTGTACAGTGCCAGCAATTTCTTGTATACGTTGCACAGAATAAGGATTTTAAAAAAAAACATGGCATAGATATTTAAGGCTTATCATTGAAGTGGTAGAAATGTGTTTAAACTTTCTCAATTCTGTATTTCTTGCCATTTGACTAATAGAAATTATAAAGATTACTATATATTTCAGTTTCATGTACCTTGATCAAATTTATTTTATGAGAGACTAGAATACCACCACTAAGTGTTGGCATATAGGACTATAGTGTATTTAATTTGAGCCCTCTGGGGCTTCCTGTTTACAAATCCTGCACTCTAATGCTTATTTTCCATTGATAGTCATTATGAAATTAGATAAACTCCTTGAAACCATTTTCTCTGAAAATAACTAATTATAATGCCTTATTTCAGAAAAAATACTTTGTTCAGTGAACACTGACTTGAGAAGAAATAGTTTGACATTGTCAGTTTGATGGCACATAATCATTTTTTGATATAATATATAAGTAGCTTTATACTTAGAACTCTACTACTAGTTGATGGTCAAGAAATTATTGTGCTTTTTAAATAATTTATTGATAATTTTCAAGTATTTCCCCTTAGAATTTAGAAGTCTATCAGTCTTAGAGGTAGGAACATATTTTATAAACACAAAGAATAAATAATAATGAAAGATGTTAGAGTTAAGCTAGCTTTTGCATGTTGTTAGAAAACAGAAACTATTATATTCTTTTGTGCCAGTATTTTCTTTGGGATTTTTAAACTTTACTGAAATAACTGGGGCAGAAATATAGCTAGCTGTCTATAATGTTTCATATACAATATGATCATTTACTGTTTCTTCCAAGACAAGGATAGAGCTCAGGGATTTCAGTGTGATATACTATATATTTGAACCTTTTAATTTGGACTTAGGAATTTTTTTTTTTTTGGTGTGTGATCTGTTTAAATGTAAACATATGAAGAATAATTAGTGCCATGTGCAAAATTTCTTGGGTTGTAAAACATCAGCTTTAAAATTATTGTCACCAAAGGAAGGGAATCTGAACATTTTAGGATGTAGTTGGTTTTCTTTATTTTGTGTGTGTAATCGAAGAATACATTTTGAAGATTTTCCTTGCAATTAACATTTTTAATCATAAAATGTTGACAGTTATTAAAGTTAATTTCTAGAGTATACAAAATGCAAACAGTTGCTATTAATAGGAAATATATATTTAGCAGGTAATAAAACAAAATATGAGAATTAGTATGTTCAAATATGAAACTTAAGAAAGGAAAAAATAATGTTTCAGAGATGTGAGATACAGTATATTTAAACCTTTTAATTTGGGCTTGGTAAATGCTGAACTGAATAAAAGAAAATGTAGATGTTTGGGAAGTGGGAAAAGGCTCTGGAACAATTTTCAGTGTGCAGCTGTTGAAGAGCAAATTGAAACTGACGTATTTCATCCTGCTTATTAAACTTTTGTCTCTGAGAACATTTGGATCTTTCCTTTTTGTTTCAGATATTTGGTTTCCAGGCAGGACTGACGGCTTTGGATTGCAGGGGATCTTACTGCTTACCTGTACCTATAATCCCCTCTTTTAGCACAGCTCTTTATGTGAAACTTCTAAAACTGCCCACATTCTGGTAAGTACTTTGTTGAAATGTGTGGTTATGGTGATTTTCATTTACTCTCTTAGAAAAGGAAAATAAAATCATATATGTCTTTTGGTAGTATGTTTGAGTCATATAAATTTATGAAAGCAATCTGAAATTATATCATTTCTTTTTATTGAAACACCAAAAATACCTGAAGTGTATTAGGTCAGAGTCTCTTTTGCAGGACTAATAACTGCTATTGGTGCCATAAGTTAATTTGTGCTGGAATTATAGTAAAATGTTGCTGTTTTATATGGTAATAGAAACTGCAAGGGTAGGCATTTTTGTTTTTTGATTTTGAGAAGACACTGAAAGTGATTTTTTTAAAAAAATGTGCACATTGATATCTAAGCCAGAATATCTACTACTTGAACAAATTTCAGGTATATTTATAACTGAGAAGGGGTCTGTACATTTCATAGAATTAGAATGTTTCTCATATCTGTCTAGTCACTGCATTAAAAAATAGTTTCTTAGCTTTTACTTTCATTTGCTTTAGTTTTATAAATCAAGGAGATATATAGAAAGTCATTAGTAGCTAATTTTCATTTTTTTGGTCAAGAGCGAAATTCTTTATGTGGTAAAAGTATTAATTGTTTAGATTTAAAATTTAAGTGTATATAATTATATTCTGGTGAAATATTTATAAATTTAGATTAAGAATTATCTGAGCTTTATTATTTTAGTTAGTAATGTAGCTTTATAGACTGTATTATGTTTATAAAAATTTTAGAAAATGTTAATTTTTAAGCTAATTTGCTAAAAATTTCCCTAGTTGTAATGTTACTTTAAAAATTAAATTTATAGGTACTTATATTTTCTAGTTAAATTTCCTATTGATCTAGAAAATTAAAAAGTATAGCAATTTATTAAAATTATTTTTTGTGGGATTATATTTAAACTTTAAAATTTTGAATACATATAATCTGATAAAAAAAGACCCATAGGTTTCCCAGTTGATAATTTTATGTATCTAGATCTCAGTTATATACTGATGTATCATTCCTCATTCATAATCTTTTCTCATTACTAGGGGCAGTACAATTTGCCATCAAATAAAAACAGAAGTTCAACATTTACACAATTATTTAGCCTGAATATAGAGATAAACAAACATTTATGTAAGGCTTATATTAAGAATCTGTAGACCTTATTCTAAACATGTTGTCATTTATGACTTTTTTTTATGTTCAGTGACATCTAAAAATATTCTAATTAAATACCCAAAACATGAGATCAGAAAATGCTAACATTTATTTGGATGTGTTTTGCTGTTTTACAATTAAGATAACTTCTGTATTACCTTACTGGTCTTTTTGCTGTGATTTAGTGTATTTATTTATTTTTGAAATAAATAGAAACTAAAGAAGTCATAGCAACAATAATTGAAAGTGACATATACAAAACCAGCATATTGTATTGTATCCTAGTTAAGTTACGTGAATAAAGTACCAGGTAAAATACATTTTATAACATACGAATTAAATCAAACTTATATGAGAATTGAGATGTTTAACTCATGTTTTATATAAGACACTCTAGTTATGTCATTAAATGTCAACTCTGTTCCTGTTCATCAAATTATAGTCATTTCATTTGTATTTACAAAGCTCATATTCTTAAAGTACATGTAAGAGTCTATATACTTAATGAGAAGTGCATATTTAATTCAATATCACAACAAAGATTTGTTCTAGAAAATTCAAAAAGTTTAGATGTGTTTGAATTAGCAATAAAAATCTGGTTTTATGTAAACCAATAAAATAACATTACTTTTATTTAAAAATTTCTACATTGAATTGATAATTATATATGAGAATTTGAGCTATGTAGTTTAATATGGTTTGCTAATAAATTAGAGATGTAGTTTAAATAGCATTGAGTGCTTTTGCTCTTAAAAATTTTGGTGGCTGGGGAAGACAGCTTCCTCTATAGGGCTCACACCTCACCATACACCAGATTGTACTCCTGGCACAGTAAGGGAATGTGGGAGCATCATAGTACTGGGGAAGCTTCATGAGTAGTGCTATGGTGTCTCTCTCTTTCTGCCTGTTTCCCACACTTTGAAATGTTTAAAAAAAAAAAGGAAGGATAAAAAAAGGAAAGTAAAAAGAATAAAATTAGTTTGGATGTGTATATTGGTGAGGTCTTCTGAGGTCTTGGTACCATAATAACCAGCCAACCGAACAAACAAAAAAAGTGACATGTTCTCATTAATGTAGCTTCAACGCTCAAGCTATTACCAAACTCTAGCTTCTTAGAATTGCATTTCTTTTCAAATTATTTTTGTTACATTTTTCCTTACGACATAGTCAACAAAAACATAAGATTAAAATATTTTTTATCGATGTTTCACATTAGATAAACATTTATTTTATTAGCACCTTAAAACAGGATTGAATAGTACAGAATATGGTCAGAATGACGCAGTAATGGTGAGAATCACACAGTGACTAGCAATATTTGATGATTGAAATCAAAAACAATTTAAATTTGAGTTTGCCTCTTTTCAAAATATGAGAAATGTTTCATAAAGGGAACTAAGGAACTGGTTAAAGGACAGTAAGTTACACAGTGTTATTGCTACTAGCATTAAACCTTGGTTTCCAGTAGGTTTCAGTAAGAATTTTTTATTTAATGAGAGAGAAAACCAGAGTATAACTCTGAAACACATGGTGCAGGAAGTCCAACTCAGGATCTCACACACACATGCCAGTCAGGTGCTTAATCACTGAGTCACCTTCCTGGCTGCTATGCTTGTAGATTTCTCCCTCCCTCCCTCCCTCCCTCCTTCCCTCCCTCCCTCCTTCCCTCCCTTCCTTCCTTCCTCCCTCCCTCCCTCTCCTTCCTCCCTCCCTTCCTTCCTTCCTTCCTTCCTTCCTTCCTTCCTTCCTTCCTTCCTTCCTTCCTTCCTTCCTTCCTCTCTCCCTCTCTCCCCTCCCTCCCTTCCTTCTTTCCTTCCGATTTTATTCAATAGGACAGAGAAATTGAGAGGGTGGGGGGAAGATAGAGCAACAGAGAGAGAGAGACAGGCAGACAGACAGACAGACAGATAGGCAGGCAGACAAATTGACTTTAAGCCCTGCTTCACCACTTGTGAAGTGTCCTCACTGCAGGTGGGGAGCAGGGCTTGATCCTGGGTCCTTTGGAAGGTCCTTGCATGTAGTCTATGTGCACTTAACCAGCTGCACCAC
Organism: Erinaceus europaeus; assembly: GCF_950295315.1. NCBI lineage: Eukaryota > Metazoa > Chordata > Mammalia > Eulipotyphla > Erinaceidae > Erinaceus > Erinaceus europaeus. The sequence continues at coordinate 19,581,202 of NC_080169.1, forward strand.
TGACTGGTCCCAACTTAGAAATTTCTAAATAAATTACAGACGTGCTGTAATTAGTGTATTTTATAGCTGAATTGAATGTTTAGTAACCAGATAAAATATCAAGAAACAGATTACCAGTATCCTCAATCCCTTTTATTTACCCTCTCCCAACGTTAACTATACCTTGTTTATAGACAGCATAGATTAGTTTTATCTGTTTCAAATTAAGTGAAAATAGAATTATATAAATACATTCCATTATTATTGACTTAAATCACTAAAATTATTTGGGATTCATCTATATTATAGAATTTAGTATTAGATTATTTGCTGTTATTATTCTATAGTATTCTGAACTATATCTCACTTTGAGTCTTGATGACATAGTTTTGATTTATAGTCATCAATAAACTGATTAAACCTTTTATACAAAGAGGTTTTGCTACTTCCAAGACATCCAGAATCATTACTGGGAAGCTTGAAAGTTCCTTTTTTTATTGAATCAAAATCTGCTTTCGTTTACATATGTGTCTGTGTATATGTGTGTTTCTTTATGAGTATCATGAATCATTTTTATGCTTGTAGGAATGTGGGAAACACATTAATTTTTTTAGAGGACTGAAGGATGTCTGTAAATCCCTATTTTTACTTAACATATAACTAGATGATTTGGGTTTTTTTGGAATCTGTCTAAATTCAACAGTTAGCTGCTTAAATCTTGGATTTGATGCTATTCGGTACTTAGTATTTATGTAGTTTCTAAAGGAGAGATGAGACAAGGAATAACACTTTTGCCTTTGTGAAATGGAAAGAGAAGCTCACACTTAGAATAAAACCTGAGAAAGTGCTTTCAACTTAGATAAAAATTGTAGCTCTTCATAACTTAAAAAAAAAAAACATAACTTCCTGTGTTTGGTATAAAAATAAACATAGTAAAGAATATTGTATTCCACAGGGCTCATAATGAATTTGGTTAACTGTCTGTTCTTAACACCAGTATTAAGTCCCAAGAAAATTTAATTGGGTGCTTTCGGTGTTCCTGGAGATCTTTTTAATTCCCTTATTTCCAAAAGTATGTCTATTTTAATCTCTCTGCCTGTGTAATTAACATTCTTCTTTATAGGCTGTCAGAAACCTATTCCCACTTTACTGGGTTCTTAATATTCCTGTCCATATGAGTGGAAGCAACATGATTTTTCTACGGTTTTGACCGAAAAGAACAATGGCATAACCTATTAAAATTTCAAATATGGGAAATAGTTATTTCTAGAGGTGAAATACTTACCTAAGAACACAAGTGCTTCTATCTGATCCCCACTTTTTTGTCCCCATTCAGAGTGCCTTCAACTTTACCTTGCTGCTTTAAAAATACTATTGGAATTTTTATGTTATGAAATAACATAAAATTTTTATGTTATGAACTAATCATAACATAAAATGTTTGCCATTTCAGTGTTTTTAAGTTGATAGTTTACTGAGTTAATGGTATTCACACTGTTGTTCTGTTGCTACTCCTCTTAATCTCTAGAAATTTCATATCATGTAACCATTAAAAACTCCCCTTCACTCCCTATCTTCCACCCATGATAGCTGTTTTATTTTATATATATTTTTAATCAGTCTACTCTATGTACTTCTTTTAAATGGAATTATTAAACAGTTGTCCTTTTGTGCCCAATTTACTTCACTTCACATAGGAGTTTCAGAGTTCATCCAGGTTGTAATACACAGCGGAATTCCTTCTTTCCTTGCTTTCCCTTTCCCTTTCTATTTCATTGCTTTTTAAGGTTGAATAACATTGCATTGTGTGCACATTATTTTCCATTTATCTATCAGTGGGGCATTTGACTCGTCTCTAACTTTTAGATATTGTGAATAATACTTTTATTGACATAAATGTGCAAAAGACCAAGAATGATATGTCATTGTTGTCTTGGTTTCTTTTTCTCAAAGACTGGTGATACTGATCATTTTTTGAAGTGCTTATTGGTCACTAATGTCTGTTCTTTTGAGAACTATATATTAGAGTCCTTTGCCCATTTAAAAATAGAAGTGCTCTTATTGTTCAGTTGAAGATGTCCCTTATGTACATTTTGCATATAGACTTTTATTATATATGACTTTCACTTTTATCCTTCTGGTTCTGTGAGGGTTTTTTTTTTTTTTTTTTTTAATGTTAAGTCACATCTTTAACTCCAAGCCCAGAAATTAATGCTTTTTTTTGTTTGAAAAAGTTATCTTGTTGATTTGATATTTTTCTTTAAAAATTGGTATAACTTGAGCAAGTAAGCAGTGCTGCAATGCATATTTGGAACAGTTCTCCTTAATCTGGGGAGGAGTAGAAAGGGATGAATTTGTCAGAATTCCCAGGGCCGTTTATGAATTTATTTTTGTTGAGAAAATGCTTTTATACAAGATTGTTTTTATCTTAGGCACATGATATCATCTCTCTGCAAAATATGTATTAGCAGATCTCACCCACCACCAGATTGCTTTATGTTTTGCTCATACTTTGTTTTTCTATTCGAAGTAAGGCTATGTTAAGAAAAACAGGGCAAGCATGCCCTAAGTTGCATTACACAGAATCCTGTAAGAAAGACTACATTGTATCAGGTACAGAGTCATTTTCTGTATGGTTCCATGTTTTATGAACATGCAGGATTTTTCTCTTAACAGAAATCAGTCACTTAGGGCTATTACTCTCATCTTGCTAGACTGGGTACCGTTAAAGTGAAGAAATGCTTATGAGGTATTCAAATTGCAACAGCTGTATTTTGTTGTATTTTATCAATTTTTCTAAATGGCAAAGACAAGTATGGTATGGCACTGAAAAATTTGATCTAGTAGATTACTTAATTCAGATATTTTTGACTGGGCCAGCAAAATAGTTAACTGGGAGGATACCTGCTTTATCATGTGCTCAGCCCTGCTTTGAGTCTGGTTCTTACTGCCCTGGGATAGCTTCCTTGTTGTGTTGACTTTCTCTCTCTCCCTCAGGCTTTTTTCTCTCTCACTTTAAAAACATTTCAATTTATTGGGAGAAATTATAGGATAGTTGTTATAGGTGTAATTTCTCATTTTGCTGATAGATATCTGCACACTATACTCACCACTTAGCTGCCAGCTTCTTTAACCATAGTGTACTGAGTCTCCAACTCTTTCAATTCTGAGGACTAGGAAACACTTCCTAACATGTTCTATAAAACCAGCATTATGCTGACACCAAAAGCTGAGACACACAACTTAAGAAAGGAAACTACATGCCAAATATGACGTAGGACTGGAGAGACAGCATAATAGTTATGCAAAAGACTTTCATACTTGAGACTCTAGGTTCCTAAGTTTACTCCTCCACCCCTCTATAAGTGAGAATTGAGCAATGCTCTGGTGTTTCTGTGTCTTTTTGTTTGTATCTCTCTCTCCCTCATTAAAATACAATGAATAAGATACTTTAAAAGTAATAAAATAAAATATATGATTTAAAGAATAATCCTGATGAACATAAATGCTAATGGCTTGATCAAAATCCAAGCAAAACAGATTCAGTGAGACATTAAAAGGATTTTATGTTGTGACCAAGTAAAATTTTTGCCACCTAGGGATGCAAAGATGGCTCCATATACATAAATTGATTAATACAGTCCACATAAACAGAAAAACATGTTTTGGGGGCAGCTGGATGTTACATGGGAAGCATGTCTTCACTTGCCTTTTTTTTTTTTTTTTTTTGGTGGAACTTGAGCCTCATATGTGCATATTCACAGCTCCTGGGCTGACTCCATATAAAGTGACAGAGATAGGGGAAAGAAACCACATTATCAGAATGTCCTTGAATTCTCTGGAGTTCTTTTTGTTGAAGGGCTTAGAACCTGGGCTGTGTGGAAGTCCCTGCCCAGTGAACTATCTCTGCACCCCTCTGCTACTCACTTATCTCTGCTCCCATATACCAGTGATTTTTGTAACATTATTTGCTTTTTAAAATTAAAGTATAGGCTAGTGACTTGTCTGCTTTGCTATGTGCATGACCCACATTCAAGCCTTGCCCCTGCTGCATTAAAGGAAGCTTCAGTGCTATAGTTTCTTCTCTGCCTTTATAAAAAAAAAAAGTAAATTAAAAAGTATAATTTAAATATGGCAAAGTTTTGCAATTTTATGCATGTGTCACTTGGCATATATATATATATGTATATATATACACATATCAAGTGTTGTAATCAGGATATAAAACATTTCTATTTCTATCCACCACTCCACAGTTTTTTCTTTTCCCATTACATGTCCCTCCCCCTTCTTGGAGTATGCCAACTTTTTTTTTTCAAATTTTATTTATAAAGTGGAAATACTGACAAGATTATAGGATAAGAGTGGTACAATTCCACACAGTGCCCACCACCAGAGCTCCATATCCAATCCGTCCCTTCATACCTTCCCTAGTCTTTATCCCTCTGGGAGTATGGACCCAGGATCATTATGGGGTGCAGAAGATGGAAGGTCTGGCTTCTGTAATTTCTTTCCCACTGAACATGTGCGTTGGCAGGTTGATCCATACTCCCAGCCTGTCTCTCTCTTTCCCTAATGGGGCAGAGCTCTGGGAAGTCGGGGCTCCAGGACACATTGGTGGGGTCATCTGCCCAAGAAAGTCAGGCTGGCATCATGGTAGTTTCTGGAACCTGGTGGCTGAAAAAAGAGATAAGATATAAAACAGAACAAATTGTTGACTAATCATGAACCTAAAGGCGAGAATATTGCAGATGAAGATTTGGGGTCTCCGTTTTGGAAAAAGTTGGTCTATTTTACATATATTCCAATGGGTCCATGACTTTACTAGTTTTGCCTGAGCCTGACATCTAATACGTGGATGGACCCAGGGTATTGTCTGGGGAGATGATGTCATAGCTGGGAAAAGGACCAGAAAGTTGCATCAGAGAAGAGAGTAGCTCCCAAATATGGGGAAAGTATATAAATATTGAGTGTAAACCCCATCAATTTGACCTGGGCCCCATATTCAACACAGAAGCCTGTGTAACCTCTGCATCCCTGTAGGCCTGAGCTCGCATTCTGTGGTCACAGCTAGAAACCTTCCAGGCTGCACTAATTTCAGGACCCATCTTCCTTGGGAAGTAGATAGAGTATGTTGTCCAACCTCCCTTAGAACATTCCGTATCATTACTGATCTACATTGAGGGCAAGGCCCTGGCCCACAAAGGGGTCCATTATGTTGTTCCTTATGGAGATGACTAGTGACAGTGGCGAGAGGGATCTGTTAGAGGTCTAGGCCCATTATGTTTGTGTGGGAATCCCAGGACTCCCTGACTAGGCCCCCAGGTGATGGGGTGACCTGATAGTGACTAAGGAGTCATCATTAAAGTCTTATGTCAACTTTTGGTATCGGAGGTGGAGTCCTAAGTGGCCAAGAGTAGCATTTATCTGTTGCCCTATTGTAGGACCATCAAGGATTGACTGACTTGTGAGCTAGCTATTTATTGCTTGTTGCTTTGTTTTTCATTCATACTCATCACACAAAGAATTTGCAGTACTTGTCATCTTTTGATCTGTTGATGGGAAACATCCTCACAGGTGTGAGGTGGTATTTCTTTGTGTTTTTTAATGTGTATTTCTCTAATGATAAGTCAAAATGTCTGTGGGCCATATGTATATAATTTAGTAATTTCACTTGATTTTGGTGGATTGAATTTGCCAGAATTTTGTTAAGGTTCTTTGCATTGATGTTCATCAAGGATATAGGCTATAGTTCCATCCTTTCTCTCTCCCCACCAACACACACACACACACACACACACACACACACACACACACACACACACACACACACACACACACACACAGTCTTTGTCCAATACCATGCCATCTCATTACTTTTTTTTTTTTTTTAAGTAAGAGGCGGCATAGGCAGAGAAGGGACAGAGATGTCACAGCCATTGCTCCATCTTCCATGGAAGTCTCCTAGTGCTTTCTATGGTGTTCTTGTATAGTGTCAGGTTTCAAAAGCAGGCCTTCACACATGGAAAAACAAATGTTGTACTGGGTCAGCCCCCATGCACCCTCTCAGGTCGTTCTTGCATTCATTTATCTCCAAAAAACCATCTTATTCCAATGTAAATAGTATATAAATTGAATATATAATGTCCAAGCAAGAATATTATAGAAAAATAGCAATGCTGTCTAATATTTGAAGAAAATAAACAAGAAAAACGCTGCTGCAAAGTAGGTGAAATACAGTATTTGATACTGCAAAATGAATTTTAACTCATAAGATACGTAACAAATAAAAACACGCATGCCAAAGGAATAGGACGAACGATATCCATAGGTGTTAGTCAGAAGGAAGGGGGTACATAGGAACTGACACTGTCAGAAGTCTGTAAAGGAATATGAAAAGGATAGTGTAATTTCAGAAATAAGCACGAAGTTGAAGATCTCAAGCTATTACATAAGGATAAGAAAATGAAAAAACATAGGAACTATTAAGAAGTACTAGAGAGAAAGCAACATTTGAAAAAATAGAGGATTGTTTATGCATATAAATGTGTTACATATAAGTATATAATTCATAATTGTGTATAAATTTAAGAGACTATTTTTTAAAATATTCCCTTTTGCTCTTGCTTTATTGTTGTAGTTATTGTTGTTATTGATGTCATTGTTGTTGGATAGGACAGAGAGAAATTGAGAGAGGAGGGGAGACAGAGAGAGGGAAGGAAAGACAGACACCCGCAGACCTACTTCACTGCTTATGAAGTGACTCCCCTGCAGGTGGGCAGCCGGGGGCTGGAACCAGGATCCTTATGTCAGTCCTTAGGCTTTGCGCCACCTGTGCTTAACCTGCTGTGCTACCTCCTGATTGAGACTTTTAAAAATGTATTTATTCACATATTTATTTGTTTATTTACTTTCCCTTTTGTTGCCCTTGTTTTTTATTGTTGTAATTATTGTTGTTATTGCTGTCGTTGTTGTTGGACAGAGAGAAATGGAGAGAGATGGGGAAGACAGGGAGAGAGAAAGACGGACATCTACAGACCTGCTTCACCGCCTGTGAAGCGACTCCCCTGCAGGTGGAGTGATCTGTGTCTGGTTAAATATTATATTATGATCTCTCACTGTTGTTATTATTATGCAGCTGTTGATGCCTTCTTTGAGGTCAGTCAGTGCTTTATATTTTGGAGTATACCTGTGTTGAGACCATTATATTGATAATATTTATATCTTAATATTGTCTTTATCCTTTGATCATTATATGGTGTCCATCTCTGTCTCATATTACCTATTTTTCATGTAGTCTCTTTTATTTCACAAGTGTAGTCACTGCTGTATGTTTTTTCCCCTGCATTACTGGCTTGCAATACCTTGCTGCAACCTGTTGCAATTGTCTTTCTTTTGATATGTTTCTGAGAAACGTAGACCTGAGGAATCTTGCTGTATTCTGCCTCTCTGTGCCTTTATATCAATGATTAATGATATATGTAGTTTACTTACAGTCATACTTTTTTTGTCTTGAGGTTAAATTTATATATTTTTTCTTTATTAAATATTTCTTTATTGGATACAGAAATCAAGAGGGAAAGGGGAGACAGGGAATGATTGAGAGACACCTGCGCCACTGCTTCACCGTTTGTAAAGCTTTCAACCAAACAGGTGGGGACCAGGAACTTGAACTTGGGTCTTTCCTCACTGCAGTGCCACTACCTGGTCCCTCTTTTTGTTTGTTTTTCCACTTGCTAATATTTTTTGTAGGTGGTTTTCTATAATGATTTTCTTAGCTGTTTTTTTTTTTTTGTATTTAATGTTTCTATTCCATATTTTGTTATGTTTTTACTATGATTGTTGTGGCTAGTACTATATAAGTCTTTTTGTTTTTAAACTTTTTATTTGTAAAGAATTTTTGTTGTTGTTGTAATTTTATTTATTTATTGGATAGAGATAGAACTTGACAGGAAAAGGGGAGACATAGAGCCGCTTGTAGCACTGCTTCACTGCTTGTGAAGTCTTTTCACCCCGCAGGTGGAGACTGGTTGGCTTGAACTTAAGTGCTTGCACATTGTAACATGTGCTCAACCAAGTATGTCACCACCTGGCCCTTATAACAAGTCTTTTTTAAAGCCGGTCTTTACTCATTATCACTTGATTGTATCTATCAGTCCATTTTTTCCCCTATTCCATTCTATCTCATTGTTCTTTCCTGTTGCTGTCTATATTCCTGGTTCTTTTCTACTGCTTACCACCTTGCTTTACGAGTTTCTTTCTTTTATTCTTTTGGGATTTCTTGCAGTATGTCATCAACACACATATAATTTATATGAGCATTTATATCATATATATTTTTTATTGATGAGACGTGTTGCCTGCGTGATGAATCCACTGCAATTTTTTTTTTCTTTTGGTGTGATTTGATAAGACAGAAGTTGAGAAGAGGAGGAAGAGATAGGGAGAGAGAAAGAGCCTTGCTTCATAGCTTGTGAACCTTCTCCCCCATTGTGGTTGTGTGCTTAACCAGTGTGCCAACTCCTGGCCTCTCCTTTGAGTATTTCTAGCAAGGCAGAATTGGTGACGGCAAGTTCCTATAATGCATTTCAGAAGACCTTTGTCCTTCATATTTGAAGGATAATTTGCAGGATAGAACGTTTGTGGCAGGCAGTTCTCTCCTTTTGTTGTTTGAATATGTCATTACACTCTTCTCTTTGCCTCTAGAGTTTGTAATCAGAAATCTGATCAAAGTTTGATAGTCAAACCTTTTTGTCAACTTTATTCCTTAGGAGCTTATGATCAAATGATTTGTCCTTTAGCTTTGGTAGATTTACAGTGATATCTCAGTGTAGATCTTTTTGGATCCAGGAAGTTGGGAATTCTCTTAACTTCCTATATGTCTACATTCTGAACATAGGAGTATTGCCTAGATGTGGAAAATACTCTAGTTTGGTTTCTATGAATGTGGTCTCTGCTTCATTCTCATTCTTTTCTCCTTCTGATACTCTGATAATTCTCATGTTTATTTTTCCAATGGAGTCTGCTAATTCACAGAATTCCTTCAGCTTTCCTAAACCTTTCTTCTGCATCCTCTTTGAATCACTGTGTGTGTTCATTATATCTACTATCCTAGATATTCTTTACTCTTTGTAGCCAATTCTTGGCTTGCTATCTGAACCTGGAATGCATTCACAGTCTCCTTCATATCCTCAAGCTCTGATGGGACATTTCTTTCTTTCTTTTTTTAATTTGTTTTGTTCCCCCCCCCCCATGAACTCTACTTGGAGATTTTATTTTGCGTTTTGCGGGACCTTTCTTTCTTTTTTTAATTTGTTTTGTTCCCCCCCCCCCCCCCGTGAACTCTACTTGGAGATTTTATTTTGCGTTTCTCATCTCTTTACTAAGACAATATTTCAATTCCAATAGAAATCTATGTTGCTTAGTAAATAGCAGTCTAATTCTTAAAGTGAACTTAAAAATTAAAAGTAATCTTTTCTCTGTTTCATTTAAATTGTTGAATTTGCTTACAGCCTATGCTAAGATGAAAATTTACATAGATCACATTTGAATACTGAAATACTTGTTTATTATCAGAAGGAAGTTTTATTGTTTAAAACCATTTATATATTTTTAAAGGAGGGGCCGGTTGTGGTATACCTGACTGAGTGCATCTGTTACAATGTGCAGGGACCTGGATTTGAGCCCTTGGTCCCTAACTGCAGGGGGCAAGCTTCACAAGTGTTGATAGAGTGCTGCAGATGTCTCTCAATCTCTCTGCCTCCCCCCCTTTATAGATTTCTGGCTGTTTCTAGTCAATAAATAAATATAATAGAAAAAATGAAAAACCATTTATGTATTTTTTTTGGGAGTTGAGAAATATAGAAGTGAGTTCAAGACTTTAAGAATATCCCCCTCGCCCATCATACATGTCCCTTTTCTGTGAATTTGCCTGTGTTGAATACTTTTTAAAAATAACACTTACGGGGAGTCGGGCGGTAGTACAGCGGGTTAAGCACACGTGGCGCAAAGTGCAAGGACCAGCATAAGGATCCCGGATCGCAGTTCGAGCCCCCGGCTCCCCACCTGCTTGGGAGTCGCTTCACAGGCCGTGAAGCAGGTCTGCAGGTGTTTGTCTTTCTCTCCCACTCTCTGTCTTCCCCTCCTCTCTCCATTTCTCTCTGTCCTATCCAACAATGACAACAGTAATAACTACAATAATAAAAACAACAAGGGCAATAAAATGGAATACATAAATATTAAAAAAATAACACTAATGGTTTAAATTTAAAGAAGGAATTCCTCATAAATTTTCTTTATATGACTAATAGTTCAGAATCTTAACTTTTACAGTTAACATAGTTGTTTTTGAACATGTTTTCATCAGATGTTCTTTTTGTTTCTTAAAGCTCATTTTAAGTCTCTGCTAGTGCTTATTTTAGATTTAGTTCTATTACTTTCAACACTTTGCCATATTGCATGTCAAATATCCAGTTATAACATTGTACAAATTATCAATCATTTTAATTACTTGTGTTTTATTAGTGTTTTGTTAATATAGTGATCATTTGTAATATTAAAGCTTACTATTATCCTAAAAATTTATTTTAGAGACTGAGCAATTTTTGGGGGGGAGTGGACGGCATAAGAGTCTCATGCATGCACAGTCTCACTATTCATGGGCCAACTTCATTTTTTTTTTCTCCTTTAGACAGAGAGAGAAAGAACTTGTGGGATAGTGGGGGTAGGTGGGTTACAACAGTAATGCTTCCCCTGGTACCCAGTCATTCCTTAGTAGTTCTGGGGTTTGACCCTGGCCATGCACCGTGCAAAGCAAATGTCTTGTGTGTTGACCTGCCTATCTCTTGTCCTCTTGGCCAGTCTTTCTGTTAATAATCCTAGGAAATACAGCTTTATTATTATTATTATTATTTTGGTCTCCTTCATTTCTATTTTTATAATGCCTAAATAAATGGCCAGATGAAAAATTTAAAGGAGTGTGTACAAGAAAAATAAAGACATGAAAAATACAGCTTTAGGTAATGAGCAACTGTTATTTCCTATTGGGTATTTTAGAGTATATTGAACATACAACATATGTTAACAGACAGCATTGTTAGTCCCATATGAACAGAGGGTTTTCTTTGATTTTTTTTTTTTTTTTTTAACTCGGGGAAAATTTGATGTTTCCCACATGTAATCTTATGATCAGTTGGATATAAAGTTGATTAGAAAAATATGATCTATTTGCCTTTTTTAAGTTTTTTAAGTTTAGTTATTTATCTAGTTGTACTCAAGTGAACATTTACAACTCAGTTTTAGATTTTTGCCTTCTAGTTTGATTTTTGAATATCATTGCAAACCTCTATTGCTTCCTATAAAGGAGGGTTATATTAGCTTTTCCTGTTTGATTTAATCTGTGTACAATAGTGGCTGAATATTTTCCTGTGATGTTTTGTATTTTTTTTTCTTCAGGAGAATTCTGTTATATTTGTGATAGTATATCTATCGCATATTGATTGAGAGAGCAGCGTGTTAGACATCACTAGATCTAGTGTGCTATTTTTTCATTGACTCTAAATTTTAATTTTTTAAATTTATTTTTATTGCTACCAGGTTTATCTCTGGGGCTCAATGTCTGCATGATGAACCAGCAGCAATTTTTTCCTTTTTTTTTTTTTTTTTTAAATATAGACAAGTTGAGAGGCAAGAGAGATAGAGAAGGACAGAGAATCACATGTTGCTCTACTTCCATTGTGTTAGTAGGAACCTGGGTCCTTGCACATGGTGATGTGTGGCCACTGTCTGACGCCCAACTCTATAAAATTCTTTTAAACTATATTTTGGTGATTAATGCATAGAACTTACTGAAATTGGGGTGAGGTGGTGCCACACCTAGTTAAGTGCATGTTAGGATGCACACATACTCAGGTTTGAGCCCTGACTCCCCACCTGCAGAAGGAAAGCTTTGAAAATAGTAAAGCAATGCTGCAGGTGTCTCCTTGTCTCTCTCCCTCTCTCTTCCCCCATCTCAATTTCTGACTGGCTCTATGCAATAAATAGATAAAGATAAAAAAGTTAAAAAAATGAACTTACTGAAATTTAGGAACAATAATATTTGTAGGACTCTATTAAAATATTTAGCAGTAAGTACTTAGAAGATAAAATTCTTAGACTCTCTGGATTCATTATGATAAACTTCTCAACTTCTCTCACTTTTTTTTATCTTTTTTTTGGTTGTTGTTTTTGTTCTTTCCAGAGCACTGTTCAGCTCTGGCTTATGGTGCTGTGGGGGATCACACCTAGGAGTTTAGATACTCAGTCATGAAAGTCTCTTTGCATAATCATTATGCTATTTCCCTTCCACCCATCCTGCATCTTTAATTGACCAATTCTGCTATAAACAGAAACCAATTTTTTTTTTTTGGCCACTAGGGCTATTGCTTTGTCTAGGTGCTTGCCAGAAACCCCACAGCTCCCTGTGCCCATCATTTTTTCTTTGTTTTTTCTCTGATAGATACAGATAGAAGCAGAAAGGGAGAGGCAGGGGGCCACCACAGGCAGCATCACTGCTTCACTGCCTGTTAAGCTTTTCACCTGCAAGTGGGAACTGGGCTTTTGAGCCCCATCACCCACGCATAGTAATGCATGTACTCTGCCTGATGTGCCACTTCCAGAACCCCCATGGTAATTTATTTGGATTTTACAAACTGACCTTTTCTAATTTGTAAGTTAAGCATTAAATTTGTTTTTGTGGATCTGGAACTGGAGAATTTAATAACGATTGAGAAGATTTTAGGATAAGAGGGGTATAATTCCATACAATTCCGAGTAACAGAGTTTTGTAGCCCATCGCTTCCATTGGAAGATTCCCTTTTCTTTATCGCTTTGGGAGTATGGACCAAAGATTTTCATGGAGTGCAGAAGGTGAGAGATCTGACTTCTATGATTACTTCTCCACTGGACATGGGCATTGGCTGGTCGATCCATATCCCCAGCCTGCTTTTATCATTCCGTAGTGGGGCAGAACTCTGAGGGAGTTAGGATTCCCTGGTACACTGTTGAGGTTGTCTGCACAGGGAAGTCAGGTTGGCGGGCATCATGGTAGCATCTGCAACTTGGTGCTGAAAAACATTGATATAAAGCAGAACAAATTATTTAATAATCAGGAACCTAAAGGTAAGAATAGAGCAGATGAGATTTGGGATCTTCATGTTGAAGAAGGCAGAAGTCTGTTTTAGGTATAGTCCAAGTGGCCCATGACTTTACTAATTTTGCCTGGGCCAGAGAGCTATCAAACAGGTGAGCTAAAAGTATTGCCTGGGAGGTTTGTGTCAGAGTTGGGAATAGGACTAGAAAGCTGGATCAGGGTAGAGAGTAGCTCCTAAATATGGGAAAGATATTTAAATACCATTAACTGTAAACCCCATGGATCTGATCCAGGGTCCATGTCTGTTTGTATTTAGGTCAGGAGCCTGAATAACCTCTGTATCCCTATTGGTGTGAGCTTACATTCCATGTTCACATTCTAAGCTGCACTCAATTCAGGATCAGTCTTCCTTGAATGGCAGAGTATGTTGACCCAGCCCCCCTTTGGAGAGTGGGGTATTTTTTACCAGTGTTATTTTACGTTGAGTGCAAGGTTCTGTTGTAGAGGCCCACAAAAGGTTTTATGATGTTCCTTTTGGAGATGACCATTATGGTGGAGAAAGGGATCTGTTAGGGGTATAGGCTCATCATATCTATATGGGATCTCAGGATCCTCTGACTAGGGTTGGCCTGGTAGTGACCAAAGGGGCCATCATTAAAGTGTGCTGGTCTCTTGCCCGTATCCAGCTTTTGTAGTCTGTACGTTATCTGACAGGGTTAGGCTTAGAGTGATTGAGAGAAGTGAAATAGGGAGTAGGTGAGATGAATGGGTCTCAGTAGAAGATACTTAAGTACGGGAGTCGGGCGGTAGCGCAGCTGGTTAAGTGCAGGTGGCGCAATGCACAAGGACCGGCATAAGGATCCTGGTTCGAACCCTGGCTCCCCACCTACAGGGGAGTTGCTTCACAGGTGGTGAAGCAGGTCTGCAGGTGTCTATCTTTCTCTCCTCCTCTCTGTCTTCCCCTCCTCTCTCCATTTCTCTCTGTCCTAGCCAACAACGACAACAATAATAATAACTACAACAATAAAACAACAAGGGCAACAAAAGGGAATAAATATTTAAAAAAAGTATAAAAAAAGAAAATACTTAAGTACTTTATATGTTGTCTTTTTTAAATCTTTCTACTTACTTTGCTGCACTTATTGTAGAGTATTGCATCCTTTTACTTTAAGTTACATATTTTCCCCTAACTTATGCATACATATGCACATGCATCCTATCTTATGGGCCCTGGTCTATACCTAGGTTCTATACCTTTGTTAGGAGGTGTGCCACCCAAAATGGAACTAAGGAGTCCTGTGAGCTAGGAAAGGTCTCACTGGAGTTTTGGAGCTGGAGAGTTAGGAAAGCCATGCATGGCAGAGTGGTGTCATGGTGTCTCACCTTGTGTCTTTCTCTTCCTTTTCCTCTTCATCCTTCTATGTCTGAAGTTGAAAGCAGAAAAATACAAGTCCTTTAGTATCATCATTTTCCAGGAGAAAGGTTCCAGTAGAGAAAACAAAAGAATAACACACTCACATGTATCCATAAATTAGGGAAAAATATATACCAGGAAGCAAAAGTACTGCAGTGAGTCAGTGTAAAGTTCATAATGAAATACTGTCTACTTAGACTTAAATACATTCTTCACCTACTTTCTGTTACACTTCCCTCACTCACTCCAAAGCGAACCCTATCAAAGCAAGGGCTGTAAAAGCTGAATAAGGGCAAGAGACTGGCACACTTTAATGATGACTCTTCAATCACTATCAGGCCACCCCATCAGCTGGGGCCCTGGTCGGGGAGTCCTGAGACTCCCAAACAGACATGATGGGCCTAGACCTCAAATAAATCCTTCTCCATTGGTACGGGTCATCTCTACCAGAAACAACACAATAGACCCCTTTGTGGGCCCTCATTACCCTCTACTTGGATCAACAATGGTAGAGAATGTTCCATCCTCTGAAGGGAGGCTGGACAACATACTCTGTGCTACACCTGAGGAAGATGGATCCTGATATTGGGGCAGCTTGGAACATTCCTACTTAGGACCACAGAATGTGAGCTTAGATCTGCAGGGATGCAGAGGTCACATAGGCTCCTAAGTTGAATATGGGGCCCAGATGGGGTTTACAGTCAATAATATTTATAAACCGTTGCCATATTTGGGAGCTACTCTTTTTCCTGATCCAGATTTTCTGGTCCTTTTTTCCCAGCCATGACATCATCTTCCCAGACAATAACTTGGATCCACCTACATATCAGATTTCAGGCTCAGGGAAAAACAAAAAACAAAGAAACAACTAGTATAGCCACAGGCCCTTTGGAATATAACTAAAATATGCCTACTAGCTATCTACAAAACGGAGACCCCCTCCCCAGTTCTTCATCTGCACTATTCCAGCCCTTAGGTTCATGATTAGTCAACAGTTTGTTTGGCTTTATAGGTTAACTCTTTTTTCAGCCACCAGGTTCCAGATGCTGGCATGATGCCAACCAGACTTCCCTGGACAGACAACCCCACCAATATGTCCTGGAGCTTTGATTCCTGAGAACCCCACCCCACTAGCGAAAGAGAGAGGCAGGCTGGGAGTATGGATTGACCTGTCAATGCCCATGTTCAGCGGGGAAGCGATTACAAAAGCCAGACCTTCCACCTTCTGCATCCCACAGTGACCTCTGGTCCATACTCCTAGAGGGTTAAAGAATAGGAAAGCTGTCAGGGGAAGGGATGGGATATGTATTTCTTGTGGTGGGAATTGTGTGGAGTTGTACCACTCTTATCCTATGATTTTTGTCAGTGTTTCCTTTTTATTAAAAAAAAAAAAAGGGAGTCGGGTGGTAGCACATCGGGTTAAGTGCACATGGCACAAAGCACAAGGACCGACCGGCATCAGGATCCCGTTCGAGCCCCCGGCTCCCCACCTGCAGGGGGTTCCCTTCACACGCGGTGAAGCAGGTCTGCAGGTGTCTATCTTTCTCTCTCCCCTCTTTGTCTTCCCCTCCTCTCTCCATTTCTCTCTGTTCTGTCCAACAATGACTACATCAGTAATAACTACAGCAATGAAACCACATGGGCAACAAAAGGGAATAAATAAAGAAATATTAATAAAAAAATCTTAAAAAAAAAAGAATAACACCCATGTACATCAGAATTGAAACCAGAAGACCTATAGATAAAACATGATGGATACTCTTTAGCACTTTGACCAAGGAAATACTTGATGGTGCAACTCCAATAGCAGAAAAAAAAAAAAAAGAAAAAGAAAGTGCAAATACTGACAAATCAAACTAATCCAAAGTTATTTGCAGAACTGCTTCATTACTTGTGAAGCTTCCCTCTGCAGGTGAGGACTAAGGCCTTGAACCAGGATCCTTGCGCATGGTAATTTGTGTACTCGAAAAGTACATCTGTACTCAGTCCATTCTCAACCATATTTTTTATAGTTATTTGAAAATATTAATACCACTGGATTAAAAATAGTTAATATTGGTAGGGATAGTGATAAAGGGGGTACTTTGTACACTGATAATGAATATGAAAGTTGATTCCAACTGTAATATTCAACATGCATTAAAAAGACCAATGTAGAATCATATATACTGATGTAGATTAAAAAATTTTTTTTTTGTATTGCCAGACTGGGAACTGCATCTGTAGCCTCACATGTTTATTATACCCTATCTTAGTAACCATCTTGGCTGATTTTGTAAACTCTTTATATGGGAGACAGACCTTGATACTGGTCCACCAACCGTGGTGGTCTCATGTGGTCTCTGGGCCTCAAACCTTGTCAGTGGTAGTTACGGCACACAGTCTACTGCTGAGCCATCGCCTGGCCCTAGAATGCTCTTAATGATCTCTAAGATACATTGTTTGTGAAAACATTCTGTCAACTTGTTCATATCCTTCCCCTCAATTATATATGTATCTATGAATGAATAAAAGGAATAGGCAGGGAGATTTGTAGAGGTACATCAGTGTTTAATTTTGCCTGCTGTTTAATGTGTTTCTTTTCTTTGCATAATTATATTTAAGGAAAATAGTTGATATAAAAATTAAATAAAATTTTCTTAGCTTTTTAAACTAATTTCTAAATTGAGTTAGTGGAGTTTTTTATTCATTTTATCTTGGAAAATGTGATCTAATCTTATTTGACTCCACAGGATATGAGTAATAACAAAAATACATTTTTAGATCCAATTTATAGGTTGAAACTTTGCATTTGGGGACTTTATATAAACCTTGAGATCCAGCTGTTGCTGAGGATATTTTTTCAATTGCTATGACGTTTATTAATTTGAAAAGAATGAATGACTGTTTAAATATATGCATGGCAAAGCTTTTATGATATTTCTATGAATATAAATGCTTTATGTAGGTTAGTTCCTTTGCATCAAGGTGTAAGGAACACCCCGTTCCTTTTTTTATAATTTTAGAGAAAGGATAATTTTTTTCCCATAGAATTGCCAAATTGGTCTAGGAATTTCATAAGCTCTGTATTGCACCTTATCAGCAAACAGTTCAGAGTCCTGTCAATTATTTGTTACTTAGTACAAATTAATTTTCAATCTTAATTGTATACAATCAAGACCTACTTGTTTTATTTCCTTAAATTTATCCTGGAGTTTGTCCAAGTTAAGCTTTAATGAGTTGTTTATCTCACTAGTTACATTAGGATTTATTTTTCCCTGGAGAGTAATACTTAGATTGATAGGTTTTAGACCTATCCTATAGCATGAACATATGTTCAGACTTAGAATATGTGAAATAGACATTTTTTAAATAAATTTTTTAATTTTCACCAACATCACTGTTAAAATGTAGATTTAGTAGTACTTCAAAAGAGTTAAAGAAGTCTCAAAGTTAATAATTTTGGTATGAATTTTACTGTTTAAAAAATTTATAGTGGCATAAATCACCAGGAAATTTATACCTTTATTGTATATTTTATTGGCATTTTAATGGGCTCCCCTAATAGCTGAAAATATGTAATAAAAACTATTGATTTGTTTAAAAATTTCTCAGTCATATGTTATCTTTGATGAGTTAATGCTGCTAAAATGGATTTACTATTTTCTGTAAATTGTTAATCTGTTAGAGATTCAAAATTACATGAGAGAAAACTCTTCATTGTTACTTTTCCATTAACAGGTACATTTCATAAGAACCGTCTATTGCTGAAGAATTTTTAAATGGTTTATTTTAGTTTCAGTATTACTGGTGTACTTCACAGTGGTATAATAAAAATTACTTTTATTTATAATTGGTTACAGCTGTAAAATAAAAGCATGAAAATATGTCCTGTGTGTTATATAATTTACTTGTTTATTGTTGAATTTTGACTTCTATACAAAGTGAATTATTTCCTTGATGTTTAATTAGTTCTAGAGGAACAAATTGCCATGTACCCTGGGGCATTATAGAAGGGAGTTGGATGGTCATGTGCCCTATTAAGGGCTCAAATTACCAAACGGAAGGAAGGACCTGGTTTCGAACTCTTGCTTTCCATCTTGCCAGGGGTTCTGGTTCACAAGTGGTTAAGTAGGTCTGCAGATCTTTTTCTCCATCTCTCTATCTCCCCATCCTTTCTCAATTTGTCTGTGTTCTATCTAGTAATAATAAAAAGATTAGGGGACAAAGGCAAAAAAAATTATTGAAAATTAATCTTTTTGACTTTCTTGATGTTATCCATTTGGGAACCATATTATATGATATATGCTTACTTCAGAGAAGTGTATTATTGCTAGTAGCTGAATTTGTTATAAAATAGTAAATCTTCACTAATAAAAATAGAATTCTTGACTATAGATTTGCCTTATAAATACTTCTTATTTGTAAGCATGTGACCCTAACTATGCAACATAGGATCTCCTAAATGCCACAGACTGTCACACTATGCATTCTTTATAGTGTAGGCTATAGTGTTTTAGAAATAAAAGACTGCCTGGGCTTTGGCTGTGGTTTAACAGATGGGAGGTTTATTACATCCAAGTTATTTAGGTACAGCAGAATAAGCAAATGAGCAACGATCAGCTAGTCATGAGTCCATAAGCTAGTTGCCAGCTCTCAGCTACATGTGTTCACGTCTTGGGGAAACTTATTGTATATATTGAGCACTTATTGTATATATTGAGCATTTTTAATTTTTAACCATATTTGCTTTTACAGTCTTTATCTTAAAGTCTGCTTTTTAGTTCACAGATATTTTTAATGTTTGCATCCTTTTATGGATTGCTGTTTGGACACTTTAATTATGTGAAACACTACATTTAAACACAGAAACAGACCAATGAGGCATCTATTAAGTTGATATTCCAGGGCAAAAATTCCAAAAATATAATTTTCCTGTATCACTGTTTAATAGGAACCTTGGTATAATGTAAATAAAAACTTCATATGTAAATATAACATGCAGGGTTCTGGATAAGATTATGTGGTTTTCAGTTCTTAATTTTTAGCTGTTCTATACTGATTGGTACTACATTTCTTTCTTTTATTTTTTATTTATTTATTTATTTATTTAAGAAAGGAGACATTAATAAAACCATAGGCTAGGAGGGGTACAACTCCACACAATTCCTGCCACCCAGTCTCCATATCCCATTCCCTCCCCAATAGCTTTCCCATTCTCTATCTCTCTGGGAGCATGGACCCAGGGTCCTTATGGGTTGCAGAAGGTGGAAGCTCTGGCTTCTGTGATTGCTTCCCCGCTGAACAAGGGTGTTGACTGGGCGATCCATACTCCCAGTCTGCCTCTCTTTTTCCCTCGTAGGGTGGGTCTCTGGGGAAGCAGAGCTCCAGGACACATTGGTGGGGTCTTCAGTCCAGGGAAGTCTGGTTGGCATCATGCTGGCATCTGGAACCTGGTGGCTGAAAAGAGAGTTAACATACAAAGCCAAATTGTGGAGCAATCATGGACCCAAAGGTTGGAATAGTGGAGAGGAAGTGTTGGGGGGTACTCACTGCAAACTCTAGTGTACTTCTGCTTTCAGGTATATATTTTGCCCTAGTTTATGAATATGTGTGAATATATGTTCTATCTCATGGAACCTGGTGTATATCTAGGTTTTGGGACTTTGTTAGGAAGTGAACCACCTGGGATGGAATTAGAGAATACTATGAAAGGAAAGGTCTCACCCGAGTAATGAAGCTGAAGGGTTGTCATTCTACACCTGAAGTCTCTGGACACAGTCTGAGCTGAAGCATGCTGAGGTGTCACTCATTGCATTGATTAGATTGTGATTGGCGGATGCCGTATTATTTGATATCAATTGGGAGAACCATGTGGGAAAGTGGGCCCTATCCTAAGGTTCCAGGACTGGGGGAAATATAGGCTCTGTAGTGGAAATGTGAGGTTCCTCCTGTCTTAGGGTTAAAGAAGACAATGGATAGTTATTGTTATCATCACATTATTTGGTAATTGGGTTAACTTTGAAAAGTCCCTTTGTTAGGGTTTGCTGTGTAATACCCAGTATCTTGTATATAGCTGTGCCACTGGTTGCTTCTGATCTACTTGGTCTAGGCTTTTGAGAGAGTCCGCATATCAAAGACTCAGCCTGTATATATAAAAAGACTCAGTCTGTGTTTTAAAAAGTTCGAGACATACAATCCAATTTTCCCCCTAATAATAATTAAATAGTGATTTATATGACTACACTTTACTAGGAGTGTACATAAACACCATTCCCACCACCAAAAGACTGTGTCCCATCCCCCCCCCACTGGCCCAGGAAACCGAATGTCCACCCTCCCCCTCACCACAGGGTTTTTACTTTGGTGCCCTACTTTCAATTTAGTCAGAGCCTGCTTTTAGTTTCCCTTTCTGATCTTCTTTCTCAACCTCTGTTGATGACTGGGATCATCCCATACTCATCTTTATCTTTCTGACTTAGCTCACTTAACATAATTCCTTCTAGCTCTATCCAAGATGGGTCAGAGAAGGTGGGTTCATTGTTCTTAATAGCTGCATAGTATTCCATTGTGTATATATACCACAGCTTTCTCAGCCATTCATCTGTTGTTGGGCACCTGGGTTGCTTCCAGTTTTTAGCTATTATGAATTGTGCTGCTATGAACATAGGAGTACACACCTCTTTTTGGTTGGGTGTTATAGAGTCCTTGGGGTATATCCCCAGGAGAGGAATTACTGGGTCATATGGAAGGTCTATGTCTAGCCTTGTCAGAGTTCTCCAGACTGCTGTCCACAGAGACTGGACCAATTTACATTCCCACCAGCAGTGCAAAAGGGTTCGTCTGTCCCCACATCCTCTCCAACATTTGCTGCTGCTGTCCTTTTTGATGTATGCCATTCCTACAGGAGTGAGGTGGTATCAACGTTGTCTTTATTTGCAGTTCTCTGACAATCAGTGACCTGGAGCAATTTTTCATATGTTTGTTAGCCTTTTAGATCTCCTCTGAAGTGAATGTTTTGTTCATTTCCTCTACTCATTTTTGGATGGGGTCATTTGCTCTTTTGGTGCTAAGTTTGCTGAGCTATTTGTACATTTTGGTTATTAGTCTCCTGTTTGATGTATGGCATGTGAAGATCTTCTCCCATTCTGTGAGGGGTCTCTTTGTGTGATAGTTTCTTTGGCTGTGCAGAAGCTTTTCAATTTGATATAGTCCCGTTGGTTTGTTTTTGCTTTAGTCTTCCTTGCAATTGGGTTTGTTTCATCAAAGATGTCCTTGAGGTTTAGGTGGGAAAGTATTTTACCAATGTTTTCCTATAAGTATTTGATTGTTTCTGGTCTGACATCCAGGTCTTTGATCCATTTGGAGTTGATTTTTTGTTTCTGGTGAGATAAAGTGGTTCAATTTCATTCTTCTGCATGTTTCAACCTAGTTTTCCCAGCACCATTTATTGAAGAGAGCCTCCCTTTTTCCATTTAATACTTTGGGTCCCCTTATCAAAGATTAGATGTCCATAGGTGACTAAATTTATTTCTTTGTGTCTTGATTTATTCGTTTGAAAAATGAAAATATTACATCCCTAAAGGACTTAATAGCTATAAAACAGAATACTATAGATCTGCTAGTTCATTTTTTTAAAACATAAGTCTGTCTTTATTTAATTTTTGCGTGTCATCCTCCTTCTTTTAACAAATATTTTACTTAATTTTATGAGGGAGAGACAGAGTACTACTCAACTAGGACATATGGTGGGAAAGGACATTAGATGTGGTCCCTGAGACATGCACGTCCCATGCTGTAATGTGCTCAGCTATTCCCTGGCTTTTATAATTATAATTATTTTCTATTCCAATATCTGCTAGTACATCTTTAATGGTTAACTATTACTATTTCTATTGCATTGTTATTTTTGATGATTGAAGTGACTGAGAAGTTATAATTTCCTGATTAGAATATATGTATGGACATTCTAGTTTGTATTTTTATTGTAAGCTGTTTTGAAACCGTTAGTAAAACTGCACATCTGTTTGACATAATTCAGTTATTAATGCTTAAATTTTTACTTCTCTTTTGTGCAGGACCAACAGATCTCAGATTCCTATAACTGAAGGTATATTTGAACTTCCAAATCTCACACTTCAAGGCACAAGGGCACAGACACTTCTGCTACAAGCAATATATCAAAGTTGGTCTCATATTGGAAATGTTAGCTCTTTAGCAATAAATGAAGCTTTGATGAATGAAGTTTTCCAAACTAGAGGTATGAATATAGTCTTCTTAATAGTTACTTGGATCACTCTTATTAGAAGTGACTAATATTGTTTAAATCTATATCTAACGTGATCAATTGTAGTATATTTCTGTGTAAATAGGTATTTGGGACTCACAAGATTCAGGATATGAATTTAATCACTTATTTATTCCCTTCCTCCCAATTTCTGGATATATTTTGAGTTATAAGAGATTATTTTTCAATAACGTCTTGTATATTTGTTCTTTTGGCCTTATAGTGATAAGAGATCAATATATGTATTTGTAATGATAATCAAATCAAGTATAAATACTTATATTTTATTATGCATGTGAATGACATTCTTGATCATAGTATTTTAAAATTTACTAAGATAATTATTCTTGTTGGTTATAATACACAGTCTTACATTGTAAATGAGTTAACTACTAAAAATAGAAAATTGGCTTTGGTGCTCATGAGATATATTTTTTATTTTTTTAAATTTACACATAAATGAAGTGTCTATAGATATCTATTTTGTTTTTTAGGTTCAACAAAATCATGATACTCTTGTCACTAACACAAAAAGTAGTTTCTAAAGAACTATACATTTTTACCAGGTGCCTTCTTCCTTAAAATATTTTATAAAATAGATTTGTTAGACTGGAAATGATAAAATACATAGAAGAAAATACTTCATATTGGGAAAGATTTTTTTTTTATTCCATTCCATACATCAGATAGAGGACTTATATCCTTAGACTTAGATACCCTCCTCACCTCCTACTATACTTTCCTCTCACTCCAAAGGACTTATATCCAAAATATGTAACAAGATCACAAAACTCTGCAACAAATAATCATGCAACCCTCTGAAAAATGGGGAGAGGATATAAACAGATTTCACCAAATAAGAGACTCTGATGAAAAATAGGCATATGAAAAAATAGTTAAATTACTTTATCAGAGAAGTACAAATTAAGACAACAGGGAGATGCCACCTCACACCTGTAAGAATGTCAAGCATTAAAATGGTCAGACGCAAGATTTGGCAAGGATGTGGTGAAAAAGGAGCCCTATTACACTCTTGAGGGGAATGTAGGTTTATCCAGTACCTGTGAAAAACAGTCTAGATATTCCATGAAATATTAAAAATGGACCAACCATCCAACCAATCTGGCAGTTCCTTTGAAAGAACACAAACACATCTGAGGAGATTTTTGTATGTCTATATTCGTCACAGCATTATTTATAACCACTCAAATATGAAGTAACTCAAAACTGTAGCAATGCAGGACAGTGTCCACACAGGCAGTAAACTGGAGAATGGTTAAGGTAGTTGCTTTTTGTCTGTCTGTCTCAGGTGTAGATAATGCTGAAATTTTTCTGTTTTGTTACTGCTTAGAACTTGATGGAATGTTAAGTGAAATAAGTCAGAAACGGAAAGGCAAACACCAGGTTCATAGATGGGTTTTACGGCTAAAAGGAAGATATAGGGTAAAACCCAGTTAGCTGTGGTCTACTGCTCAGATCCAAAGATTCTAAAAGAGGAATGAGGAAAGAACTGAAAAGTGGGGTGGGGTCTCAAAGTCCTGTGGTGGTAGAGGAGTTCAAGTTGGAGACAGTGGTGTGTGAACAACCATCGTCGAAGATGCACACCAGTGACAATAGTCTTGTAAATCAGTATTTTCCCAATAAAGCAATTTACAAAAAGAATACAAGAAGTATTGCTAAATATGAAATAGTGAAACAATAATTGTCCTTTTTCTTTTGATTTGATTTCTTTTAATAAGTTGTGAGAAATGGTTATGTGTTGTGAAGTGCCTCATTAGATTGGCAAATGTTTTAATTAATTAATTTATTTTTTTAGTTTATTAGATAGAGACAGAGAAACATTGAGAAGGAAGGGGAGAAAAAGAAGGAATGAGATAGAAAGATACCTGTAGACTTGCTTCACTACTCATGAAGCTTATGGGAACCAGGAATTTTAACCCAGGTCCTTATACACTGTAATGTGTGCACTTAACCAGGTGTGCCACCACCTGGCACCCTTGATGATGATCTTTTACCCAATTTTTTTTCCCTCATTTGTAGCCTAAGTATGTCTTTATATCTGACCTTTTTGTTTCTTAGGAATGATTTCATTTTAAATACTAGTCCTGATTCTTAGTTTACATCATTATTTTCCAATCCTTTATAATCTTATTATTTGCTTTCTTTTTTTAAATTAGTAATTTAAAATTTTTAAAATTATTTCCACACAACTCCCTCAACCAGAGTTCTGTAACCCCAGATTCCTAAAGATAACCATTCTACTTCTCCCAAGGTCTTAGATATGGGTTGACTATTTTTTTTTTTAAGTTTATATGCTTTGATTCTCTATGTTCCACATGTAAGTAAAATACTGAAGTTGTCCTTCACTTTCTTACTTTACTATAATAATCAACTCTAGTTCCATTCATTTTATCCCAAAGGACAAATATCTTTTTAACAAATTGCTGAGTAGTACTCCACTGAGTTTATTTCCCCACAATTCCTTTATCCATTCACCTGTTGACAGACATTTAAGTTGGTTCCATAGTTTGGCTATTGTGAATAATTCTGCTGTGAACATGGAGGTGCACATATGTCCCTTTGAATTAGTTTTTTTGTTCCATTTTTTTGATAAATGTCTAGGAGGGGTATTGGCTGGATCATAAGGTATTTCCATTTTTTTTTTTTTAAGGATTCTCCATACTGTCCTCCATAATGTCTGTATCAGTTTGCATTTCCACTAGTAATGCAATAGTGTTCGTCTTTTTCCACATACTCTCCAACACTTATCATTGTCCTGTTGTGTTGATAAAGGCCATTCTCACAAGTGTGAGGTGGAATCTCAATGTGGTTTTAATTTGCCTTTCTCTCATGATGAGTGAAAGGAGGAAGCATTTCCACATATCTGTGGGCCAGGTGACTTCTTTTTTAGAGAACTTATTTTTATCCTCTCCCCACTTGTTTTGTCAGCCTTTTATTCTTTTAAACATTTTATTTCAACATTTTATGTTATGAATTCCATATTGTTCTTATTACTCAACTTGATTCCCAAGGTCAGTCATTTTATTGATACCGATCTTCTCATTGCATTTCCCCCGCTTCTTTCTTTCATCATTACCTTCTTCTCCATGTCTGTGTTTTCTTCAGAACATGGTGTATGTTCTGCTTGGAATATGCCCCACCTTCCATGGAGTTTAGCCCATTTTCTTTCTTGTATAGTGGTGAGGATCTATATCAGAGTGTCATATATGGAAGACAAGCACTCTACTTCAGCTACCTCCCTGACCCTTACTGCAGTTTTAGTTGAGATCAGACATTGTGAATGTTATAAATGTAGACCCTTGCTGCAGTTTTATATAACAAAAACCACATAGGTATAGGCACAGAATTATTTTGTTATTTTACTAACTTTTTCTAAAAATATTTATTTGTTCCCTTTTGTTGCCCTTGTTTTTTATTGTTGTAGTTAATATTGTTGTCATCATTGTTGGATAGGACAGAGAGAAATGGAGAGAGGACGGGAAGATGGGGGGGGGGAGAGAAAGACAGACACCTGCAGACCTGCTTCACCACTTGTGAAGCGACTCCCCTGCAGGTGGGGAGCCAGGGGCTTGAACTGGTATCCTTGCACTTTGCACCGCCTGCGCTTAACCCACTGCGCTACTGTCCAACTCCCATGTTACTAACTTTTTTTTTTAAATTTGGTTCTTTATTTTCTTCCCAACATGGCTCTTTTCCTCCTCCCTTTCCCTCCCCTCCCCTCCCCTCCTCTTTCTTTCTTTCTTTCTTTCTTTCTTTCTTTCTTTCTTTCTTTCTTTCTCTCTTTCTTCCTTCCTTTCTCTCTCTCTCTCTCTCTCTCTCTCTCTCTCTCTCTCCAGTGTCCATTCCCTCTTTCCCCCACTTTTATTTGATATAATTTAGGATAGAGAGGATTTAAGGGAAGGGGATACAGAGAGAGGGAGAATGAGAGATGCTTGTGGACCTACTTCACTGCTAATGAAGCTGCAGGTTAGAAACAGGAACTTGAACCCATGACCTGGTATTGTGTGACTCAAACAGGTATACCACCACCTAGCTCCCTCAACTTGATTTCTTTAAAAATTCATATTTAGGCATGTTTTCATGATTCATTTATTTATATTTATTTAGACTTCTCTGGTGCTTCCCTACTCAAGTTTTTTCTTTCAGTTCTCTCTTCTTCTCTCTCTCTCTCTTCTTTTTTCTCCCAGGTAGATACAGAGATAGAGACAGAGGTATAAACTTCCTCCAGTGTGGTGGGGGCTAGCTTGAACCTTGGTCAGGTGTATATTAAAGAAGGTACTCTATCCAGACGATCTGTTTGTTTACTAGCCCTCTCAGCTCTAGGGTAAGACATTCTTTCGTACTTGAAAATAACCCTAGTCAACACTGGAGCCTAGATGATCCAGTGTTTTAGCTGAGAAGGTACTGGACAAAGGCAAATTCAAAGGGGAAGAAAGTAGCATGATAAATACTGAATTTGTTGGGAGAAGGACAAAATGGAAGACATTGGTCTCAGTTAGACTTACTTAAAAACTGTGTATGTTCTTTTTAACATAAGTATTTATAAGAGGCCAGAAGTTTATCAAAACCAATGATGAACCATATAGTCTGTTTTCCAAAGGGTTTCCTAGAGTAAAGAGAAAAGTTAGCAAACCTACTAATGGAGATTTCAGTGCAATGGAATAGTAGAAGCATCACATACTTTATAGTGTAGTTGTCTACTAAGCTTTTTTTTTTTTTTTTTCTGTTTCCTCCTACTGACCTGAATAATACTGGAAATAGATATCATAAAATTCCTTGAATAACCAAATTTGGTTCACCATTTATATAGATTGATGTTTCTCATACTTTCATTTCAATGAGTTCTCCAAGTAATATTGCTTTTGGCAGGTTATATATTCTGTGTCACATATGTGAAAATGTATGCTCAGAAAAATTAAATGTTTTTCTTAAACCTTATCCTATTGACATTCACTTACTAAGCCATACACCAAACTACTTCTCTATAAGAATCCTAGAAATAAATAAGATTAAATTTACTGCTAGATAGTATATGATAAAAAACTAGTAAAAGAATAATTAAAATTAACTGTATGGAATAAATAATTGATGTTTAAGTTTGGGCATAACATTGAGATTATGGACCTACATCCTCAAAAAAACAACAGTGCTCTTCAGTCATAGAAATGATAATTCTCATATGCTAAGAAGATAAAATACAAAACCCCACATGACTTTGTTTGCTTGAGAAACGGCTTTGCCATCACTTTTTTTTTTCCTTAGGTAGTTCATTATTCTGTTGACAATCTAGTTTTATTAATCTGGCATTTGCAAGGAAATTGCTTACAGACTTTAAAATTTGTGGTAAAGTTGATCAAATAGACATTTGAACCCCGCATTTAAGTGAGGTCTTAATGTTAAAATAAAACTCCGCTTTCCAGAGTGTAACTGTAAAAGTATTTTATGCAAGATTTCATATGGGATACCTTAATGGTTGAATAATAAATTTTACCTCATAAAAATGAAATTCAATAATACAGTAGCTTTCTCAGCTCAGTAGCATCTGGTCTATTCTCACGAGAGCCAATATTTTCCAACTCATTAGGATCATGTCGTTCTGTATGTCGTCAACATTGACTTAGCCAAGCTACCTTTACTTACACAACTGCCAAACTATTAAATAGGTCTCTTGTGGAGTGAAGTCAAATATTCCTCTTACTTTGCTTCTGCTTTAGAAGAGGGGAGAAAATGTACATACTGTAGCATTTAAACATCTGGTCTAAAAACCACATTAGTATAACTCTGAGCAATGTTATGGATTTGGTGTTCTTCCCAGGTGTGCATGTATAAAAAAGGATTTTGGAGTTGTTGAATAGTTCTTTAGCCATTTAGGAAAGAGGTTGAGTTATAGCGATAATACTGTCTAGTTCTCTGTTTGCGAATCACTACCCCAATCTGAAATACCTCTAATATATTCTAAATTAAGTATTTTTGAACTCTTAGAAGATTTTCTTTCCAGATAGAGGCATTGACTGTAAACTTATCCTTGCCTGAAAATATAATTGAATTTGATTAGATGTGCACTAAGAACTTTCAGTAAGTCTTGATATTTGACTTATTGATACTTGAATTATCGTATAAAGACATTTTTACATAAATCTTATGAGATATAAGATATCCCTATCTGATTGTAAATAATATGTATACTTAAAGATTTCATTAATTTCACTCTCCTGGCATTTACAGTATATATGATGAATATTAAGAAATGAATAACAGAACTGAGTGGTGGCACACCTGGTAGAGTATACATGTTATAATGCACAGGGACTTAGGTTCAAGCTCAGATCTCCACTTGTAGGGGTAAAGCTTCAAAAGTGGTGAAGCAGTGATGCAGGTGTCTCTTTCCCTCTCACTCTCTGTCACTCCCTTCCCTACCAGCTTTTCTCTGTCCAAAAAATGAATAAGTAAAATATTAAGAAATGAATAATACATATTCTTTTATGTTCATTGATTATAGTTTTAAAAATCAAGAATATGCTAAACATTTTCTGAATATGAGCACAATCCTGGTGAATAAAGAGGATTTATCTGCCTTCTTCCGTTAACATTTTTCCTTTCTCCTCACTTACATGTTCCAGAAATTAACATTTCCTATCCTGTCACTATTTTCCAAATTAGCGTAGCTCACTTGTACTAGAGATTCTCTCGACTTTTCCACAGAATTAGTTTATTGACCCCAGTGTTGTGAGACTCACCCCCAGTGTTGTGAGATTCACTAATGTAGCACTTCTCTCCATTACTCTTAGTGTGTATTCATCTTGGTTAAAATGGATTTCACTGGATCACAACACATATTGTTTTTGTAGTGTTTGTGTGTATACATGTAATGCACACATATTCAGTGCTCTGATTCCTGAAGTTACATTTGCTAGTCAAATATCTGGAAGTTGAATAATAAGCTTACATGTTATAATATCCTGAGTAATAAAGGTTAATGCTTGTTTCCTATAAAGAAGACTGCCTTTGGGCTAGAAAATGAAGGTTGTGAGAACTGTATCATGTAAGTGAGGGCTAGGAGGTGATGCTTGATTATAGAAACCTACTACCCAGACATTTTTACTTCCTTCAAGTCTACTGATAGTTGCTATTACTCTTTCCTTTTCTTTTTCAAAAAAGATATTAGAAACCAGTGCACTCTGGAGAACTTTGGTTTTTGGTGCTTCTGGAGATTAAATGTGGGACTTCAAGCATGTAAATGCTATGCTCTTAAACTGTTGAACTATTTTTTGACTGTTAGTTTTAGTCATTCCTGTTGTCTTGATTGTAAGGAGAGTAGTCATTGCTACAAAGGGAATTAGATGACTATATATACACATATATATATGAATATGTGAATATATTATGATATTAATTAAATTATTAATAAAAGGTGGAGCTTGTGCTATTTGTTGCAATATGAATGGACCTCAAGGAGATTATTCTTGGCTAAATAAGGCAGAAAAAGATGAAAACTGTTTGGTCTTAAAGTTTTTGTACACGAGTGACCTGCTATATTATCTTTGTCAACTGAAATACTTAATGCATTGTTTCTTTCTAGACAGTATCTATTTTGACCTTTCCCTACTCTCAAATATGGGAGCAACACATCTGACTCACTGGTTTGTTTTTTTTTTTTTGTAAATTTAAAAATAAATTGGCATATAACTGCATCTATTTAAGTATTGCCTATGACTTCTTTTTATCTTACATACACCCAGGTCCAAAAGGCCACCTCCTGTGTCACCTCCCTGGCTATAAGATGCATTTCCTAAGTACTTTTAGAGCACATCCATTGCTCTCTTTTTCCTTCTATTTTTGTAGGGTCATTTTCATCATATCTTTTTGATTGTCTCTGCTGTTCTTTTGTCTTTTCATGTAGAAGAGTGAGTTATGGAAATCCAGTTGTGATCACACCACACAACCTTACTGAATTTCTATTAACTATAGGATAGAGATTCAAATATTTCAGCTTCTCTGGTGGTTTTTGTTTGTTAGTTAGTTAGTTTGTTTTAGAGGAGATGTTTAAGGGCTTTCCATAAGCTATTTCATCTTTCTGCAGTGCTTTTGTCCTTTATCCTTTAGAGTTTGGCTCAAATGTCAGCTCTTCAATGGGATCCTTGTTTACATAGAAAACAAGTTAGGAAGATGTCTCATTTAGTTTCTTGCTATATATCCCTAGCAACTAGTTTTCACTTTGCAGAATATCTAAATAATTTGAGTGCTTGTATATTTTTTGGGGTGTGTGTGTGTGTATGAACTGCTAAATGGAAATTATTTACAAATCATACCAACTTATCAAGTCCCTGCTCCTCATTTGTATTATAGTACATGGAAACTAGATGATACGGCTTTACTAGTGAGTGAGCAAAGTCACTCTTTTACTATAAGGGATCTAATTAAACTATTAATTGTCATAATTGTCAGAAAGCAAATCCTAATCTCATTCCTGCATCTGAGTTCAGTTTCTTACTTGGGTTCTGTTTGCTTTTCTTCTTTGTTTACCCCCTTTAGGAAAGGCTCTTCTATATTTCCATTTTATGTTAAGACTGTTTAATATTTCCTGTCCATTTGATGTAGTAAAAATGAATCATTTTAGCTGTTGATTGTCTGAAACGTCTTTTTGTTTTTCCTTCAAACCTTATTAATAATCTTCCAGGATAAAATATTCTTGGGTAGGAGACTTCTCTGTTAAAATTTTTGACTATATCATACTAGTTCTTTGTAGCCTTCAGAGTTTTTGCTTTGAAATAAAGTGATAGTCACATGGTATATCTGATATTTGTCACTCTTTGCTTTTCTTTAGAAGCCTTCAATATCCTTTCATTGTCTTTGATCTTTGCCATTTTCATTGCCATGTGCCTTGCTTTCATTCATTTTCCTTGCAACTCTGAACTTTGTCAGTCTGGTGACTTATCTCCTTTAATTCAGAGAAATTCTCAACTAATGTTTCTTTAAATTTGAGTTCAATCTATTTTTCTCCTCCTCTTCTTGTACCACTGTGAAATGAATGTTGTTCTGCCTAATGTTGTCATATGACTTCTGTATTGCCTTCATATGTTTCAGTGTGTGCTTATGTTTTCTTTATTTTTGAGGGGGTTGATTTGCTTTATCTTTGTGCTCTCCACTTAGACTTTTAGCATGTCTCCTGTAGGTATCCCCTTCTATAAGCTGTGTCTTATAGCTCAGTCACTGCACTGTTCATTTCTCTCATCACTGCTAGGAATATGTCTGTAATTTCACTTGTCATTTCTCTGAATTTGTTGCAGTTCTCCTACATAAATATTCTCAGTTCAGTGACCATGGTTTGGGTCATCTCTTTGATGTTTTCATCAGGAGATTTATATTGCTTTGTTGAATTTGGGCTTTCTTAGAGCTGTTGTTTTGGTCTGTCTTTACCAGTGGTTTTCTCTGCCCACCTTAAACTGCCTGCACTTGCTATATGATTTGTAACTTTTGTTTCCCTTTCACTTCTTTGCCCAGTATGCTAGAGGTACCATTTTTGTGCCAAGGCTGCCAGCAGTGACATGGTGGTACTGGCTGGGCTGTATTAGATAGTGGGCTAAGGTGGGTGGCTGAGGTAGTGCTGGCCCAGGTGGATTGAAGTACTGGCTACAGGGAAATCTGGCCACATGATGTAGAACGTAGTGGGAAATTCATGTTTATCTTTGTGCTGAAAAGTTTCTCTGTCCTCACAGCCTGAATTCTGGGCTTTTTTCTTTTGTTGTTGCCTGAACTCCCATGTTCATTTCTATCCTGTTTTTTCTGTGTATTTTTTAGATTTTATTGTAGTGGCAGTACATGAAAACAAGACTTTCTTGTCTGCAGCCATCTTGGCTGGAAGGTTTTGTTTATTATTATTATTGTTATCATTATTATTATTTTTAGTGCTACTGAGAGGCATTAATGACTATTCTCTAAAGAAATTGTGAGAATGTTAGGCCTGCAGGCTGGATACAGCTTATAAAGTAATTTAATCTGGTATGTCAAGAAAACTCAAGGCAGGACTCAAATCCCATTAAAAGCTAATATTAAAAAAAAAAGGCTAGTATTTTGTTTGTTTTGATTTTAAATTGCCACCAGAGTTATCATTGGATCTTGGTGCCTGTAGTGCAAATCCATTACATTTCATTTTCTTTCGTCTTCTTTATTTTATTTTATTTTTCTTTTGTTTACCAGGGCACTGCTCAGCTCTGGTGTATGGTGGTGTGGGGGATCGGAGCCTCAGGCATGACAGTCTCTTTGCATAACCATTATGTTATCTACCTTCACCCTTTTTTTTTTATAAACATTTTTAAAAAATTATATTTATTTATTGGATAGAGACAGCCAGAAATCGAGAGGGAAGGGGGGTGTAGAGAGACAGAGAGACACCTGCAACACTGCTTCACCACTCGTGAAGCTTTCCCCTTGCAGATGGGGATTGGGGGCGTGAACCCAGGTCCTTGTGCAGTGTAATGTGTACGCTTAACCAGATGCGCCACCACCCAGCCCCTCTTTATTTTTTTTCTTAGATAGGACATAGATAAATAGAGAGGGGTGGAGAAGGTAGAGTGGGAGGAAGAAAGAAAGACACCTGCAGACCTGCTTCACTGCGCTTGAAGCTTCCCCACTATATTTGGGGAGAGGGGACTTGAAGCTGGGTATGAATTTAACAAGTGTGCCACTGGTGTCCCATAAACATTAATTTTTAAGTTGATAATGTATGGCCTGCAAACATCCAAATAGTCCTTGCCAGAAATAAAGAAGCACTTCTGCCCCTGCTCTTACATCTTTTTTATTACTATTTTTTTTTTTATTGCCACCAGGGTTATTGTTGGGGCTAGGTGATAAATTCACTACTCCTGCTGGCATCTACTTTCCTCCCTACCTTCCTTCTCAACTTCCTGCCTGCCTTCCTTCCTCATCATGTTTGAGACACAAATATGGTGAAGGAGGGAGCTAGACAACCGTACCCTGCTGCACTTCTGTGAAGATTCCTCCCTGCGTGGGGTGGGGCAGAGGCTGGAACTCGGGTTCGGTTACTGGTTTTACCACCACCCAGCCCCTCTTCTTTTTGAAGACAACTCTGTGGCTGCTGACACAGAAATAATATGTATTTCAATGACTGTTGCTTTTACCTTTTTTTATTTATTAGTGCTTTAATAATTATTGACAAGATTGTGGTATAAGAGGACTACTATTGCACCCAATTCCCACCATCAGAGTTCCAGCTCCTCTTCCCTCCGTTGGAAGCTTCCTTGTTCTTTATCCCTCTGGGAGTATGGACGAGGAGCTTCATAGGGTGCATAGGGTGGAAGATCTGGCTTCTCTAACTGATTCTTCGCTGGACATGGGCACTGACAGATCTATCCATACCCCCAGCCTGTTTCTACCTTTCCCTAGTGGTGTAGGGCTCTGGGGAATTGGGGTTCCAGGACACATTGGTGAAGTCGTTTGCCCAGGGAAGTCAGCTTGGCGTCATGGTAGCACCTTCAACTTGGTGGCTGAAAAAGCTTTAAGATATAAAGCAGAACAAATTATTTATTAATTAGGAATCTAAAGATAAGAATAGAGCAGGTAAGACTTGCGGTCTCCATTTTGGAAAAAGTTATAGGAAGTCTATTTTATGTATATTCCAAGGGGTCCATGACTTTACTAATTTTGCCTGAGCATGACAGCTAACATGCAAGTGGGCTAAAAGTATTGTCTGGATTTATGGTGTTAGAGTTGAGAATAGGACTAGAAAGCTGAATTAGGGCAGAGAGTAGCTCCCAAATATGGTAAAAGTATATAAATACGTTTAATGTACTGTAGACCCCATTGCTCTGATCTGGGTCTATGTTTATTCATATTCAGCACAGGAACCCATGTAACCTCTGCATCCCTGTAGGTCTGAGCTTACATTCCATAGTCATAGCTAGCACCATTCTAGACTGCACTCATTTCAGGACCCAGCTTCCTCAAATGGTAGCATAAGTTGGCCCAGCCTCCCTTCAGAGAGTGTGGCAGTCCCTATCATTGCTGTTCTACATTGAGGGCAAGGTCCTGTAGAGGCCCACAAGAGAGTTTATGATGATGTTCCTGATAGAGGTGACCATTGATGGTGGAAAAAGGGATCTGTTAGAGGTCTAGACCATCATATCTATATAGGAATCCCAGGATTCCCTGACTAGGGCCCTGGATGAAGGGGTGGCCTGGTATTGACCAAAAGGGTCATCATTAAAGTGTACTGGCCTCTTGCCCTTATCCAGGTTTTGCAGTCCTTATTTTATCTGACACAGTTGGACTTAAGAGTGATTGAGGGTAGTGGTGAGGGAGTAGGTGAGGGGGTAGGTGAGATGGGTATCTGGGTCTAAGTAGAAACTAAGTACCTTATGGTGTCTTTTTTTTAGGTCTTTCTATTGCTTACTGCACTTATTGAGTCACTGTAGACTATTGTGCACTTTTAATTTAATGTATATATTTTCTCCTAACTATATATATGTTAGGCCAGAAACTTTCAGCCACTTAGAGGAAAATATTGGCAGGACACTTTTCTGTATAAATTTTAAAGATATCTTCAATGAAACAAATCCAATTACAAAGAAGACTAAAACACAAATAAATTCCCATTAGAAACCACTCCACAGAGACTCCTCTCAGAATGGGAGGTCTTTACATGCCATACATTAGGCAAGAGGCTGATAACCAAAATATATAAAGAGCTTGCCAAACTCAGCAACAAGGAAACAAGTGGCCCCATCTAAATATGGGGAGAGGACATACACAGAATATTCACCACAGAGGAGATCCAAAAGGCCAAGAAATATATGAAAAAAAAAAAAAAAAAAAGCTCCAAGTCATTGATTGTCAGAGAAATGCAAATAAAGACAATGATGAGATAACACTTCATTTCTAGCCTTATGAGAATTCTCCAGACTGCTCTCCATCGGGGTTGGGCCAATTTACATTCCCACTAGTAGTGCAGGAGGGTTCCTTTGTCCCCACACCCTCTCTAGCATTTGTTGCTGCTACCTTTTCTGATGTATGACGTTCTCACAGGAGTGAAGGAAAGGAATATAAGGTCATGTTCTTTAACAGTCTCCAGTTGTTCACTGCGTACTACTACTACTACTTTTCTTCTTTCTTCTTTCTTTATGAAGTACATAATAGTACAGATGATTCAGTGATAGGGTAGCAGCAATAACAGTGACACACAAATACATGAAGCTTCTTATACTGATATATTTATTTCTGATTTTTAGTGAATATTTTTTCATTTATACATATTGAATTAAAGATGCTTCCAAAATATCTGTGAAGGTTATACTGGGTATTAGGTGAAACATTATTTTATGTTTTAGTATAATGAAATAATGCTTTATTTAAAAACCACTGTGGTGAGGAATAGAAATAGTCTTTTCATCACCTCTGCACCTGTTTTTGTGAAAAGGAAATATTCATAGTTTATAACTAGAGAAAGTTGTTTTTTTTTTTTAGGTCATTCACAACTGTACTCCAAACTGTTTGATATTTTAGTTTTAGTATTTAACTTCCTAACAAAAGTCATGTGACATCAGCAATGAGGTGCAATGAAAACTCTCTCAGGAATACTCTTAGTAGAAAGGAAGACTTTGGGTCTGTGAGGTTGTGTGGGCTTGAGTGTGATTTTTATTTGATATATGAGCTGTGACATAACTATTGCATGACTGAGATGTACTTGTAAGTGCTGTACTATGCAGATGGGCTTTCTTGTTTCTTTTTTCTTCTTCTTTATTCTGAAGCAAAGCCAGAAGCAAAATCTTGAATGTGTTCATTTAGTGGGGAAAGAATACTTCATAGAAACATATGGAAACATTTCTAAGTGTTTTTTTTTTTTCACTAAATGAGCCTTTTACTTTCTAAGCATTTTTATGATTGTTCATGTTAATATGTCATTTGCCTTATATTTTCCTACTTCTGTGAGATAGTAGAAATCTTATAGTACTGGAATATTTTGAAACAGATGACTTGTAGAAATGCACATTTTAAAAGAGTTAAGTTAGATGATTATACTAAAATTAGAATTGAGTCAGATTTACTTATCCATCTTTAATTCTGCTAATGCTATGATGGGATTTAGTGGGGGTTGTATAGTGGCTATTCTTTTTTTTTTCTTTCTGTTTTGAAATTTACTTTTTCATTGGATGGATTAGTGGCTTATAGTTGACAGTAAGTACAGTAATTGGTATATGTGTAAAATTTCTTGGTTTTCAGCATAACATTTAACTCAACTGTCTAGGTCCTCCTCCATCATCATGCTCCAGCATCCCCCCCCCCAGAGTCCTTTACTTTTATGCAGAACACCAAAAAACTATTATTATTTTACTTAAACTGTAAAAATGTAAGACAACATTGAAGGAAACTATAAAAGGAAAAATTACCACCAATCTGACTGGTTTAAATTTAAAGTTTTGGATGGCTGTATTAAGTACACACTGTGTTGCTATTTTTTTCTTTTTTGCATAACAAAAATTTTTCTTGGTGGTGGTTGCATAATTTTCTCTTTCCTATTGTGAAAATAATATAAAGAATGTTTCCTTAGAGTCCAAATCTCTCTCAAATTCCTATTTTGTCGTTCTCTTTTCCTTCCCAGAAAAATAACTTAAACCAAGTTATACATGTTGTCCTTTCCATTTTACTTTGATGCTAAGTCTACTTTTTTTTTTTAATTGTTATCTATTGATTGTGTTTTTGACACACATAGAGCTCTCTTCTTGACTTATGGACACTTCTTTGTCTTTACTCCTTGACTTTGAAGGAGGTCTTGAGCAAATAAGTCCAGTCTATTTTTCTACTATCACTTACTACCTAGATATTGACAACTGCTTCTAAGCCTGAACTTCTTCCCGAAACTAATAAATGCATTTGGATTCACTAAATTATAAAAAATCTGTAATATTAAGATGTGACAATGTTTAAGTTTTTCTATGATCGCAGCTAGCAGTATTAATATTTACCCACTGTTGCATGCAAAGCAGTTAGGAACCATTATACTCTCACTTTTCCTTTTAAATAGTCCTGAATTTATTATTTCTTTGCTTGTTTATTTTATTTATTCATTTATTCTTGAGGAGGTTAATGCTTTACTTACCAGACCCCCAACATTTTCTTCTTCCTCTTTCTTTCCCTCCCCCCTCTGAGTCCTTTGCTTTGGTGTAATACATTGTGTCCAGTCCATGTTTCACTTTGTGTTCTCCCTCTCAGTCCCTGTTTGGTAAATCCAGTTAAGTGATATCATTTCATATTTGTTCTTCCTATATATTTTTTTTTTTGGCTTATCTCGGTAGACATGATGTCCTCAAATTCAATTCAAGAGGATGCTAAGGAAATAAATTAAGGAAATAAATTTATTATTTTAAACAACTGATCAGTATTCCATGCTGTAAGCACAGTTTTTTTTTTTTTTTTTTTAGCCATTCATCTGATATTGGACATCCAGGTTGTCTCCAGGTTCTGGCAATTACAAATTGTGCTGCTATGAACATATGTATACATAGATGTCTTCTGATAGTTATTTTTGTTTCCTTTGGGTAAATCCCCAGGAGAGGAATTGCTTGATTATAGTATAGGCCCATTTCTAGTGTTCTGAGAAATCTCCAGACTGCTTTCCACCAGGGTTGGACCGTTTTACACTCCCAGTAGCAGTGTTCTCTTTGTACACATCCTCTCCAACATTTGCCATTTCTGTCTTTTCTGAGGTCTGGCATTCTCATAGGTGTAAAGTGTTATCTCATTGCCTTTATTTGCATTGCTCTGATGATCAGTGACTTTGAGCACCTTTGCATATATCTCTTGGCCCTCTGGATCTCTTCCTTGGTGAGATATCTGTCCACCTGTCTTCTTTCTTTTACTTTGTGTCACCATGCCTTTATTTCTGAATGGAATTGTAATACCATACCAAGTGATCTTTTAGTTCTCTCTTGGTTTCTAATTCTTTATCTTTCCTGCAGACTCAGTGATATCTGTGGAATGGAATTCTGATTACGTTCTTTGGTCTTAAGTCCTGACCTTTAGCTATCTTTTTAAAAATCTTTATTTATTTATTTATTGGATAAAGACAGCCAGAAATAGAGAGGAAGGGAAAGCTAGAGAGGGAGAAAAAGAGACACTTGCAGCACTGCTTTCCCTCTGCAGGTGAGGATAGAATGTTTGAGCCCAGGCCCTTTCTCATTGTACGCTCAGCCAGGTGATCCACTTCCTGGCCCTGCTAACTTTTAACATAATCTCGTACTGTCTTCTTGCACGGATTGTATGTGAATGGAATACTTTCTTTTTTCATTTTTTTTTAAAGGTTTATGTATTAATCTGAAATCAAATATATATTTTGCTTCCTGGCTTATCCCTGGGGCTTGGTTTGGGCACTATGAATCATGTGTGCTCAACCAAGTGCACCCCACCCAGCCCCGTCCATTTGTATGTGGCTAAGAACTTTCCATATAGTCTTCTAAAGGGGCTGTAGTCAGTTTACATTCCCACTAGCAGTGTAGCAACATTCTTTTTCGCCTACAACCTTGCTAACATCTGTCATTTCCTGCTTTGTTGATGTAAGATGTGAGATAGTATCTCAGTGTAGGTTTAATTTGCATTTCTCTAATGATAAGTGAAATGGGGCATTTCTTCATTCTGTGCCCATGTGTATCTCCTCTTTAGAAAACTGTTTAGTTCTAGGGAGTCGGACTGTAGCGCAGCGGGTTAAGCACAGGTGGCGCAAAGCACAAGGACCGGCATAAGGATCCCGGTTCGAACCCCGGCTCCCCACCTGCAGGGGAGTCGCTTCACAGGCAGTGAAGCAGGTCTGCAGGTGTCTATCTTTCTCTCCTCCTCTCTGTCTTCCCCTTCTCTCTCCATTTCTCTCTGTCCTATCCAACAATGACAACAACAATAATAACTACAACAATAAAACGACAAGGGCAACAAAAGGGAATAAATAAATAAAATAAATATTTAGAAAAAAAATGTTTAGTTCTTTTGTCCACTTTTTCATTGGGTTATTTTTTACTTTTCTTTGGAGATCTGTACCAATTCTGTGTAGTTTGATATCAGTTGCTTGTTGGTTGTCTGATGTACAAATACTGTCTTCTGTTTAATTGCAGAGTAGGTTCCCATGAACATTGAACAATAATTAATTTTACCAGCCTACTAAATAGAAAGATAAAACACTGATATACTTAATCCATTAATGGCAAGTTTAAAAAGTGTTATTTTGAGAATGACTCAATAGCAAAATTGCCTTTTTCCATATTTTACTTTACTTCTAAATTCCCACACTTTTTAGAAGAAGATTCTTCCAATTAGGATTATACTCTAATGAATAATAAAAGTGAAGTTATTTCTTTGTTGTGGAAAAACAAAATAAAAAATGTTCTGAGTGAAATTCTGTCTGATTTTACTAACGTTGAACTATTATTATTTACAATATATTTTATTTTTATTTTATTTAAGAAAGGATTAATTAACAAAACCATAGAGTAGGAGGGGTACAACTCCACACAATTCCCACCACCCAATCTCCATATCCCATCCCCTCCCCTGATAGCTTTCCCATTCTCCATCCCTCTGGGAGCATGGACCCAGGGTCATTGTGGGTTGTAGAAGGTGGAAGGTCTGGCTTCTATAATTGCTTCCCCGCTGAACATGGGCGCTGACTGGTTGGTCCATACTCCCAGTCTGCCTCTCTCTTTCCCTAGTAGGGTGTGTCTCTGGGGAAGCGGAGCTCCAGGACACATCGGTCGGGTCTTCAGTCCAGGGAAGCCTGGCCAGCATCCTGATGACATCTGGAACCTGGTGACTGAAAAGAGAGTTAACATACAAAGCCAAACAAATTGTTGAGCAATCATGGACCCAAAGCTTGGAATGGTGGAGAGGAAGTGTTAGGGGGATACTCACTGCATACTCTAGTGTACTTCTGCTTTCAGGTATATATTTTGCAGTAGTTTATGGATACGTGTGAATTTATGCTCTGTCTCACAGAACCTGGTCTATATCTAGGTTTTGGGACTTTGTTATAAAGTGAACCTCCTGGGATGGAATTAGAGTATACTATGAAAGGAAAGGTCTCACTCGAGTAATGAAGCTGAAGGGTTGTCATTCCACACGTGAAGTCTCTGGACACAGTCTGAGGTAAAGCATGTTGAGGTGGCAATCGTTGTGTTGATTAGGTTGTGATCGGCAGATGCAATATTATTTGATATGGATTGGGAGAGGCATACGGGAAAGTGGGCCCTATCCAGGGGTTCCAGGACTGGGGGAAGTAGGGGCTCTATAGTGGAGATGTGAGGTTCCTGCTGTCTTAGGGTTCCAAAAGACAATGGATAGTTCTTGTTATCATCACATTATTTGGTAATTGGGTTAACTTTGAAAAATCCTTTTGTTAGGGTTTGCTGTACAGTACCCAGCATCTTGTATATAGCTGTGCTATTGGTTGCTTCTGATCTACTTGGTCTAGGCTTTTGAGAGAGTCTGCATATCAAATACACAGCCTATATATTAAAAAGATTCAGTCTGTGTTTTAAAAAACTTCGTAACATTCAATTAATTTCCCCCCTCTCATATATTTTAGTTTTGTCTCTGCTTAAGTTGTTTTTCTGGAAAACTTATTCATTATTTTATTTTCATATTATAATATAAATCAGTGGTTATGATATTTTCCTGTACATGCTATCCATACAAAAACTCTTTGTACTGTTAGCATTACTGTTACACTATTACTTACCACAGTAAGTAAATATATTACCTCAACCCTTAATCAACCTACCATTGCCACTGATGACCCAATGCTTAAGTTGTAACACTATGCTGCTGACCCATACTCTGGGGACTTATTTTTTGATGCATTGCTGTAGGCAATTGTAAGGGTGTGGAATCAGGCCATTTTCTCCCTTGGACTCATTTCCACTTTCATTTCTTATGGGAGAGTTAACCTTCCTTTAAAATACTTGGATTTTTTAAAGTTATTCACTCATTTTGTGATTAGTAGGTAGGACAGTAATACTTCTTGCCTATTTTAACTTTCAGAATTAAAAAAGTTGTATGGCTTAAACACTGGTGTTAAAGAGTTCTTAAAATAAAAAATTGTATAATTCACAAATTTTATTCCTGGTGGACACTTTACTCTTGTGTTTGTGTTTCATCGTTTGGTTTCATTTTATGCTTATATGCTAGGAATGTTTGGCCTGATTTTTATCCCAGAAGGGTGTGATTGAGAACTGACATGTTATATGAACTTGAAAAGAAATTTAATGACTTGTAAAACTGAGTGCTTTATTTTTCCCTGTTAGTTATATGTTAGTTATAATGTAGTGTCCAAAAATGTTTTAAATGAGTAAGTTTGTAAATACATAGTATTCAGTTTTCATACTGATAGCTACCTCTTGAGAACAAAATAGTTTAGTTATTAAGAATAATAAAGTTAATTTTATAATAGGCACATATTTTAAGCTTAAGTGTGTTAACCAATTTTTTTTATATACTTTACAATTGAAAGTTAAAAAAATTCTCTTAATTTTTGAGTTCATTGTTTTCTTCAAAAAATTTATATCATATATCACTTGAACCAGTTATAGGGTACAGAAGTTAATGTGTAGCAGACAGATGAAAGGATCACAACTTTTACTAGGGAATCAGGCATATAAGTACATAATTAAAATGTACTTAGGTAGGTGGTGCTATCTGTTCAAAAGAGAGACATAAAAAAAGAGTAGTGTTCCAAGGTTTCATAGAGGAGGTAGCATTTCAACTAACTTATACAGAAGGTCAAAAATCTGTTTAGTGAAGTGTGTCTGTTTAGGATTTTGAGGGGGTGTTTGTGGTATGTCTCTTTGTTCTATGTAGAATCAATGGAGAATGAGGGTAGTAACTATATTTCCAATGGTTGGGATAAATTGAATATTTTATGCTCTGTTTAAAGTGAATTTTCATTTTTAGATATAAGAAGTGTTTTTATTTAAGTGGGAATGTTGGTTGGGTTCTTTAGGAAACAGACCCAAGTTGGAGTTAGGTCTGTTGTCAGTTTACTGCAAAATAACACCTGTGAAAAGTATGGGAGCCTGTTTCACAAAATCTCTATGAATCCACGGGGAGTTTTGGAATATAGGGTGTTGGAGAAGTCCTGCATTTGGCAGTAATAACTAGGCCCTTCTAATTTTATTCAGGTAATTCAAGTCTTTGGGCCTCACTGAGGTGCATTTTCTTGACTGGTAAGCTGAGGCACACTCTAAAGAATTTAAAACTGGACTTTGTCAGTTTATTAGACTTTTTGTAGTAGGCAGCATTTTTATTTTTGAAAGGTAATCTAAAAGTCACTTCCATGTTGGGAGTCCAGGAAGATAATCTATTGTGTTAGAAGCCAGAATTTCTGTGCCTTGAGACCGCAGAGATCCTGGATTCAGTCCCTGACACCATTATTAGCCAGTGCTGAGCTGTGTTGTGGTCTTCCCCTCTGTTTTTATTTTTCATAGAACTACCAATAAACCAGTGTGTGATGGGGTTTGGGATTATACTAATCATTCTTTTAAAAAAAAATTTAAAATATCTTTTTATTTATTTTCCCTTTTGTTGCCCTTTTTTATTGTTGTTGTAGTTATTGTTGTTATTGATATCGTCATTGTTGGATAAGACAGATAGAAATGGAGAGAGCAGGGGAAGACAGGGGGAGAGAGAGATAGACACTTGCAGTCGTGCTTCATTCACTGCCTGTGAAGCGACTCCCCTGCAGGTGGGGAGCCAGGGCTTGAACCGTGATCCTTGAGCCAGTCCTTGCATTCTTTTTGTTGGTCAGTTAATATTATTTAATACTTTAGGGATATTATGAGCATGAGGTGATGTGAGCA
This sequence comes from Erinaceus europaeus, assembly GCF_950295315.1. NCBI lineage: Eukaryota > Metazoa > Chordata > Mammalia > Eulipotyphla > Erinaceidae > Erinaceus > Erinaceus europaeus. The sequence goes on from NC_080169.1 coordinate 19,624,860, forward strand.
AAGCAGATAATTTCTTCTTCTCAAGTAGGCAAAAATTCTGGGGAATCAGTCGACTAAAATCAACATAAGGTGGGGAGGGGAGGTAACTTAGGTAAAGTGTAGGACTTGCTTAACTGAGGTCATGCTCTATTGCCTGTTAACAGTGTAAGTCAGACTAGTGATCTTTTTTCTCCTTTATTCAGTCAGTCAATTAAGCTATCAATCAATTTTTTAAAAATATTTTTATTTAATATTGGATAGCAACAGAGAGAAATTGGGAGGAGAGAAGGAGATAGAGAGGGAAAGGGACAAAGAGACACCTGCAGCCCTATTTTATTGTTTGTGAAGCTTTCCCCCTACAGGTGGGGCCAGGGGCTTGAACCTGGATCCTTGGGCACTGTAATAATGCATTTAATCCGGTGTGCCACTAGTTGATCCTTAATCAATTTTTAAAATAAAGGAACATCAGGTATAAAAATGATGACAAGAGAAAGAAGAGTTCTTTTTTAAAAAAAAAATTAGTGATTTAATAATGACTAATAAGATTGTAAGATAATAGGGTATAATTCCATACAGTTTCCAGTACCAGAGTTCCTTGTTCCATTGCCTCCATTGGAAAGTATCTTATTCTTTTCCCCTCTGAGAGTATGGACCAAAATTCTTTGTGGGGTGCAGAAGCGGAAGGTCTGGCTTCTGTATTTGCTTCTCCGCTGGATATGAGCACTGGCAGGTCGATCCATACCCCCAGCCTGTTTTATCTTTCCCTAGAGGGCTAGGGGTCTGGAGAGGTAAGACTTCTAAAAAAAAAAAAAAAAAGAGTAAGAGAGACATGGTGTCAGAGAGTTTGGGAGGAGCCATTTTCTAGAGCATTACAAGTTACTGTAAGTATTCTGAATTTTATTCTAATTGCAATAAAAAGTCATTGGAGAGTTTTAAACCAAGGAAAGATAACATTTGATTTGTGGTTTAGAAAGTTTACTCCTGCTTACCAGTTCATATTTCGTAGTCATGATGTAAATACCTTGACTTCTGACTTGTGACCAACTATTAGTCACTTAGAGAATTCCTTTATAGAGTTGGGGAGACAGCATAATGGTTATGCAAAAAGACTCACTTGTGCCTGAGGCTCTGAAGTCCCAGATTCAATCCCTAGTACCACCATAAGCCAGAGCTGAGCAGTGCTCAGGTCTTTCTCTCTGTATCTCTGTCTCGCCCTTCCCTTCCCTCTCATTAAAATAAATAAAATTTATTAAAAAATAAAAAAAGAATTCCTTTATATTACTGGCAATGATATACTATCTGCAGAAAAGATACACATACAACACAGACATTTCAACTCTTATTATTGCATTTCTATACTAATTCATTAGTTAATATTTTTGTTTATAAAGTATCTAAGCATTACTTTATTATATAGCTATACTTTAAATTTATAATAGTCATTACTTTTTAGTTGACTGTATATAACTTGTTAGGTTTGGGCCTAGGTTTTGATTCTGAAACAGATACTCTGTAGGAGTTTTATGTAGGCATTTGAAACTCTTCATGAGAATGTGTTGTGAGTCTTTAAAGTTTTAACTAGTCCCTCACTAGATCCATACTACTCTCTGGTGTAGTGCAGGACACAATTTAAAGATCCCATGTTTCCTGCATATATAGCAGAGACCTTCATGATGCTGGCCTCCAGAGCTGCTCTTATTTTTCTTGGGACCAGTAGTTTGCCCTCCTCCCATTGGAATTTTTAAGACTCTTGTCTTCACCTAAATATTGACTTGTCTAATTGAGAATGATTTTATTTTTGCCTGACTTTTCTTTAAGCCTTACATTTGTTTACTTAAAATTGAGTTCTGTTTCTGAGAGCTATCTTCTCAGTGCCATTATGTCTAACAGCCTAACAACTATTATTATTATTATTATTTTATTTTTAGTTTCTAACAGCCTAACATAATCAGTTTAATAAGTGAGGCGTGCCACTTGGATTTATTATACACAGTTTTCACTTTGAATCACAGGTAAGCCCGCCTGTGTAGTGAAATATAACCATTTCCTCATAGGCTTTATGTGCTGACTGTCAGGAATTAAAGTGTAAATATTTATTATTACAAGAACAAAATATTATGAGAAATAATCATTGGAAAAGCTGTTAAGTTTATGTGCAACATTAGTGATTTCAAAAATTCTGTGTTTGGGTAGCCATTGTCAGTTAACATGTTAATGACTTAATTAACAGAATAAATTTATGAGGGTTTCCGTAATTTCTTTAAAAATGTTCCTACATCTTAGTTCATTGTAGCAGTCTTTAGTATCATTAGTGAAATGTCAAACATTAGTGAAACTTGTATTAATTTTTTTAGTTATTTAATTTTATTTTGGCAACAATTCTGCCAAAATAAGATCTTGTTTGGGAATTCTTCACTACTTATAGGTTTGCAGTTAGAATATTTGAGGAGAATTAGCTCCAAATGATATATAGTAGTATTTTTCAAGAAAGCCCTTTGAGTGGACCAGGCTGTAGCACACTGAGTTAAGTGCATATGGTATGAAGCTTGGGTCCAGGTTCCAGCCCCTGGCTCCACACCTGCAAGGGTGTCGCTTCACAAGCAGTGAAGCAGGTGTGCAGGTGTCTCTCTGTCTCTCCCTCTATCTCCTCTATCTCCTCCTCCTCTCTCGATTTCTTTCTGTCCTATCCAACAACAACAGCAGCAACAACAACAAAAATAACAGCAACAACAATGGAAAAAGTGGCTGCCAGTAGCTATGGATTTGTAGTGCAGGCACAGAGCCCCAGCAATAACCCTGGGGGCCAAAATAAAATAAAATAAAATAAAAAAGGCCCTTTGGACTAAAATATAAAAGAACAAATATAAAGAAAAATAAAAAGAAAGCTTAGGGTTCACTTGGTTGAATGCACATTCTTTAGCCAGCTTCAAGCCCCTCTGGCCACACCTGCAGTGGGGGTGGTGCCGGGTGGACACTTCACAAGCTACAAAGTAGTGCTGCAGCTTGTCTCTTGGTCTATCTCCCCCTCCCATTTCAATTTTTTTTCTGTCCTATCAAATATAAGAGAGCAAAAAGTGACAGTTCTTAAAATACATCCTATTTTGCCAATTTAAAGAGCAGGCTTTTAAAAAAATGGTTTGCAACTATATCTATGAAAGTCTGAAATTTATTGCTGCTGCTGCTGCTGCTGCTACTATTATTAGTGACAAAGGAAAGCTTAGGAACTGTGGAGCGTCAGCAGCGTTAGCCAGTACATACCCTGGTGTCTCCCTTGTATTTCAGATGAATTTGAAAATTTATTTAGTATTATAAACATGTTTGTTAGAAACCATAGCTCATTATAATTTTTATTAAAAGTTATTTTAAGGTCCTTAATAAATTTATGATAACTATGTTTTGCATTAAGATTTGTATTTCCTCCTCCACAAGAGGAGTAAATTTCTTCTTCCATAAGAAATTCAATTTTATGATACTATTTGAAGTTAAAGAACTCTTTAGTATGCTGTCTTTTAATATAGTACAGTTTTTTCTTCCCTGTTTCTAGTGTCGTTGTTTATCAGTGTATTCGAAGAAAAACATAGCTTAAAGAATTTTCAATTTCAGTCATACATTTTATCTTTTATTTTCCCCAGAAGCTAATTTCATTTCAGTTAACAACTTATCAAATTACATATCATTTAGAGAATATGAAAGATTTCTTACAAGAAATTCAAAATATGCAATCAGAACCATTGCCAAGTATTTTTTTTCTTTTTAGCCTCATGAAATGTGTTACATTCAGCCCATATTAAAAAAAGAAATTGAGTTTTCTGAGAGATGGCACAATAGTATAGCTTTCAACTTAAATTAATGAAGTCTAAGATTGATCACTGCTACTTCATATACCGGAGTGGTGCTCTGGCCTCTCTCTTTGGCTCCTCATATAAGTAAAATATATTTTATTAAAAAGAAAGCAAAGGACACAATTCATCACAAAATATGTAAAATATTTTCTATGTGTTATTTCACTTTCTTAAACTAATGCATAGGATAGTTACTTAGTTATTTCACATGCTGGGTGTTATATAAATAATAAGAACTTTTCTCTTTTGTTTAGAAAACAGTGGTAGCCACTTACTGATTTCATTATTAATAAGTCAAACAGAATGTAGTTTACTATACATGAGAGATGAAGAGCTTGAAGTTTGAAAGCATTTGCATAGTATCCAAAAAAGTAATAAAGGGCAGATTTTTACAATTCAAGAACCAGTTTAATTTAGTTAATATTTGTGCATCTTACTGTGGTAAACCACGGGGGTATTTACTGGCTGATGCTTCAAAGCACTACTGTTTTTATCCACTTTCATTGGCCAAGTGTGTCTTAGAGGCTTCATCTAGGGGCTGGGAAACAGTTTTCTTAGGAGTTTGCTTACATGATATTAACTGGTATGTCAGTGACATCCCAAAGGCTGTTTTTAGTGACTATAATGATGTATCATGAAAATGTAATGACTACACATTTGCTGAATCTGAGACCAGATGAATTTGAAGGGTTCAATTCTAGTATGGTTAGAAACAATCATTGTGACCTATTAGACTTACCTTCTAAAATAGCCTATATTTCTACAAGAAGTCAAGTGGAGAATGGAGAAGAAGAATTACATTTTTCTGAGGCATGTAGAATGTTCTGAAAACTTCTTATGTATTAAAATATGAATAAATAATTTCTGCTTCTAGTATTTAAGAGTATTTAATTTTTATTATTTTATTTGTTTAGCCTCCAGGATTATCGCTGGGGCTTGGTGCCGGCACTACAAATCCACTGCTCCTGGAAGTCATTTCTTTTCTTTCTTTCTTTTTTTTTTTTTAAGAATAGGACAGAGAAATTGAGGGAGGATGGGAAGATAGAGAGGTCTCTCTCTGGGTATCTTTCTCTCTGTTATTGAAAATAAATAAATAAAATAAATAAAATATTGAAAGAATTTTACAAAACAATTGTCTCCTTATAGAACTCAGCTTAGAAATATCAGCGCAGGTGGCACAAAGCACAAGGACCAGCACAAGAATCCTGGTTCAAGTCCCCGGCTCCCCACCTCCAGGGGGGTCGCATCACAAGTGGTGAAGCAGGTCTGCAGGTGTCTTTCTCTCCCCCTCTGTCTTCCCCTCCTTTCTCCATTTCTCTCTGTCCAGACTCCAACCAGCGTCTAGCCCAGGATAAAGCAGGCAACAGTATCCCAGTGAGCCGTCCTATTAGTGCACAGCTGACTCTTAATAAGCATTTAGGCTATTTTGGTGCAAGTGATTGAGTCTGTTGAGTAATTTCAAGTTTTTAATTTATGGCTATTTTTTTTAAGGCTTTAAAAAGTAAATGTAGGTTTGTCTGTTTTTGTTTTTGTTTTTAATTTTGCTCAGAGAACTGAAAACTTCAGTAACATTTCTAATACAGTACAAGATGTACATTCTTAGAAAGGAAGACTGAATTATAACTTTAAAAGCTTGATTTTGGGACTTTACTTTCTTACCTTGTTGGTACTGGAGTTTTGGTTAGGTTAGTTGACCTATTCTTAGAGCTTATTTCTTCTACTTTTTCCAAATAAGGCAAATAGAGAATTAATATTTTGGATTACTTTTTTGCAGTTGCAGAAAAGGAGAAAGGATTTGATATGATTGGACAGTACATGGTTTTACGGTATTTTTTTGAATCAGAAATAGCAGTTAAATTTCCCAAACTTTCTCATGAGGAATACCTTTAAAATTTATTTGTGTGTTTGTTTGTCCAGAGCACTGCCCAGCTTTGGCTACTGGTGGTCCTTGACATTTAACCTGGGGCCTTGGTTGTCTTAGACATGAAAGTCGTTATGTGTAGCCATTATGCTGTCTTCGCAGCCCTGTGTATCATTCTTAGTCACACTTGTAGCCACATTTTATTCTGATTTCTGTAACTAAAGATTGTTTTGGCCTATTTTTAAAGTTGAACCAGTTTATGTGACCCATTGGTGTTATGTAAGTATGCCTTCTCTCTATTTTTTAGTCGTCTAGGAAAACAGGCAGAATAGATTAAATTCTAAGTAAAACATGCGGTCGAGACCAATGGAAATAGTTGTATCAAGTTATTTTCATAATTTTTGAATTGAAGTAGCATTCCATTATGATATTATAAATATCTCTCCCCCCCCCCCATTTTTGTTGCCCTTGTCGTTATTGTTATTGTTATTGGATAGGACAGAGAGAAATCGAGAGAGGACAGGAAGACAGAGGGAGAGAGGAAGTCACCTGCAGATCTGTTTCACTGCCCTGAAGGGACCCCCCTGCAGGTGGGGACCCTGGGGTCTGGAACTGTGATCTTTACGCCAGTCCTTGCGCTTCAAGCCATGTGCGCTTAACCCGCTGTGCTACCACCTGGCCCCCTAAATATTTTTTTGTTAACTAGAATATTAAGCTTTAAAAATTCAGTTATGTCCTTCACCATACAAAAATCACTTTTTATTCAGTTTACTCATTTTGTTTCTCTCTTTCTGGTAATCACTAAATTTGATCAGATAGTTTGATTGCTTTTGTTTTATTTAGCTTATTTTTTTCCCACATACTACATATGAGTGAAATCACATGGCATTTGTCTTTCTCCACCTATGTTTGAGCAAGCTTAACCTCTAGGCTCATGCAATATGCTGTTGCAAATTTTATTTAAAAAATATTTGTATGGTGTCTCATCTTTGAAAAAAAGTATTTATTTACTTATTATTTGCTGAGCACTGCTCAGCTCTGGCTTATGGTGGTGCCAAAGATTAGACCTGGGGCCTGGGAGCCTCAGGCATGAAAGTCAATTTGCATAACTTTTATCCTATCTACCCCTGCCTCTTTTAAAAATATTTTTAGTTTAATGTTTATATACCACATTCTTTTGTTTAATCACATGCCATGGACAGTAAGTCACTTCCAACTTTTGGCTATTATAAATAAGGCTGCAACAGGGAGTCGGGCTGTAGCGCAGCGGGTTAAGTGCAGGTGGCGCTAAGCTCAAGGACGCGCGTCAGGATCCCGTTTCGAGCCCCCGACTCCCCACCTGCAGGCAGGTCCCTTCACAGGCGGTGAAGCAGGTCTGCAGGTGTCTGTCTTTCCCTCCCCCTATCTGTCTTCCCCTCCTCTCTCCATTTATCTCTGTCCTATCCAACAACAACGACATCAATAATAACTACAACAATAAAATAACAAGGGCAACAAAAGGGAATAAATAAGTAAAATAAAATAATAAAATAAAAAAATAAGGCTGCAACAAACATGGGACAATAAGTATATATTCCTTTTAATTTGTATTTTTTGTTTAGAGGAGGTAAATACTGAGCAGTGTTGGGCTTAGGAGACAGCCTAATTGTTATGCAAAAAAGACTTTCATGGCACCAGAGGTCACAGGTTCAATGTGCTCAGGCAGTGCCCTGGTAATAAATAAATCAAGCAAATTGGAAAAAGGCTGGTGAAATAACAACTCACATGGATAGTTTGCTTCTATGCCATGGACTCAGTCAACCCAGCTTTAAGCCTGGCTCCCACTGCATTGAAGGAAAGTTTGGTTCTGTGGGTTCTTTCACTCTGCCTTCTCTGTCTCTGGTATATATAATATGATAAATAGCAGTGGGATAACTGGGTCTTAGGGAATTTTTACTTTAAATTTTTTGAAGAACCTTCACATTATTCCTCATACTATTCCTTCATTACTAGTCCTCACTTATTTAAGTTCCCACGGACATACAAAAACTCCCTTCTCTCCACATCCTCTCCAGTGCATTTGCTACTTGTCTATTGGATAATACAGTGAATAGTATTTAGTAGTTTCATTTATATTTCCCTAATTATAAATTAAAGCCATCTTTTCATGTACTTTCAGGGTATCTGTATATTTTTGGAGGAGTATCCTCATAGTCTCTATTTTTAAAAAAATTATTGGGATTAATGGTTTACACTAAACAGTAAATACATTTGTTGATAGGTATGTACAATTTCTCAGTTTTCTGCAAAACACTCAAATTCCCCACATCTCTGTACTTTTTATTTATGCAGTCTTTTTTTCTTTGAGTTTTATGAGTCCTTTATATATTTTTACACTATACTCTTGTCAGAGAATGTACAAATGCCTTCTGCCACTAGTAAGATATCTTTTTGTTTTGATTAGTTTCTGTACAAAAACTTCAGTTTGATAAAGTTCCATTTCTCTCTTCTCTTCATTAGAGATGAGTCTTCAAAGATATCCTGACACTGATGTTAAATGAGTCTATTGTCTGTGTTTTCTTCTATGTATTTTATGGTATCAGGTCTTAGTCCAAGTCTGTTATCCATTTTGAATTTTTTGTGTGTTATATGTACAACATCAGTTTAATTCCATGTACCTTTTCCTTATTTCCTGAACATTTATTGAAGATACTTACCTTGCTCCATTGTAAGCTTTTGGCTTCTTTGTTGTAGATTACTTCAGGACTCTTGATTTAGTTTTCTACCTGTGCCTCTTGTGTCCCCACCACCAACCTACAACTTACTGTTTTCATGGTGCCCTTTCCCCTCTCTTTCAGTTTTAGAGAAGGAAGGGAACAGGGAGAGGAGAGATACCATAACATTTCTCCACCATCTAGGAAGCTCCTCTGGTACTATGAATTTGTGCTTTTGTGTGTTGCCTGACACTTGGACTCAAAGCCTTTGCATAATTAAGTGTTTGCACCTGCAATAAAATAAGTAAACATATAAGTTAATAACTAAAGTGTGTATTCTTTTGGCTGAGTTATCTCCTGGTTCCCTGAGTCTATTTTAATTCTAATAATATGCTGTTTTTATTACTACTACTTTGTAATGTAGTTTGCAGACATGTGCTAACTTTTATTCTTTTTTTTAAATTTTTTTATTTTTATTTAAGAAAGGATTAATTAACAAAACCATAAGGTAGGAGGGGTACAAACTCCACACAATTCCCACCACCCAATCTCCATAACCCACCCCCTCCCATGATAGCTTTCCCATTCTCTAGCCCTCTGGGAGCATGGACCCAGGGTCATTGTGGGTTGAGAAGGTAGAAGGTCTGGCTTCTGTAATTGCTTCCCCGCTGAACATGGGCATTGACTGGTCAGTCCATACTCCCAGTCTGCCTCTCTCTTTCCCTAGTAGGGTGAGTCTCTGGGAAAGCTGAGCTCTAGGACACATTGGTGGTGTCTTCAATCCAGGGAAGCCTGGCCAGCATCCTGGTGGCATCTGGAACCTGGTGATTGAAAAGAGAGTTAACATACAAAGCCAAACAAATTGTTGAGCAATCATGGACCCAAAGCTTGGAATAGTGGAGAGGAAGTGTTAGGGGGGTACTCACTGCAAACTCTAGTGTACTTCTGCTTTCAGGTATATATTTTGCAGTAGTTTATGGATACGTGTGAACATAAGCTCTCTCTCACAGAGACTGGTGTATATCTAGGTTATGGGACTTTGTTAGAAAGTGAACCACCTGAGATGAAATTAGAGTGTACTATGAAAGGAAAGGTCTCACCCGAGTAATGAAGCTGAAGGGTTGTCATTCCACATGTGAAGTCTCTGGACACAGTCTGAGGTAAAGCATGTTGAGGTGGCAACGTTGGTTAGGTTGTGATCGGCGGATGCAATATTATTTGATATGGATTGGGAGAGGCATACGGAAAGTGGGCCCTATCCAAGGGTTCCAGGACTGGGGGAAGTAGGGGTTCTATAGTGGAGATGTGAGGTTCCTGTTGTCTTTTTTTTTTTTTTTTAATATTTTATTTAAGAAAGGATTAATGAATAAAAACATAAGGTAGGAGGGGTACAACTCCACACAATTCCCACCACCCAATCTCCATACCCCCCCCCCCCCCCATGATAGCTTTCCCATTCTCTATCCCTCTGGGAGCATGGACCCAGGGTCGTTGAGGGTTGCAGAAGGTAGAAGGTCTGGCTTCTGTAATTGCTTCCCCGCTGAACATGGGCGTTGACTGGTCAGTCCATACTCCCAGTCGGCCTCTCTCTTTCCCTAGTAAGGTGTGTCTCTGGGGAAGCTGAGCTCCAGGACGTATTGGTGGGGTCTTCAATCCAGGGAAGCCTGGCCAGCATCCTGGTGGCGTCTGGAACTTGGTGATTGAAAAGAGAGTTAACGTACGAAGCCAATTTGTTGAGCAATCATGGATCCCAAGCTTGGAATAGTGGAGAGGAAGTGTTAGGGAGGTTTCTCAAAACACAAACTGAATCTTTTTAATATATAGAGGTTCCTGTTGTTTTAGGGTTCCAAAAGACAATCGATAGTTAATGTTATCATCACATTATTTGATAATTGGGTTAACTTTGAAAAGTCCTTTTGTTAAGGCTTGCTGTACAGTATACAGTATCTTGTATATAGCTGTGCTATTGGTTGCTTCTAATCTACTTGGTCTAGGCTTTTGAGAGAGTCTGCATATCATATACACAGCCTATATATTAAAAAGATTCAGTTTGTATTTTGAGAAACTTTGAGACATACAATTGATTTTCCCCCTCTCATATTAATTAACTACTGATTTATATGTCTACATTTTGCTAGGAGTGTACATAAACATCATTCCCACCACCAAAAGACTATGACCCATCCCTCCCACCGACTCCCACCCACTCCCACCCCCCACTGGCCCAGGAAGCTGCATGTCTACCCCTCACCACAGGGTTTTTACTTTGGTTCCCTACTTACAATTTGATCAGGTCCTGCTTTTAGTTTCCCTTTCAGACCTTCTTACTCAACTTCTGTTGATGAGTGGGATCATCCCATACTCATCTTTATCTTTCTGACTTAGTTCACTTAACATAATTCCTTCTAGCTCTGTCCAAGATGGGTCAGAGGAGGTGGGTTCATTGTTCTTGATAGCTGCATAGTATTCCATTGTGTATATATACCACAGCTTTCTCAGCCACTCATCTGTTGTTGGGCACCTGGGTTGCTTCCAGGTTTTAGCTATTATGAATTGTGCTGCTATGAACATAGGAGTACACACCTCTTTTTGGTTGGGTGTTATGGTGTCCTTGGGGTATAACCCCAGGAGAGGAATTACTGGATCATATGGAAGGTCCATGTCTAGCCTTCTGAGAGTTTTCCAGACTGCTCTCCACAGAGGCTGTACCAATTTACATTCCCACCAGCAATGTAAAAGGGTTCCTCTGTCCCCGCATCCTCTCCAGCATTTGTTGCTGCTGTCCTTTTTGATGTATGCCATTCTTACAGGAGTGAGGTGGTATGTTAGTGTTGTCTTAATTTGCATTTCTCTGACAATCAGAGACCTAGAGCAGTTTTTCATACGTTTGTTAGCCTTTTGGATCTCCTCTGTAGTGAATGTTTGTTCATATCCTCTGCCCATTTTTGGATGGGGTCATTTGCTTTTTTGGTGCTAAGTTTGCTGAGCTCTTTATATATTTTGGTGATTAGTTTCTTGTCTGATGTATGGCATGTGAAGATCTTCTCCCATTCTGTGAGGGGTCTCTCTGTTTGTTTAATAGTTTCTTTGGATGTGCAGAAGCTTTTCAATTTGATGTAGTCCCATTAGTTTGTTTCTGCTTTAGTCTTCCTTGCAATTGCATTTGATTCATCAAAGATGTCCTTGAGGTGTAGGTGGGAAAGTGTTATACCAATGTTTTCCTCTATATTTGATTGTTTCTGGTCTGACATCTAGGTCTTTGATCCATTTGGAGTTGATTTTTGTTTCTGGTGAATTAAAGTGGTTCAATTTCATTCTTCTGCATGTTACAACCCAGTTTTCCCAGCACCATTTATTGAAGAGAGCCTCCTTTTTCCATTTAATCCTTTGGGCCCCCTTATCAAAGATTAGATGCCCATAGGTGTTGGGATTTATTTCTGGGCTTTCAATTCTGTTCCACTGGTCTGTGTGCCTATTTTTGTTCCAGTACCATGCTGTTTTGATGATGATGGCTTTATAATATAGTTTAAGGTCTGGGAGTGTGATGCCTCCATTTCTGTTTCTTTTCCTCAAGATGGTTTTGGCAATTCTAGGTATTTTCAGGTTCCAGATAAATGATTGTAGTGTTTGTTTTATTCTCTTAAAGAAACTTGGTGGAACTTTGATGGGTATTGCATTTGATTTGTATATGGCTGTGGGGAGAATATTCATTTTGATGATATTTATTCTTCCAATTCATGAGCATGGGATATCTTTCCATTTCTTGGTATCAGTTTCTATTTCCTTGAGTAGCGACTCATAGTTTTCAGCATACAAGTCTTTCACTTCTTTGGTCAACTTTATTCCTAGGTATTTGATTGATTTTGCTGAAACAGTAAATGGGAGTGATTTCTGGATGTCTTCTTCTTCACATTTAGTGTTTGCATAAAGAAATGCCACTGATTTTTGTACATTGATTTTGTAGCCTGATACCTTGCTATATTGCCTAATAACTTCCAGTAATTTTCTGCTGGATTATTTACGTCTCTCTATGTATACTATCATATCATCTGCAAATAGTGAGAGCTTGACTTCTTCCCTTCCAATCTGTATTCCTTTGATTTCTTTCTCTTGCCTGATTGCTATGGCAGGAACTTCCAATACAATGTTGAAGAGTAACGGTGACAGTGGACAGCCCTGTCTAGTCCCCGATCTGAGGGGGAATGCTTCCAGCTTCTGTCCATTGAGTATGATGTTGACTGTAGGTTTGCTATATATATAGACTCCACTATCTTAAGGAATTTCCCATCTATTCCCATTTTTTGTAGAGTTTTGAGCATGAACGGGTGTTGGATTTTGTCAAAGGCTTTCTCTGCATCTATTGAGATAATCATGTGGTTTTTGGCTTTGCTTTTATTGATGTGGTGAATGACATTGATTGACTTACGGATGTTGAACCAGCCTTGCATTCCTGGGATGAATCCCACTTGGTTGTGATGAACAATCTTTTTGATGTGTTGCTGTATCCGGTTGGCCAAGATCTTGTTTAATATTTTGGCATCAATGTTCATCAGATATATTGGTTTGTAATTTTCCTTTTTTGTTCTTTCCCTATCAGCTTTTGGTATCAGGGTGATGTTGGCTTCATAGAAGGTGGAACAGAGTATTCCTGTTTCTTCAATCTTGTGGACTAGCTTAAGAAGTATGGGTATTAACTGTTTCCTGAAAGTTTTGTAGAATTCGTTTGTGAAGCCGTCTGTTCCAGGACTTTTGTTGTTGGGGAGATTCTTAATAACGATTTCAATTTCTTTGTCTGTGATTGGTGCATTTAGATTTTGTAGTTCTTCTTGGTTCAGTTTTGGAAGTACATAGGTTTCTAGGAATTGTTCCATTTCTTCCATATTCTCTAGCTTGGTGGCATATAGTTCTTTATAGAAGTTTCGCAGGATTCTCTGGATTTCTGTGGTGTCAGTTGTGATATCTCCTCCATCGTTTACAATTCTATTAATTTGAGTCTTTTCTCTTTTTTGTTTGGTGAGTCTGGCTAGGGGTTTGTCAATTTTGTTTAATCTTTCAAAGAACCAACATTTGGCTTCATTGATCTTTTGTATGGTTCTTTTATTTTCGATGTTGTTTATTTCTGCTCTAACTTTAGTGATTTCTGTCCTTCTGGTTGCTTTGGGGTTCCTTTGTTCCTCTTCCTCTAAGTCCTTGAGGTGTGCAGTAAGGTCGTTCATTTGAGCTTCTTCTTGGTGTTTAATATGTGATTGTATGGCTATAAGTTTCCCTCTCAGTACTGCTTTAGCTGTGTCCCAAATGTTTTGATAGGTTGTGTCTTCATTTTCATTAGTTTCCAGGAACATTTGAATTTACTGCTTGAGTGAGTCTCTGACCCAGTGGTTCTTAAGGAGCATGTTTTTTAGTTTCCAAATTCTGTGTCTTTTAATAATTTTCTGTTTGTTGTTAAATGTTAGTTTTACTCCACTGTGGTCTGAGAAGATACTTGGGATGATTTCAATGCTCTTGAATTTATTGATGCTGTCTTTGTGGCCTAACATGTGGTCTATCCTTGAGTATGTGTTATGTGGATTTGAAAAGAAGGTGTATTCCAGTTTTTTGGGGTGGAGTAGTCTGAAAATGTCCAAGAAGTCTAGTCTGTCAATCTCTTCATTCAATTCTCTTGTATCTTTATTGTTTCTCTGCTTTGTTGATCTGTCTAAGTGTGAGAGTGGGGTATTGAAGTCTCCCACTATTATTGTATTACTATTGATGTATTTTTGAAATTCTTTCAGTAGGTGCTTAATGTATTTACATGGTCCCTCATTGGGTGCATAGATGTTAATAATTGTTAAGTCTTCTTGGCTGATTGATCCTCTAATCATTATGTAATGTCCTTGCCTATCTTTTATTACTTTATTTAATTTAAAATCTATTGTGTCTGAGATGAGAATGGCTGTTCCTGCCCTTTTTTGTGGTCCGTTAGCCTGTATGATAGTTTTCCATCCTTTCACTTTAAGTCTGTGTTTATCTTGTTGTGACAGATGGGATTCTTGCAAGCAGCATATGGTTGGGTTATGTTTTCTGATCCATCCCCCCACCCTGTGTCTTTTGATGGGTGAGTTTAAGCCATTGACATTTATTGATATTATGGATTTAATGTATTGTAGTGCCATTGTTCAAAAAAAAATTCGTTTGCTCTGGTATATTGCAAGTATTATAGTGATGTTCTTGTTTATAAGAGGTCTTTTAGAACCTCTTTCAGGGCCGGCTTGGTGATGGTTGCCTCCTTTAACTGTTGTTTATCTAAGAAGGTTTTGATCCCTCCATCTAGTTTGAATGAAAGTCTAGCAGAATATATTATCCTTGGTTGAAACCCTTTTTCATTCAGGGCTCGATAGATATCTTGCCACTCCCTTCTGGCTTTTAGAGTTTGAGTGGAGAAGTCTGCAGATAATCTTATGGGTTTTCCCTTGTATGTGACTTTTTGTTTCTCTCTTGCAGCCTTTAGGATCCTTTCTTTATCCTTACTTCTTCTCATTGTGACTATGATGTGTCTTGGTGTCTTCAGGTCTGGGTTGATTCTGTTTGGTACTCTCTGGGCCTCTTGAATCTTGATGTCCTTTCTGTTATTCAGGTCTGGGAAGTTTTCTTCTATTATTTCCTCTAGAATGTTTGCTTCACCTTCCTCTCTTTCTTCCTCTGGCAGGCCAATTATACGAATGTTACTTCTTTTGAGATCATCCCATATGTCTCTGTTGTTGTTTTCAGTGTCTCTCAATCTCTTTTTAAGCTCTTTCACCTCTTTCTTCGTTTTCTCTAACTCATCCTCTGTCTAATTCTGTTTTCTGCTTCTGTTAGTCTGCTTTCCCTTGCCTCAGCTTCTTTCTTCATTACAGCTATTTCAGCTTTCAGTTCTCTAATTGCCTCAAGATAATCAGTATTTTCCTTGGGGTTCTCAACTGTTGTTTCCCTAATACTGCCATTCCTTTCCTCCAATGTTGTTTTCATTTCTGTGATTAATAAGTTTATTATTGCTTGCATACTTTTCTTATTTATGGTTACTTCTGGCTGATTTGTAGTTTCTTCTGGGCTCTTGTCTTCATTCATTGGAGTAGCAGTTTTATTTGTTTTTGATCTACCCATTTTTTTTGATATATATGTTTCTTTTTTTTATGCTCTGTTGTTCCTCAGTTGTTGTGTCTTGAGTACAAGTAACTCTGTCCTAAATACCTTTATAACAATTGCACTCACCAACCTCAGGAATTACAGTAGCAACTGAAGCAAGTATTGAAGTATTGAAGTAGTTTAATCGTTACCAGTTAGCTAAACAATTTCTCCAATCCGTGAAAAAATAGTAACCAAATCCCAGTGAAGAAAGAGAAAAGAAAGAAAGGATACCAAGAATAGACAGTTATGCAAATCTACTATCCACTGTATATTCTAGGGGTAACAAGAGGGGAAAGGGAACTAGAGCAGAGATACACACATAGAGAGTCCACTCTGAGTCAGATTTCTTCCCCAAAATAATTCACAAATTCAGACAGGCAAAGAGGAAGGAAGAAGTGTATGAGAAGATTAAAAAAAAAAGAGAGAGGGAGAGACAAGAGAGAGAAAAGGGAAAAGATAAGAAAAAGATCTGTAATTAAAGAGCAGTGAAAGGAAATTCCCAAATGTGTATCAGTGAATTCAAAAAGCACCCTGTTTGGTGGTGTGGGGGATCCTGCTAGGAGCTGGTCCCAGGACTGCTTATAGGGGGTGGGGGGTGGGAAGGAGGTATGCTTGAAAATTAAAAGGAAGAAAAAAAAATTTTTTTCCCCCTTTTTTCCCTACTGTTTGTTGGTGTGGGGGCTAGGGGCTGTGACTTTGGAAGCTGTAGGATTAAGGAAGAAGGGATGACAAGAATGAGAAAAAGAAAAGAAAAGAGAGAAAAAAAGAAAAAGATAAGAAAAAGAATAGTCATAAAAGGACAGTGAAAGGAAAGGGTTTTTTTTAATGTATTTATTTTTAATTATTTAATTAGCTATGCGGGGTGAGGTGGGGGGGGTTGGCTACTTAGAAAGAAAAAAGGCCAGAGGTTTCAGAAGGGTATAGACTTAGAATTAATGATACTCCTGGTGGGACAGGAATTTGGTAAAGAAAAGGACTGGTTATGGTGGGGGGGGCGGGAAGGAGGTATGCTTGAAAATTAAAAGGAAGAAAAAAAATTTTTTTTCCTTTTTTTTTTTTCCCTACTCTAATTCTTAACCCAAATTAAGTTATAGTCACCTCCTTGGTGTCGCCGCTAGGACCCCTTATTGACTGGCCTGCTAAAGGCAGAAAATCCTACCGTTTCCAGGAGATGTGGTCAGAGCTCAGCCACTAGCAGCTTCTCAGTCCGCCATCTTCTGGGAAACTGCTAACTTTTATTCTTAACAGAATGTTTGTTTTCTTGTATCCATATCTGTACATGTGTTCATCTTGATAATTTGATAGCACTTATAGATTGGTAGATCTGGATTGATAGGTCTTGTAGTTAGGTTGATCAATAGTTTTGTATGGAACAAGTTTTTTTAAAAAATATTTTTATTAATTTATTATTGGATAGAGACAGACAGAAATTGAGAGGAAAGGGGGACATAGGGAGATAGACAGAGAGACATCTGCAGCCTTGCTTCACCACTCATAAAGCCTTCTCCCTGCAGTTGGGGACCAGGGGCTTGAACCTGGGTCCTTGTGCACTATAATATGTGTGCTTAACCAGGTGCACCAACACCTGGCCCCTGGAACAAGTTTTATAAACACTCTAAGTACCAGTTACTACCTTTTGTAGAAGTATAGATAATGGATGAGATGGAAAATAGAATATGTGAAGCCTACTTCTCCCCACAATGATCCTGGGTCCATATTCCCAGAGCGATAAAAAATAGGGAAGCTGTCAAGGGAGGGGATTGAATATGGAGCTCTGGGGATGGGCATTGTGTGGAAATGTACCCCTCTTATCTTATGATCTTGTCAATGTTTCTATCTTATAAACAAAAAAAAATTAACTTAGTGGTATCTAATATTTTTGTACCTTTTTTAAGAATGGAAAGTATAAAATATTCCCCATCAAATAAATAAGCAGTTAAAAAGTTCTCCCTTGTTTTCTTCTTTTCATTTAATTCTTTTAGCTTCTAGTTCTAATTGTATGGAGGAAATGTATCTATCCTTTAATTTAGCTCTTAGCATTATGGGAATTACTGTTAGTCTTTTATAAAGGAGAGTTTTGTGTCAATTATGGTTTTTGTTAGTGTGTTTCTGCCTGTATGTAGATAACCGGCTATTTATTTCTGACTACTGTAATTAACTCTGCTTCCCCGCACACCCCCATGGAGTTGATTTCCTTTGAGAATACTCTTTAAAATCCCAGTAAAGGGGTGGGGGCTTTAATGGTGGAAAAGGACCCAGGTTGGGGGTCAGAATGTTTTGCACAGAACTTTCACTGGGAGATGAGTCAACAACTGCATTATACATCGTTAACCCCAATAAAGTGATTAAAAAAATAAAATCCCAATAATTATTTAGTAAGTATGATACCTTTAAGTAAGTGAGACATGGCTCATTTAGGTAATTTATGCCAGTATTTCATAAGAAATGTTTAAAACTTTTAAACTAAGTGATCGTTTTTGATGACTGAGGTTTTTGTTTAGCTATTTAAACATAGTAGGTTATCAAGATAGCTCACTTTTTAGTGCCCTTACTTTGTCATGCATATGATCCAAGTCAAACCCACCCATACTGTACTGGATGAAGTTTTAGAGCTATAATCCTTCCTTATTCTTTTTTTTTTTTATTATAATTAAAAATTTCTGGCAGCTTTTGTTTGGGGTTTAACAATATGGTATGCTTATTATATCGCAGGTTTATTTTGGTACATAAAAAACTGCAATGGGAGGGGGCTAGGCGGTAGCACAGTGGGTTAAGTGCAGGTGGCACAAAGCGCAAGGACCAGTGAAAGGATCCCGCTTTGATTCCCGGTTGCTTCACAAGCAGTGAAGCAGGTTTGCAGATGTCTTTCTCTCCCCCTCTCTGTCTTCTCCTAATCTCTCGATTTCTGTCTGTCGTATCCAACAACAATGGCAGCAATGGCAACAATAATAGTAACGACAACAATGATAAACAACAAGGGCAACAAAAGGGGGGGGGGAATGGCCGCCAGGAACAATGGGTTCATAGTGCAGGCACTGAGCCCCAGCGATAACCCTAGAGGGAAAAAACAAACAAACAAAAACTGCAGTGGGGATCTAGGAGAAAATGGCTAGCCAGGACATGTGGCATGAACCATGAGTGCTTACACTTAGTTTCCCAGCATTTAGCTAAGTGGTGTGTAGGCCTTGGGCAAACAGCATGGCAGGTGTGGGGATAAGACAGAGGCAAGCAGGTGAAGAGCAGCAGGAAAAGATCCTGATTTTTACCAGACACCCATTTACGTTAATTCCTGTACCCACAATCCCTTGTGAATTTGCTTAAGTCAATTATACGATCTTGACGTCAGGCTGACTTCAGCCATTTGCTAGTTATGTTCATGTCCCATAATCCATTTTGCTCATAGTGTTCCCAATAGTCATCTGAAAAAGTTGTCCTGGAGTGATGAAGCCCCAGTGACAAAAATTTAAAAAACACGTGTTTATGTCAAATTAGATTTAGTTTTAGGGATCCATGAAACCTACATGGAAAAATGAAGCGTATATCATATCTTGCTGTCCATTACTTGTTGTAGCTTATAGTGAAATACATGCAACTTCATGCCAACAGTAAATAGCAATACAGTATCAAAGTATAACATTGTGACCAAGAGGTGGCACAGTGGATAAAGAAAGTGTAAATCCCAAGTTTGATTCCCACTATCATATGTGCTAGAGTGATGCTCTGGCTTTTTCCTCTCCTCTTTCCAATCCCAAGTTTGATTCCCACTATCATATTTGCTAGAGTGATGCTCTGGCTTTTTCCTCTCCTCTTTCTCATGAATACATAAATCTTTAAAAATGTGCAACATGAAATCATTGACAGATTAATTACTTGGAAAGAACTGAAATTTTTTAACCATGTTATTAGCATACTAGGTAGCCAGTTTTTTTAAATGACCATAAGTAATACTTCTAGTATTTATACACATTTATGAGGTCATCTCCTTGATTTTTGGACTAGTCTAGTGGTTAGTTAATTTTGACAGATAATGGGTGCTGCTGGGGATACTCTTGACTTCCATATTTTAAATGTAAGCCTTATATTTTCTGCCCTGGCTATATGGAATGTGTGCTTTGGGAGAAACCCATCACCATGTAATATATTTAGTATCCTTGAGACCATTATGTTTTGATGAGTCCAAGCTGGCTACACAGAGAAGCTAGTTTAAGGATGAAGAGAAAAGATGTGTATCTAAACAATATATCTAAGCTGTGGGAATTTCTGCTCAGTTGAGATAATCAAATGATTCCTGCCCTAGCCACTTTCTGCAGCCGCCTGAGAGACACAAGAAAGTGCTACCCAAGGATAAGTAAGATAAGTCTAGGTGGTAATTTTACTATGGGTAAGAGTAGTTTTTCAATTAAGAAAAACCAAACAAACGAAAACTAGATACAGTTAACTAAGGAAATATATTTAAATAGATTTTTATGGACACAGGGCAAAGATATTTTACTCACAATTCCCATTTGATACATTTTTGTTGATAGTATTTTGGACCAAAATATAGTGAAATAAATATTTGAGAATCACTTGCCAAAAAAGTTTTTCTGAGGTTCAGACTCAAAATTCAGCTATATTCAACCTGAAGCACTGAAGGTTATTAGGAAGTTGTAAAGATCTGTGAATCAATAATCCAGATATCCAGGTTGAATTCAAAGTGTTTTCTACTTTCTACAAACTAACATAATTTTCAAATATCTTTATACGCTCTAGATATAAGAAAATATAAATCCCCCTGATGTCAGAGACTGCTAGGGTAGTGTTTCTTGATTTCTAACTCTTTGACCTCAAGTTCACTGAAAATTAGTATATTAGGCATCATGCATTCAAGCTCATTTTCTAAGTTATCTTTCATGTTTTGTCAAATGCCAGGTGGATTCTGAGTATTTTTTTGGGGGGGGGTAGGGATGTTGCTAATTTCTTCATAATTATCAACTCTTTGAAGTACTTACCTGATATTTTAGAAACTAATAATAAGGTCACATTTGATTTTTTTAGGAGCATTCACATGATTGCGTACTGGTCATGTTTTATATTTTCCTAGCCATTTGTGCATTAGTGTAATTTCGTGCCCTACTGAGAACTAAATATTTGTTTATAATTTGATATTAATATAACATAGCACTGGATAGTTAAGTGCTATTATATATGATACTGAATACAATCTGTAGTGGCAACTTCATCTTTAGTGCGTCTGAATTGAAAAATAATGTTATAAATGTAATGAAATATATTACGGGACTGTGAGATGTTTAAGATATTTTAAATATGGTTTGTAGTTATATGGCCCAGATATAAAATTATATTAATATACTCAGACCAGAAATGGATTTGAAAAGTTTTTCACATTTGTACTTGAAACTAACTTACTGATCATTGCTTGAATTTAAAATTAATAAACAAATGCTATCTTTTCCCTGCCTAGTAAGTAGGCATTGCTTTCAAATTGACACAATCCACCAATTATTTTGTAAGACTAACATAATCATAAATTTCCCATCAGTGCTTTTTCCAAATATGCTAACCCATATTGTTCTCCCTGGACCTGTTGTAGGGATGACTAATCCAACTGCTGAGGTCTCCCTTTATGTTTTTGATGGAACACTTGGCTTGCTGGACTACAGCTGTGTGTTTATGTGCCATGCACACCTGCAGGGGCCTGACAAATAGCTGTAGTATGCAGAGGATACAAAATTACTCTGGCAGTGCTGCAAATAAGGAAGTTTCTGTTTTGAAGTCCATATGTGTGTGTGGTTGAGATGCCAGCTGGTGTATTTATGTTGCATGCACAGATGTAAAACTGCTAACTGATTTTATACCAAATAAAGTTTAATCTTTTTATACTTTGTGTTAATGTTATGAGTGGTATATAAGAGTGTTCTCACAATTTAGGACTTTTAAAATAAAAGCTGCTATTAAAATATGAACTTACTATATGACTCAGAAAGGATACTGACATAGGTGCTATTTTTTATGTATGAATATTAGTTTTGCTACATTATGTATAAAGGTTTGATCTAGTAAAGTCATTAATGATGCCTAGCTTCCTTTATCACTAGATTCAGTCAGCTCTGTGTTTAATCCAATTTATGAATACTAAAATATGAACATCAAACTTATTTGAAAAAGTTTTGAAAGTTTTGACCTTTTTTTTTAATTTTAATTTTAAGAAGCATTTTGAGGGAGTCGAGCAGTAGCACAGCAGGTTAAGTGCACCTGGCATAAAGCCCAAGGACCAGCGTAAGAATCCCGGTTTGAGCCCCCATCTCTCCACCTGCAGGGGAGTCGCTTCACAGGCAGTGAAGCAGGTCTGCAGGTATCTATCTTTCTCTCTCCCTCTCTGTCTTCCCCTCCTCTTTCCAGTTCTCTCTGTCCTATCTATCAATGACTACATCAATAGCAACAATAATAGTTACAACAATGAAAAACAACAAGGGCAACAAAAGGGAAAATGAATAGTATTTAAAATTTTTAAAAAAAGCATTTTAAGCATTCTTACCGAATTTTCTCTGAAAGAATTGTCAGTATTTATGGGGATGTTTTCTAAGTCTATGGGGGTGTAAACACCAACATAATAGTATTAGGATCATCAATTACAAAAGCCTTTGAAAGAGGAATTCTTTTCAAGTAAGCAAGATAGTTCACTTGGATTGTGTGTGCTTTGTCATGTGCATGACCTAGTTTTAAATCTGATCTCTACCCCACTGAAGGAAACATTGGTGCTGTGGTGTCTCTCTCGCTGTTTTGCTCTTTTTCTAACTGAAAACGTCATCCTGGAGTAATGAAGTCCCAATCATGGAGAAAAGATGAAGTGTCCTTTAACTTGTTAACATCTAACAAATGAAAACCACTTTATATCTTCTTAATAATTCTTTTAATTTTACTTAAGTATTAATCTAAGTAGGAATGATTTCTTTCTCTTCAGTGGCAAGCTTTATTCAGCTACAAACATTTGTACAGTTTCTATGATTACCAGCATATTTTTACTTTTACTGTCATTGGAGTTCAAGGACTGCAGTGATGTTCTGAAGTTTTAACATTGCCTCTAAGCCTTAGAAGTATGACTTATTAGTCATATGCAGCCTATGCAGTTCATGAGGTCAGCTTGATTTTTGTATTGTTTTAATGTAATAAGACAAGCTATTACAAACCAAATATCACTGACTGAAAGAATGATTCTTTCAAAATATACAATCAGTCACACATAAAGAAATCAGAATATTTGAAGAAAATGAAGTGCACAGCAGAAAGATTATAGCATAGTTGAAGGAGCTCTTGGCCAGAAGATGGACATCATCACAATTGTGTGACATTAGGCCAGTTTCCTAGCCTTAGCTTGAATTTTCCACCAGTGAACAGAAATAGTATCTTTGATTTAATAAAGCAGATGTGACTATTGTTGATATAATAGACACTCTTCCTAGTGCTAGCAAGCAGAACATGCATTAAATAATGTTTAGACTGTTTTTTAGAAATAGTGTCAGTAGTAACAGTTGGAAAAAAATAATTACATAGCAAACAAATACATTTAAAGTTAACTCAGGAAAAGGAAAGGAACAGGAAATATAATTGGAATGTAATTGTTGCCTTATATATTTTTTCTCGAAGAATACTTTAAAGAAAGAATCAAACCTAAAATTTTTACAGCTAAAAGACACGACCTTTTATTACTCATTTGAGAGATAATGTTTCATGCATTGCTTGGTTATTTAGTGCCAGGGCCAACTTCTTTTAGTAGGGTATCACTTCAAACAGTGCTGCCGCCACTGCAGGTTGCAAGCACATGATTGAAGGCTTCTAGTTCTCAGCTCATGCCCAGATGTCTTTCAATAACTATAGCCAGTAATTTCTTCAAATTGCTCACTTTATCAGCAGCACATGTCATCAATCCTGAAGTGGTTGCTCAAGTCAAACTGCAGAATCTTTAGCTTACAGACACAGCTGCAAACAGGTGAACAGGCAGAAAGTAATTTGTGCAGCTTGGTGGCTGTCAGACGAAAGACAGACAATCTGTGTTTAAAACAGATTGCAGACCCTGTATGGGCCAGACAAAAGGGAATTCTCCAACTGCAAATAATTCTAAGGTTAACATATTTTCCTTTCTGCCATTAGGTGATTTGTTAAAATTGGAAACAATGAACATTATAAATCTACACAGAAACTGGAGACAAGATGAAAGAGAAAATCAGATCACTAAATAGGTTTACATTTGTCTTTCCAGAGAAGTACAACTGGCATTTATATAAGTGATTTTCTCACAAATTAAGCCAACTTATAAAATAATTCTTTGAAATTTGGAAGATTATAAATGCTTCAAGTTGCATTAAGAATTGCTGATATTAAAAATAATGATATCTAAACACTATTGTTTTTATAATTTTGTTTTTAGAGTTATTACTTTGTAAGTGTTGGAAATGTTTTTCAAATATTAATGTTTACTTTGAAGCCTTACAAATGGTTTAATGGACTACGCCAAATATACTTTTTAATATGTCTAAAGAGCAAAAGTTGTTATGGAGGAAAAATTAAGGTCCATCCTTTGAAACAGTTAACTTAAAAAAAAGTTTTTATTTTCCTGGCTTTCTTGTGTTTTCTCTGTTTCACAGTCAATTTAGTATTGTAATTGTTTTGAATGGATAGTGAGTCTAACATAGTGTTGAAGTTCATAGTATTTAGTGTCAAACTGTATTCATGTCCCAGTTTGGTAATATTTGAGTAACCTTAGACAATTTACTTAACCTTTCAAATGCTTAGTTTTTCAGTTGTGATAGTGCTGTTATATAACTCGTCTTGTTATAGAACACTTCAGGGAAAAAGTTTCAATAATACTATCTGCAGCATATGTATTTGTGTTGTTCCTAGCTGCTTCCTAACCATACCTATAATACTGTAAAAACTCCTTAGCAATCAGATTTAATTTATACTGTGGTTCTGTGAATTCCAGAGTTCATTTTAAAGAGTTTCTTTTGTCATAACCCATTCTCATAGTACCTTGACCTTAGAAACTTGATCAATTTTGATTTACTAATATTTTTGATAGGAAGAGACTAATAGCATTCATGACACTTTTCTACCCATATGGTTCCGTTTTTCTTTCTTGTTATTATGCAATCCTGGAATCAAATACAGGGCCAAATCATGCAAGGCATATACTTGACCACTAAACCAACTCACTGGCCCCGGTTGTCATGTAATATAGACAACATGAAGGCATTTGAGTATTTTAATTTTTTAAATTTATGTTTACATGACACTAAGAAATTTTTCTTGGGCTGTTGCCATGGATTAGCAGCCACTGAAACAACTAGATAAAGCAATGAAAAGACACCTAGAGCCTCACAGCATTAAACTGGAACATCTATAGAAATTCACTGAAGCACAGTAGGTGCAGGCATTTGTGGAAAGATGTGTGGGAGAAGCTCTCAAGACCAAAAAAAAAAAAAAAAAAAAGCTAGAGCCTAGTAATGATAACTGGTGCCATTTTGGTAGCTACAGAGCAGAACACACAGATTTGATTTGACCTTAATAATGTGGGGAATATACTAGGGAAAAACCTGGTTGAAAAGTAAAGCAGTGAGACCTCCCCCACCTTGGTAGTGGGCTCTCAGAGACCAGCGTACAAACAAACAAAGCAGCAGGACCCTTTTCTATCATTACAGGGTCATATGGAAGAATCCCCACCCCCCTATAGACACGTAACCTAGTTCCTCTTTGCTTAATTTTGGAAGTTCCTAGCTATCTAGGAAATTGTCCATTTCTTCCTGGTTCTCTAGCTTGGTGGCATATAGTTGTTCATAGAAGTCATGCATGATATGTTGAATTTCTGCGGTGTCTGTTGTGATATCTCCTCTTTCATTTGTGATCTGATTTATTTGAGTCTTCTCCCTTTTTTGTTTTGTGAGTCTGGCTAAAGGTTTTTCGATTTTGTTCACTTTTGAAGAACTAACATTTACTTTCGTTGATCTTTTGTATGGTTTTCTTATTTTCAACCTTATTGATTTCTGCCCTAACTTTAGTGATTTCTGTCCTTCTGGTTGCTTTAGGCTTCCTCTCTTCTTCCTCTTCTCCTTCTCCTTCTCCTTCTCCTTCTCCTTCTCCTTCTCCTTCTCCTTCTCCTTCTCCTTCTCCTTCTCCTTCTCCTTCTCCTCCTCCTCCTCCTCCTCCTCCTCCTGCTCCTCCTCCTTCTCCTGCTCCTGCTCCTCCTCCTCCTGCTCCTCCTGCTCCTCCTCCTCCTCCTCCTTCTCCTCCTCCTCCTTCATCTTTAAGATGTGCAATCAGGCTGTTTATTTGTGCTTTTTCTTATTTCTTAATATGTGCTTGTATGGCTATAAACTTCCTCTCAGCCTTAGCTGTGTCCCAAATATTTTGATAGCTTGTGTCTTCATTTTCATTTAACTCTCGAACATTTTGATTTCTTTATTTCCTCTTTGACCCAGTAGTTTTTAAGTACTGTACTATTGAGCTTCTACATTTTGGAACTATTACTAATCTTTTGTTGATTGTTAAGTGTTAGTTTAATTCCACTGTGGTCTCAGAAGATGCTTGGGATGATTTCAGTGCTCTTGAATTTGCTGATGCTGTATTTGTGGCCTAACATATGGTCTACCCTTGAGAATGACCCATCTGGACTTGAGTAGAATGTGTATTCAAGTTTCTTGGGGTGAATGATTCTGAAAATGTCTAATAGTTCTAGTTTATCTCTGTCCTCATTTAGTTCCCCCATTTCTTTATTGATTTTTCTGCCTGGATGATCTGTCAAGTTGAGAGAGTGGGGTGTTGAAGTCCCCTACTATGACTGTGTTGCTGTTAATAATATTGCTGTAGCTCTTTCAGTGGATGTTTGACGTATTTAGATGACTTCTCATTGGGTGCATAGGTGTTAATAATTAAGTCCTCTTGATTGACTGATCCTCTGAGCATTAAGTAATGTCCATCCCTATCTTTTTAAATTTTATTTAAAGTCTATTGTGTCAGATATGAGAATAGTTGTTCCTGCCCTTTTTTGTTGGCCATTGGTTTGTATGCTAGTTTCCCATTCATTCCCAGTGACGTTCTTTTAAGGAAATCGAACAACTTGTCCAAAAAATTTTTGTGGAACCAGAAAAGAATCACAAACTGCCAAAACATCTTGTATATATATATATAAAATAACTAGGGAGTTATCATGCTCCCCAACTTTAGTATATAATACAAAGCAGTAGTGATTTATACAGCAATGTACTGGAATAAAATTTGGGCACGTACATCAATGGAACAGAATGAAGAACCTAGATATGAGTGAATATGTATACAGCCACATAATAGAAAAGAGAAAGGGGCCCAAACCACTTGATGGGGTTGGAGGGGGAGTTTCCTTTCAGAAATACTGCTGGGAAAATTGGACACCCACATAGAGTTAAGGGAAGTGAGGCCACTACCTAACACCATGCAACAGAATAAGATAAAAATGAATCAAGGACTTTGATGTTAGATCAGAAATTCTAAAATGTCAACCTCTGTATCACCTTGAATGGAACCTAATGAAATAGAGTTGGGTGGGATGAGTCAAAAAAAGAGAAATGAATGCCAGATTACTTAACTTGTAGGTAGAATTTGGGAAATAGAAATAGAAAGGGGAAACACAGTGAAACTTAGACTGGCTGTGCTGTACTACAACAAACCAAGGAACTCTGGGGAAGGGGAGTGGAAGGAGGGTCGCTTGGGGAGGTGATTTGGAGTCCTATGTAGCAGGTGGGAGTATTTTGCAGACACCACTCACACAGAGCTTGGCAGTTGTGTCCATGTGTAGACAACTGTGATGTTAACTCAGTACACCCCCTGCCCAATAAAGCAGAAAACAAATACTCTTGGCTATATTTGTTTTTTAAGTACCATTGAATTTAACTCTATTGAGTTACCGTTGACAGAGTTGTAAAATACTTAAATAGTTCATCATTCTGATTTGATAGATGTGAAAACATTATTGTGTTTATCACAAACATACATTAGAAGATACAATTATACTTATAGCAAATTTCTGTTATATAACACATTGGTATCTACTATAGTCATTATGTTACACGTGCTATCCCAGAATGAACTCTTTTTGAAATTGTAATTTTCACCCTTTTACCTACTTCTGTTTTCATTTGCCCCCAGTCTCTAGCAACCACTTTTTTTTCCCCTCCTTTTATGGTTGATTTTGTTTAGATGCTACATATGTTGTGAAAAGTATATATCTTTCTTCTAACTTAGTTCAATTAGCACAGGGTTGGGGAATGCCTGACCCATGGATCATATATGGGCTGTGAAATCATTTGGTTTGGATCTATGCTGGGACAACTAAAGGCACCTCTTGAAATTCAAAACCTGATGAATTTTTTTCACACTAACACTGTGCCAGTTATTGGTTGATTGATTGATTTTTTCCACCGGGGTTATTGCTGGGGTTTGGCTTCTACATGACAAATCCATTGCTCCTGGTCGCCATTTATTTTCCTTTTTACTTGATATAGGGTAATTGAGCTGGTGGTGGTGGGTGGGATGAGAGGGAAAGAGAGATACTTGCAACCACTCCTGAAATTTTTTCCCTGAAGGTGGGGACCAAGAGCTTGAATCGGTCCTTGCACATTATAATATGTGCATTCAGTTTTGTGCACTACTGCCTGGTTCCCTAAGTGCCAATTTCGTTCATTTTTTTAAATTATTTTTAAATTATCTTTATTTATTGGATAGAGACAACCAGAAATCGAGAGGGAAGGGGAGATAGAGAGGAAGAGAGACAGAGATACCTGCAACCTGTCTTGAAGCTTTCCCCCTGCAGGTGGGGAGCGAGGGCTTGAATCCTGGTCCTTGCATATTGCAACGTGTGCTCAACAAGGTGCACCACCACCCTGTCCCCCTAAGTGCCAACTTCTAAGTTGATGATTTTTGTATGGGCCTTGAATGATATTATAAATATCCAAATGGCCCTTTGCCCTACTCCTGATTTAGCAGAATGCCCTCGAGGTTTGTTCACATTCAAATTCCTTGTTTCTTAAGACTGAGTAATAACTCCATTATCTGTATTTCTATTTATGTGTCTTTCTATATACATCCTTGTACATGCACCTGGTCACGTCTTTACTCACCTATTTATCAACACCTGGAATGTATCCTTTTCTTTCTTCCTTTCCCTCTTTCCCTCTGGCTCTTCCCCTCTTTTCCCTTCTCTTTACCAGAGCACTGCTCGGCTCTAAACTATCATGGTTCTAGGGATTTAATCTGGTAGACTGGAGCCTGAGGCATATTTTAACTATTGTGGATAATGCTACAGTGATTGAGATAGTGCAGCTATCTCTTCTGCTGAAATATATATTTCATATATATATGTATTTTTTTAAATTATTATAGTTTTTTGTTTTACTAGAGCACTGTTCACCTCTGGCTATTGGTAGTGTGGAGGATTGAACCTGGTATATCAGAGTCAGGAATAAACGTCTTCTGCATAACCAATATGCTGTTTTCCTTGCTATATAATTAATTTTTGGGAGTCGGGTGATAGCACATCGGGTTAAGCATACTTGGTGCAAAGTGCAAGGACCACAGTAAGGATCCTGGTTCTAGCCCCCGGCTCCCCACCTACAGGGGAATCGCTTCACAGACGGTGAATCAGGTCTGCAGGTTTCTATCTTTCTCTCCCCCTCACTGTCTTCCCCTCCTCTCTCCATTTCTCTCTGTCCTATCCAACAACAACAACATCAATAACTACAACAATAAAACAACAAGGGCAACAAAAGGGAATAAACAAATAAATATAATTAATTTTTAACATCAGATTATTTTATGAGTACAAGCTTATTGTTCTTCAGACTGAACCACTTTGATTCTTCTTTATGTCGATCAAGAATTTATGGGTACAAGAACACATAAAACAGCTTTATGTTTTGCAGATTTCTTATATCTAAAACTTTGCCTTCGGGGAGTAGCTAGCATATGAGACTGTCATGCCTGAGCCTCTGAAGTCCTAGGTTCAGTCCCCCACACCACCATAAGCCAGAGTTAAGCAGTGCTCTGATAATAAACAAACAAATAAATATAAATAAACTGCCTCCAGAGCAGCAATTTGAACTTTTAATAATATATTGATATGTAGATTTGATGTTAGACCTATTATTTTGGAATATTTGAGGGTAGGGTCTACATGTTGGTTATTTAATAGAATTTCTATGTGTCAGCCTAGTATGGTCCTAGAATTGAATACTAAAGCTATTCTAGAGAAGAAATCGGCAAAATACATTAGTCAAATCTAGTTTATTGCCCTTTTTCACAAGGTTACTTGTTATTATTGCATATGTTGTTACTGTACAAGAAAAAACTTGAATAAGTATAACAGAGACCTAAAGAGTCACAAAACCTAAATTAATTTACTGTTTGGTCACTTAAAGGAAAAATGCTTGTACCCCTGTGTTAGAGCTATAGTCTATCACGGCTTTTCCAGTGTTCTAGGATTATATTGGTACTTGATGTAATCTATTTTCGATTTAGCTAGCCTTTTAATTAGTTTTTTTGACTAATCAACTGCAAGCTTTCCAAAGGTCAGTACCATATTTTACAGCTCTTTGAATGCTTCAGCACTTATCAATACTAGCTGTTGGCCTGTTGATTCATTAGTGAATGCCAGCTCTTGGTTATTGCACCAGGGTACCAGCAAGGGGCAGCATGGGGCTTTTGCCTTGTACACATTCCAGTCTTTGATTTTTACTTAGCCATATGTAATGTTGCAACATGTTAAAATAGATGTCACAGAGCTGGTGAAATAGCTTACTTGGATGGTGTGCTGCCTTACCATATGCATGACCCGGATTTAAATCCTGCTCCGCCCATTGAAGATAGCTTTATTGCTTTAGTTTGTTTCATGCTTTCTGACTTTATGTAAAAACAAAAAGAAAGGTCATAGTGTCTCTCAGTATAACCAAGCTCAAGCTAATTAGGACTAATCTTTTAAATATTTTACGCTTCTTTATTCCCCTTCAATCTTCACATTCTTCCCATTTATACTGAGTTTATCTATCTCAGCCATATGATGTGATAGCATAAAGATTTTTGTTTTTGTAATGTTAACCATATATTGTCTTTATTACTATTTTGGGATTTTTTTTCAAGTACCAGGATATTTATGTCTTAAAAATATTTCAGAATCTAGCATATATGACATTGATCCACTTTTTATAATAGTTTGATCTTTCAGGTCTTTAATTTTTCAAAATTAATTTAGCTTTTGTTGCTTTTGTGACAGTTTTTTTTTTTTATGTTGTAATGTGCTCAGGTGAGAAAACTGACATGAAAGCAGCCCTTAGCGACTTCTGTTTATTTCCCTGGAGTGATGTGTTCACATAGTTTTTAACTATCCTGCACTAAATGTCACAGCTTGTATTTCAGATGTAGTTAGCACACTTACATGTGTTATGTACTTATGAAGAAAGCAAGATCACTATCTTAAAAAGCCCTTTTTTCATTTGAGTTGTTGAAGAAAATGAATGTGTTATTAAGGGTAGGGGAAAAACAGGGCACTCAGACAGGTTGCTGACTGCAGTCCAAATGACTGATCAGAGAGCCTTTATATCCATTGGTAATGTGTTGTGCAATATAAGCTGAAATATATTCCACAAGGGAGGAAACCGGAATAGGTTACATACGCTGTTCCTAAGTGCAATGAATATAAAACTCCATTACTCACTTTAGGCAGGTGCTTTTTATATGAGGCTTTAAAGAAATATAAAACTGTTGGTGAAATGATTGGTTCATACAGAAAATACTTAGCTTCCAGTGCTCAGACTAGATAAAGATTTTACAGGTATTCTGGCCAGAATCTCTTTAAGTGTTTAGACATTAAAGTTTAATATTTTTATATATAATAATCTTATCAGTATAAACTTTGTGTAGGGTATGAAAGTGTAGGGTATGAAATTTGTCTCTAAATTGGTTATGTATTTTTTTTTCAGAGAAATGACTAATTTTTTAGTTTTTCCTTAGTTACTGATGAAAAGCACTTGTCAAAATATTTTAGGATCCTTATATGATTTTTAATTTTTCATCAAGAATTTATTAAATAATATTTCTTATAGTTTTCAGTATTTTTCTCTAATAACTCTAGAGTTATAAGCACTAAGAATGGACAACTTTTTTAGAATGTAAAATAACTTTTAGAATAGTCTGCTTTGTATCAGCACATATTTTGGGAAGATGTAAAAAGTATACCCCTGAGACAACTGTTTTATAAATGAACATTTCCTCAATAAAAAAAAGTATAATACCTCCACAATTCATTGGTAAATATAGTGAAAAATTTAAGAATTTACTATCCCCAAAAATGGATGGAACTGGAAGTGATTTTGTTCAGTGACATACAAAGTAAAAGACAACTATTGGATTGTTTCACTTTTCTGTGGAATATAAGTAATTAAAATAAACCACTGGGACTATATCAAGTTGAAAAGCTTCTACACAGCAAAAGAAACCAGCTGCTAATAGAGAGACTCCTTAAGGAATGGGAAATGATCTTTGAATGCCATTCATCAGACAGAAGGTTAATATTCAAAAGATACAAAGAGCTCATCAAACTAAGCAACAGAAAAGAAAACAAAACAACCCATCCAAAAATGAGGAGAGGACCTCATCCAAAGAAGAGGTCCAAAGGGCCAACAGACATATGTAAAAACGCTCAAACTCTCTGATTACCATAGAAATACAAAATAAAGATGACAGTCAGATAACTTCATTCCTGTGAGAATGTCATCAGTTAGAAAGGACAATAATAACAAATGCTAGAAAGGTTGCAAGGGTAAAGGAACCACTTTACACTGCTGGTGGCTATGTAAATTGGTCTATCCCCCTGTGGAGAACAGTTTGGAGAACTGTTTCAAGGCTAGAAATGGATCTGCCCCTATATCTGGTAATTCCTTCCCTGGGAATATAATCCTAAGTAATTAGACACACTCATCCAAGGAGATCTGTATATACATATGTTCATAGCAGCGCTATTTATCCTAACCCAAACTTGAAAACAACCTATGTGTCCAACAGCAGATGAGTGGCTATAAGAAATTTGTGATTTTGTGTGTGTGTGTGTGTGTGTGTGTGTACACACACACACACACACACACACACACACACACACACACACACACACCACACAATGGAATACTACTCAGCTATTAAGAATGATAAAATCATCTTCTTCACCTCATCTTGGATGGAGCTTGAAGGAATCATGCTAAGTGAGATAAGCCAGAAAGAGAAGGATGAATATAGGATGACCACACTCATAGAACTTAAGAAACAAGAACGGAAAGGAAATATAAAGTAAAACTCTGACTGATTTGGTATATTGCAAAGGACTCTGGGGAAGGAAGACAGGGATAGAGGTGTGTGAGGGGCCTTTCAGGTCTTGGTACACAATGATGGACCTAATTTGGGGGTGAGAGTGTTTTGCAGTGTTTTCTCATCTTGTCTAGATGAGAAATTGTACCCATGTGCCCACAACTGCGCTGCAAATGATTAACCTTCCTAGGAAAAAATAAACAATCAAAAAACCCAAAAAAACCTTTCCATAAAATGATAAGGATGAACTGTCTCACAGACTGAAAACTGTGGTAGTTACTAGAGAAAATGGGGTTTGGGGACAACCAATAGGGAAGGTAGGAATAGGTGGAGGGTTTCATTTGGTGTGATGGCAGATGAACTTTGGTGGGTCCAGTGAGCTCTCTATATATACACAATAAAGGTTTATAATGTATATGTCTATTTTTTTAGTTTTGTAAACCAATGTTAAAGTAATGAATAATGTGAAATACTTCTAATAAAAATTAAAAAGTTTTAAATGGCTTATCAGTCCATGTAGACTTATAGTTTGTCTCACCTATGTGTATAATAGCCTGCTTCATTTCCTTGCAATTTTTTGATCAAGTAATAGTCTGCTTACTGTCTGAATTAGAATTTCCATATGCAATAAGATTTTTTATAAAATGAACTATATGGAAAGTTAAAAGTATAAATCAATATTTTAAAGTTTTTTTAAGGGTTTAAATATGTGAATCAATAGGCTTTCTTTTTAAACCTTTAGATTGATTTATTTTCCTTCCCTTTCTGCATGTGTTATTCAAGTGAAGTATACACATCATTAATGATTTTAAAGTGTTCACTGTAGTGGTATTTGCTGTGTGTTCAGTATTGTGTAGTTACTATGTCTGCTGTAATAACCCTTTCATTACTTTGTAAAGACACTCCACATGTACTCTTTAGCTTTTCCTCTGCCATATCCCCTGGTAACTCCTAACTTGCTTTCTGCTTATGGTTTTGTCTTTTCTGGACATAGGATATAAAATCAGTCATATAATATGTGATGTTTTCTGATTGACTTTGTCAGCATAGTTCTCTGGAGAGCTAAGATATATTACTAATTAATTTTTTTTAACATTCAATTCCATCGATATTTTCACAGCTCATTTAACCATTTATCTACTCAAGGATTTTTGGCTCTTACTAATAAAATTTCAGTAAATGTTTTTAATAGTTATTTCTGTGTGAATATCAGTATTTATTTGTCTAGGATAAAAGTCCAGGAGGGTAGTTTCTAGTTTATCTGTTAGTTGCATGGTTAGTTTTGAAAGGAGCTGCTAAGCTGTTTTTTAGAAATAATGTAACCATTTTATGTTCTCACCAGCAAATATTCACCAGAATCTGAATTTGTCAGTATTTTATTTAATTGACTAGTTTATGTTTTCATACTATGTGTGCTTAATCAGTTGCACCACCACCCAGCTCTAGTTCATGCTTTCAGCTCATTTTATATTTGGACTGTTTGTGTTTTTGCAGTGGAGTTTAGAGAGTTTATTATATACTTTGTGTGCTACTCCTTTGTTGATTAGAAATATCTTTTTTGTCTGTAGTTTTCCTTTTTGTCTTCTGGATGGGATTTCACAAAGTAAGATACTTTTGGTCATTGTTGGGGTATCATTGGCCTGGGCTGGTTTTTCCAGACAAAAGAGAGGCAGTAAAGAGGTGATGAGGAAAGACCCCATATTTCCAAAGCTCCCTTTAGTGTGGAGGAGACAGGACTTGAACCTTGGTCCTGTGCATGGCAAAGCAAGCATATTGTTTAGGTGAGCTATTGGCAAAGTTAGATTTTTTTTTTTTCCTTTTTTGATGAGACATTTTTTTTTTCTCTTCATGGATCATGCATATAAGGTCAAGGAGCTATCATATCTTGCCCTAGACTGAAACATTTTTTCCATTTAAGTCTGACTTATAGTCATGCCTAGCTTAACTATAGAATAGGGAGTGGATAGTGGCACACCTGGGCGAGCATACACATTATTATACTCAAGGACCTAGTGTCAAGCCCCCAGGCACTACCTGCATGGGGAAGCTTCATGCACAGTGAAGCAGTGTTGCAGGTGTCTCTCTGTCTCTCACTTCTCCCCTCTCAATATCTCTCTGTCTCTATACACAATAAATTGAAAAGGAAAAGAACGAAAAAGATATTTAAATAATAGAATAGGTTCTGAACAATTAGTCAGTGGCTGTTACTGTGTAAATATCAAAGTGTCCTAGTTCATAAATTTAGATGACATAGCTTATTACATTTTTTAGGCTACATGATATAATCTGCTGGAACATTGAGAGTGTATTGTTCTGTTATGGATAAAACCCATTATGCAATATATGACTATACTTTGGCTCTATTATTGTTATTATTACTTTTATTTTAGAGGAATTTTTAACATGATATCGACAGTTGTACCAGAGCATTCCTATGTAATATGTGATGTGGGGAATTAAATCTGTGGCAGCATGCAATGAAGGCGTGAGTGATATCTATCTTCTTTCTTTTTAGTATTTTTTTTATTATCTTTATTTATTGGATAGAAACAGTCAGTGATGTTCACTGAGTCTGCAATGATATCCCATCTTTTTTTAAAAGATATTTTTAAATTATTTTTATGTATGTGTACAAGAGCAAAAAGGAATGGGGAGGATAGCCATGAGAGCTGCACCACTTAGCTCTGAAATATGACATTGCCAGTTTATACACACTGGGATACTGCTCAGATGTAAGAAGTGATGAAATACTTTCTTTTTTTTTTTAGTTTATTTTTTAAAAAAGGATAAATTAACAAAACCATAGGATAGGAGGGGTACAGCTGCACACAGTTCCCACCACCCAATCTCCATATCCCACCCCCTCCCCTGATAGCTTTCCCATTCTCTATCCCTCTGGGAGCATGGACCCAGGGTCATTGTGGGTTGCAGAAGGTGGAAGGTCTGGCTTCTGTAATTGCTTCCCCGCTGAACATGGGCATTGACTGGTCAGTCCATACTCCCAGTCTGCCTCTCTCTTTCCCTAGTAGGGTGGGTCTCTGGGGAAGCAGAGCTCCAGGACACATTGGTGGGGTCTTTAGTCCAGGGAAGCCTGGCCGGCATCCTGATGGCATCTGGAACCTGGTGGCTGAAAAGAGAGTTAACATATGAAGCCAAACAAATTGTTGAGCAATCATGGACCCAAAGGTTGGAATAGTGGAGAAGAAGTGTTGGGTGGGGAGGGTTCTCACTGCAAACTCTAGTGTACTTCTGCTTTCAGGTATATATTTTGCACTAGTTTATGGATACGTGTGAACATACGCTCTCTCTCACAGAACCTGGTCTATATCTAGGTTTTGGGACTTTGTTAGGAAGTGAACCACCTGGGATGGAATTAGAGAATATTATGAAAGGATAGGTCTCACCCGAGTAATGAAGCTGAAGGGTTGTCATTCCACACCTGAAGTCTCTGGATACAGTCTGAGCTGAAGCATGTTGAGGTGGCAGTCGTTGCGCTAATTAGGTTGCGATCGGCAGAGCAATATTATTTGATATGGATTGAGAGAGGCATGCGGGAAAGTGGGCCCTACCCTAAGGTTCCAGGACTGGGGGAAATATAGGCTCTATAGTGGAGATGTGAGGTTCCTGCTGTCTTAGGGTTCCAAAAGACAATGGATAGTTCTTGTTATCATCACATTATTTGATAATTGGGTTAACTTTGAAAAGTCCTTTTGTTAGGGTTTGCTGTATAGTACCCAGTATCTTGTATATAGCTGTGCCACCGGTTGCTTCTGATCTACTTGGTCTAGGCTTTTGAGAGAGTCTGCATATCAAATAAACAGCCTATATATTAAAAAGACTCAGTCTGTGTTTTAAAAACTTCGAGACATACAATTAATTTACCACATTTTCGGTGGAAGTTGAAGTCATGTTAAGTGAGGTAAACCAAAAGAATGATGAATACCATATGACCTCTCTCATAGGTGGAACTGAAGTAACAAAGGGAAACACAGGGTAAAATTGGCTAGCTATGATGTGTTGTTTCAGTGACAAAGACTAATTGGGGTACAGGAGAGAGGCGTAAGAACACATTTGAAAATCAAGACATGATAACAGGAGACTTAAATTTGTGGTGGGAATGGCTCTCAGACAGTTATTACAGGGCAGTCAAATATTATAGTCATATGACACCTGTCTTGTATACTAATGTGATTTGAGGGGGGGTGGTCCTCAGCTCTCCAGAATGCAAATCCTATGCACTTAGTGAACTGGGCCAGCTAGCATTGCCATCATCTCTGACATTGACGGTTTCTAGCTACTCTTCTTTTTCTTTGTTAATATTGTTAGAAGTTTTGTCAGTGTTGTTGATTATAATCAGTTCCAATATATGGCAATGGCTTCAACTGTTTACTATATCCTTCTGGCTACTTTAGGATTATTCCTGAGTATTTGAGGTGATAATCTATTGACTTGAACTTTTATTTTATCTAACGTGTACATTCACTGCTATAACTTACTGCTAACTTGAAGAAAACATGTTAAGTGAGATATGCCAGAAGAAGAATATCTAGTAGAGGACTAGATG
Source organism: Erinaceus europaeus (assembly GCF_950295315.1). NCBI lineage: Eukaryota > Metazoa > Chordata > Mammalia > Eulipotyphla > Erinaceidae > Erinaceus > Erinaceus europaeus. Next base: position 19,662,324 of record NC_080169.1, read on the forward strand.
GAATTCCATCTATGACTAGTAGAGTCATAGATGGAATTTAAACAAAGGAGGGCAAAAAAACAGGGTTGAACTGAAACTATCTTTCACAGTAGATCTAAAAACTTTAAAGGAGAAGGTGCAAAGGGATTGAAAGGTGTTGGAGTCCCAATATGTTACAATTGAAGTAGTTATCCTTGGTTGGGTTGTAGTGTACAGACACCTATCTTGGAGAGACATGAAACTGTACACATGTGGCAGTGACTATAAATGTCTTATAAATCATTTTTCCCACATTAAAATTAATTTAAAAATTTCCCCGACTTTAAATATTTCACTGACTTGTAGATCCTTGTATACACTTTTTTTTAACCTCTTCAGTTCTTTTGTGTGTATATACCTAAAAAAGTAATTGCGTCAAATGGCATCTATATTTCAATTTTTGAGAAACTGCTAATTATTTTTCACAACAGCTGAACTGTTTTCCATTCCTACCTGCATCGAGTGGGAGTTTCAGGTTTTGCACACCCTTGCCAATATTTGCTAGCTGTCTTTCATTTTTCATTATTGCTGTCCTAGTTGATGTGAACTTGTATCTTATTTCTCTTTCGTGTTTGTCGATACTTTTACAATTTAACTTTTTGTCTTTTTTTTTGGTTTTAATTTCATCTTGACTATTGCATATGTTTGAAGTGTCATCATACTTTGGAGGCATACTTATATCATATTTTTATCAGTGATTTATAAAATTATAAGACAGTGGAGTATTATTCCATCTACTCTCACGCCCAGTGTGCTCCAGCTACACTCTCCCCCCACCCCAACAGTAACCACTATAGTTCTTCCAATGTCATAGATATGGTTTGACTATACATATCTTTTTTTTTTTTAACAAGTTAATGCTTCAATTCTTTATATTCAAGACATGAATGAAATCTCATAATTGTCCTTTACTTCCTTATTTACTTCACTAAGCATGATCACTGCCAGTTCATCCATTCAGTCCCCTAGGACACATTATAGGCCTTTTTAAAAAACTGCTAAACAGTACTCCATTGAGTATATGTCCCATGATTTTTTTTTTTAATAAGACTCTTATTAGTGATTTGTATTCCATTTTTAAAGGCTTCCCCTTCGTATTTTCCTCTCATAGCATCCAGTATATTATGATGTCACCCTCTCCCCCCTATATTTTATACCTTTAATCAGGAAAATGAAAAAACTCACAGCAGGGAAGCATGTAGGCTATTTGGGCAAAGCTGTTTGACCCATGTGGAAGTTGATACCCATTTTTATTCACTTCTAAGATCCCGTCTTCACTTCCTTTTAAAGTCATACCTACAATTCTTACTCCATGTGTCCTCCTTTTTTCTTCTTCCTTTTCAGATAAGGGAAACTGTGCTTGACTACTCAGGTGTTCTCTAAATTCTGTTCTCTCAATGATGCAGCAAAAACAAAAGTTCAGGTACTAGTAGAACTAGGGTTCAGACCCCTCTGGTCATCTTACCTTTATATTTCCTTTTCTGAGACTGTGAACTAAAATTCTTTCTAGGGTGCAGATGGAAGGAATTTTGTCTTCTGTAATTGCTTTTCTGCTGAACATGGATATTGGCTGGTAATACATCTGTCCTGCTACATCATGTTTATATTTAGTCTTTCAATTTTGACTTTCGGTGATTGTATTTAGACCACTTGCATTTACATTTATTGTGATTATTTAAATTTAGTCCTTATGTCTGCTGTTTTATTTTTTGATTTCAATTTGATTGGTGTTTCATTTTCATATTACTTTGTTATGTGTTTCTATTGGTTACTTGAACATTATGTCTTCAGTTTGAATATGTGTAATTTTTGAGTGTGTCTTATGTAATTTTTCATTATTTGCTTCGTCTACATTTTATATATTGGATTGTCAGAAAGATTATAGTTTATTTTTGCGACAGTTGGCTTTCTCATATTTGGAAGTACTAAAGTCATTCACATCTGTGTTTTTGCTATGTCACTTGACGGGTGTCATTTAAAAAAATAAATGATTTTTGGGCTGTGGCACACCGGGTTAAGCACACATAGTACAAGTGTACATAGTACACACATAGTACAAAGTGGAAGGATCCACACAAGGATCCCAGTTCAAGCCTCTGGCTCCTCACCTGTAGGGGCTCACTTCATAAGCAGTGAAGCAGGTCTGCAGGTATCTTTTTCTCTTTCTGTCTCCCTCTCCCCTCTCAATTTCTCTTTGTCCTAGCCAGTAAAATGGAGGGGGTGAAAAAAAAAAGGCTGCCAGGAGCAGTGGATTTGTAATGCAGGCATAGAACCCTAGTGATAATCCTGGAGGGGGAAGAAATAATATATATATATATAGAGAGAGAGAGAGAGAGGGGGGGGGGAAGGTTTGGTTGAGTTTTAAATATTTTATCACAAATTGAGGATGAAAGACCAAACTATCCATTTCCCCCATATTTTACTGTTTTACTTCTATAATGGGAAGAACACATGTCAATTATATGAAAAGTTGTGTAAAGTTTATGATAACAATGCTTTGAAAAATATAGAAAGAATACATTGACTTTTTTTGACAACTCAATATATAACCTATTACTGTCAATTCATATTGTGATTTTTCCAGTTTCAATGATAGGTAGAAACCATACTATATACATTTATGCTTCTATATTGTTTTCTATTTATTTTTGTGACTGTCTTAAATATTGAGCACCCTAGAAGATTTTTTTCCTTGATAGCTTTTAAAAGAAAAGATTTGTTTGTTTAAAGACAACTCTAGAGAAAGAACCAGAGCATCCCTGAGCATATGAACGGTTGGGGTTTGGATTCAGGACCTTACCTATGTAAGTTCTGTGCTTTACCACTGAGCTACCTCTCAGTCTCTCTTGATTACTTTTATTACACAAATATACATGAAATTTGCCTTTTTTCCCCCCAGCCTTAACTGTTTTATGTATGTAATTTAGAGGCACTAAAAATATTTACAATATTATGTTTTACAGAAGTTATTTTTATTATCACATAAAATATATTTTTTAAATCTTTTAAAAAATTTTACGAGAGAGAGAGAGAGAGAGAGAGAGAGAGAGGGTGGGGGGAAGACATAGAAAGACTTGAGCACTGTTCAGTTCTGGTTTATGCTGGTGTTAGAATTTGAACTTGGGAGCATGGAGCCTCAGGCATGAAAGTCTCTCGCATAACCATTATTCTGTCTCCCCAACCCAGATTTTAACTGAACCCTGTTTTTGCTTATTGTGCTCTTTATATTTCTCATATTTCTAGTTCCATATTTTTTATTTTTACCTTATCTTTCTGTTTGAAGACATTAGGACAGATCTGTTGGCTACTGATTGTCTTAGTTTTCTTTCATCTGTGAATGCCTGGGTTCTCCTTTAATCTTGAAGTATATCTTTAGCAACTGAAAAAGTATTTTCTTATGATTGACTGATTATTGCAATTTTTAATGGAAAAAATCTGTCCTTTGAATGATTTTTCCTCTGTGACTAATGTGTCAGTTTTGTTCCTTTTTAGATTTTTTTCTTTTTAACTTTTCAGAAATTTATGCTTTTGTTTTGGGGGTATACTATTTGGGATTAACTCAGCTTCTTAATTTTTCACCTTTATGTCTTTTGCAAAGTTTGACACATTTGTAACATATGTGGTCAACCAGGTGTGCCACTGCCTGACCCCTAAATTTGATATATTGGGAAGATAGTTTCTTCAAGTTCATTTACCAACTCACTTGTCTCTTCTCCTTTGGGGAACTGACAGTATGAATGTTAGATCTTTGGTTAAAATCCCACCCCTACATTCTGTTCATTTTTCCCCATTTTAGCTACAGTCTAAAGAGTAATTTCTGTTTTATCATCCAATTTAGAGTTTCTTTCTCTTGTCTTCATTTGTGCTGTTGAACCCATCTGCTGAGTTATTTATTTATATATATATATTATATTTAATTTTATTTTTATTTTACATTTGTGTAATTCTAATTTGATTTTCACCTTTTTCTCTACCAACTTCTCCCTCCAACTTTGTCTTCCCTTTAGTTCTCTTCTATTATTTTCTTCCTCTTCATCTTATATAAGCTTGTATTTATTTGCTGAATGTTTTACAAGGGTTCTTTATAGTTGCTCATTGACATATCTTTATGATGTTTAAATCTGTAATGTATTTCTCACATCTCATTTCATGGCATGCTCTATTTTTTTTCATTTAATTTATACCATTATATGACATTTTCACTGGAAGCTTTCATATATGGATATTTTTCCTTTGACTCTGTTACTAATAACTACATTAAAATATACCTACTTAAGATTGTGAAAAAATGGAGGCCAGGTGGTGGCGCACCTGGTTGAGTGCACATGTTACAATGCGCAAGGACCCAGGTTCAAGCCCCTGGTCTCCACCTGCAAGGGGAAAGCTTTACGGGGGTGAAGCAGGGCTGCAGGTGTCTCTCTGTCTCTCTCCCTCTCTATCACCCCTTCACTCTCAATTTCTGGCTGTCTCTGCACGATAAAAAATAAAGGTGATAAAACAATTTTAAAATTAAAAAAAATTGTGAAAAATGCCAAATGTAGAATTCTAGCGTGATTTGAAAACATAAGGAAGAAGTCTCTAATGGGTTGAGCTATCTCCTTGGTCTTCATATTCTGTGTTGTTAATTAGTTGTGATCTTGTTTTTGTTACTGTTACAATTATGAACAAGATACCAGGTAGCATATGACCTCTGAATAAACGGTGTCCATGCTGACTCTCTCCTTGCTGTTCTGGTAGTGACATTGTGACTGTTGAATGTAAAATATTTTCCCCAGTTCCTTCTTTTATTTAACTCCTTTGAATAGCTTAAGTGATGCTTTCTTTATACTCCCCAGTTCTTCCCTTCCTTATGTTTTCAGATCACTTTAGACTTATGCATTGGGCATTTCTCATAATTTTAAATAGGTATATTATCATGTAGTTCTTAGTATAATGTTCAATAGTTTATTTCCCACTAGATTTCTCTCTCTCTCTCTCTCTCTCTCTATATATATATATATATATTATTGGGACAGAGATTGACAGAGAGAAATTGAGAGAGGGGAGATAGTGAGGAAGAGAAACAGAGAGACATCTGCAGCCCCGATTCACCACTCATGAAGGTAGGGACCAGGGGCTTGAACCTGGGTCCTTGTGCACTGGAGTGTGTGCACTTAACCTGGTGTGCCACTGCCTGGCTCCAGATTATAGATTTCATGAGAAAAATGCCTGAATTTGTCCTTTTAACCCTAAACCCTCAGACTATGCTTCATAAATGGCAGAATATATTCAGTAGATACTGAGTAAATGAATTGAGGCCATGGAAACAAAGTTAGTCGATGCATGAAGGACCATGACTACATGCCCATAGTAGTAGTGGTAGCCTTTGTCAGGATGACTGTCCTCTAAGAAACAATTCAAAGTTCATGCTCTGGTTTTGTTATGGATAGCCAGTAATTGAAGTAACAAAATTAAATCTTATTTGCATGTGGTCAGAGTTCTGAGAGTAAAAGAGTAGCCTAGTCAACCTTGATGTTTCATAGTGATTGAATAATCAGCCTGGTAGTTTCACCTTGTGGTAGAGTTAAGAGTGTCGTAATAATAGATTACAAATCTCAATAAGGGAAAAAAAAATCCTCTCCTATGTATAGTGTGTGAATGTTGTATTTTCTTTTTGTCTGCTTTTTACCAATTCCATCTAACACAATTTAGATAATTTTGACAATTTGAGATAATTTTGCTTTTTTATGTATATTTTATTGATTTATTATAGAGACAGCCAGAAATTGAGAGGGAAAGAGGTGATAGAGAGGGAGAGAGACAGAGAGAGACCTGCAGCCCTGCTTCACCACTCGTGAAGCCTCCTCACCTGCAGGTGGGGACCAGGGACTTGAATCCGGGTCCTTGCGCACTGTAATGTATGTGCTTAACCAGGTCTGCTACTGCCTGGCCCCAATTTTGCTTTTTATAATGACCTTTTTTCCCTACTTTGTTAGCTAATCATTTAGTATATGATTATTGATCCCAGTTGATTTTTTTCTTTTAAAATGTTTCCCTCTTTGATTAGTAATAAAGTGTTTCAAATAGTCTTTATGTTGTCATTAATGTTTACCTGGTGATGTGCCAGCTTTTCTGTATATGTGACCTCAGTTCAAGCCCAGGCCTCCTTGGCATTGCAGCAAGCTTTAGTGCAGTGTATTCTCTGTCCATTTGTATCAGTGAAAACACACACACACACACACACACACACACACACACACACACACACACACACACACATCTCTTGTCTCTGTCTTTCTTTCTCTCTTTTTAAATTTTTTTTATATTTATTTGTTTCCCCTTTTGTTGCCCTTGTTTTCCATTGTTGTTGTAGTTATTGTTGTTATTGATGTCGTCATTCTTAGCTAGGACAGAGAGAAATGGAGAGAGGAGGGGAAGACAGAGAAGAGGAGAGAAAGATAGACACCTGCAGACCTGCTTCACCACCTGTGAAGCGACTCCCCTGCAGGTGGGGAGCCGGGATCCTTAATGCTGGTCCTGGTGCTTTGTACCACGTGTGCTCAACCTGCTGCGCTACCACCGGACTCCCTCTTTCTCTCTTAAAAAGTTGCTGTCAGATTTGTGAAGCTCTGCTAACAAAACAAAGCAAAAACAAACAAACAGAACCATCCAATTGTTTGTGAGCTTTTTCTCTGGAATCTGTGGCTGAACTGATAGGGAGCTGACATGTGCTTAAAGAGCATCATCTCTAAAACATCTTGTCACATGTCAGTTCTTCCATCAGAATCCCATATTAATTTTCTCCTTTTTGAAATTTCCTTAACATCTAATTTGCACTATTCTCTTCTGAGATCTTATGTCTCTTATTAAATAGCATGTAGAAGAGACATTAATATCTACCCTTTTAGTTAATTGATATTCCAGTTATCTATTTACGGACTACCAGTTTTGTCTTATAAGCTATTGTATTTTATTTCATGAACTTTGAGCTATTTTGCTTCTTCTTAACTATGTGACCAAAATATTTTTAGTATCTGTTTATTCAGAATGTTTCCTGTTTAAATTACATGTCTCTGTCTAAATAAAATTCAATTTATAGGTTAAATTAGTCTCGTAAATGAAAATCCCTGTGTTTTAAGTCAACATGATTTTTGAATCTTTTTTTTTAAATAAAATTTGATTAAAATATTTACTTTTGATTCTAGAGCTCTAGTAATCAAGAATTGACTAAGTCTAGTTATGAGAGTTTAGCCCACTCATTTTAAAATTGCATCCTTTCACCTCCTAAACACTACACTGTGAACCCTAACACAAATACTGTAAGAACATCTGAGGCAGATAATTAAAGTATAATTAAGTTTAAATGTCTTGGTGAAGGAATATAAAAATTATTTAAATTCAATCAGCTAGTACATTTGCAGTTTTCTTTTATTAGGTGTGAAATCTAAGAATCCCCTGCCAACTCTTGAGGGCTCAATCCAGAATGTTGAATTGAAGTACTGCTGCACATCATTGGTCAAATGTGCCTCTGGGACCATGGGATCAATAAAAATTTGTGCCAAAGCCCCAGGTATGTGCAGCTGGACCGTGTAAAACTTTATTGCCTGTATAGGAGAATTGGCCTTGCGTTTTACAAGAAGCGTTACTGAAACAAGAATTTACTCATTGTTCCTATGAATCAGAGGTTTTCATTTTTAAAATTTTCACTTAAATTGTTTTAAAATTGTGCCAGGACAATACCTCTTGACTTTAATACATTAATATTTATTTTAGGAAAGAAACCTTGCATAGTTTGAATATGATTTGTTTATTTAAGAGAGAGAGACAGAGTGTGTGTGTGTGAGAAACAGAACCAGGAACCAGAGCATCGCTCTGACTTATGCGAGGCTGAAGATCAAATCGAAAATATAATTCCTGTGTTCTACCACTTGTGCCTTCTCCCTGGCTGCATGGAGTTTTACGAATGAATATGAGGAAGGAAAGTTAAAGTTTATTATTATTTGGGAGGGGGTGTTAAAAGGTGTAGATATTATGATACATTTTAAATGATTACTGTTAGAATCAAACAGATAATTAAGATGTTTTCCCATTTAAAGTGATAATTGATTTAATCTTCCTATTAATTCTTTATTCCATAATATTTTACTTAAGTTACAAGTTTTCCTGAATGTATTCTCTATAAGCCAAATAATACCTATTTAAAGGTTAGTGATTTTTACTTTTATCATAACATACTACTATTATACTTTTGAAATAAACAAATGTTTATATAAAATATCAAATGTAATTAAAATATTAGATTATGATCCTAGTATACTTTTAAATTTTAAGTATTTCAAAGTACTCCTATATTGTACTAATAACATTTAAAAATATATATACTTCTATTTAGGTGACAGTGGAAAAGACAAATTGATTCCATTGCTCCAGGGTCCTTCTGATACTAAAGACCTTCATAGTAGCAAGTGGCTCAATGAAAGTAGAAAGCCTGAATCTCTTTTAGCTCCTGATTTAATAGCCTTTACAGTCCAAGTTCCACAACATATGGACTATTGTCACAATTCTGGTAAGTACAAAATTCACTTATTTTGCAGTTTGTTATTGAAATAATGACATTTTAAGTTAATAGTTTTAAAAGTTTTGTGTTCACTGAGATTCACTGAATTTATGTCCTTTGAAAATTCAAATGAAGTAACTGTCATTTTTCATGATTGATATTGTTTACAAATGATTTTATCTGAGAAATAATTGAGTGGTATGTATATTAACCCAATTGACTTTTCAGACAAAACACATCATGTGGTTAATAAAAATTTGTTTATATTTAAAGTATTAATTTATTTTATATATTAATTAAAGACAGAGGGAGAGAAAAAGAACCAGATATCATCTAGTGCATGTACTGCTGGGGCTTGAACTTGAGACTATGCTTTTATACACTGCGCAGCATTCTGGACCACCATGATCTGTAAAAAAATGTAGTGTAACAGGCCCTAGTCTTCCCAGCTTTCTAGTCCCTTTTGGGGGAAGGCAGGACCCCTCCAGGTTCACGTCTGCCTCCATCTGCATGTTGTGGCCTTTGCTGTCAGGGAGGGAGGAAGCTGGGGTAGGATGTGCAGACACTCTGAGCTTCTGGGCCTGACCTTGGCCTTCTCTTGGCTGCACCCCCTAATTTGCCCCAAAGTCCAGCTGGAGGTCTCTTTTGTTTCTTGATGATGGGGGGGGGGTGTCTTCCCAGTATGGGACTACTTGGACCCCAGAGTCCCATAGCATCCTCTCTCAGCAGTTTGAGCAGAATGAGAGGAGGCTGTGGGGAGGGCAGAGTGGCCATATGTGCACCTGGATGATAGCAGAGCCTCCTGCAGCCACAGGGTCCCCAGGGCCCTCTGTGCTGGCCCTGCTCTAATGTCAGCCTGGGACACCCCACCTTGGCCACCAGCTGGCTCTGTCCTGGGGGGGGGGGGGTGGGAGCTTCCCATCAGTCTTCTCCCTACGGGTGGGGGAGGGGCACAGCTGTCTCTGCTACCCCCCACCCCCTGGGCACTGGATGCCCAGGCCAGCGTGTCTGTGGAAGGACCAGGGTGACCACAGGCAGGGGTGACTTCGTGGAGGGAGCCCAGCCCACTGTTCAGCAGGATTAGGGTGTGTTGTCCAAGGTCCCATCCAGCCCTCATGGACTGTGCTCTCAGACCAGTGAAGTGCAGGGCCGGAGGGAGGAGAGAGTGTGATACAGCGTCTCTTCACCATCTGCAGTGCCAGGGCTCAAACCCAGCGCCTCAGGCATGAGCAACATTGCAAGTAGGCTTCCACACCCAATCTCTCATTATTTCGGAGAGAAAAGAAGAGAAGGAGAGACAGAGAAAGGAGAGATATCACAATATCATTCATGGAGTTTCCCCAGTACCACACACAGCGCTCCCATGTGGGGCCTGGGCTAGAACCCAAGACCTCACTTACAAGAAGGTATGCATGCTCCTAGGTGAGTTCCATCTGGAGAAGATTCAGGAGTGTAGGGGCTGGATTGTGAAGGGTAGAGCCCAGCTGCCTGACTTGCTCTGAGCTCTGGGGGGTCCCCTGGCCCCTGCCCATGGGAAGCAGGGAACCATTGGGGACCCTTCATAAATATGCATATCTGCCCCCCCCACCCAGTCTTCTGAATGGGGAGCTGCTGTGGGCAGGGCCTCAGGATTTAAAAATTTTAAAAATGTAGTTAATTATGTAAAAAGGCAGGTCTGCATTTTGTCATGGAGATGAGACAGATTAAAAGCTTTCTGTACTTCTGGAAGCCTATGGGGGTGGGGCCTCTGCAGCAGGTGCCGGCTAGGTGAGCAGGAGGCCCCCCTTCCCAGGCAGCTCCAGGAGTAACCAGACCCATGGGAAGAAACCAGGCCAGGAAAGTGGCCCCCACCCAGTGGGCCCCAGCCACACTTCCCAGAGGCACGAAGTGCAGACCGCCCCACTGACGTCCCTATGCTGGCTGCCTCCACTCCACTCTGGGCCAAAGCTGGGAAGGCTGCAGGAACTCCACAGAGTCAGCCTGGGGGACGCAGGTCAGCGGTCACAGGGGGGACATCCCCCACACCCGCCTGGATACTGGCCTTGCACTTGTGCCACTCTAAGGGGAGGAGGGGGCAGCTCATGGGGACCACTCCCCAGCTCCCCCCTTGGGGTCTAGACTGACTCTGAGGAATCACAAACAGTTATGATTCAGGGAGAAGAGAAAAAAAATGTAGTGTAACAAATTTAAAATATTAGAAAAAGAAAACACATTTTTTCTTTTTTTGCCATAATAACACTTCGTGAACCCACAGTTAATCATATTAAAGTTAGCTATTTGGACATTCTGCCTTTCTTTGAGAAAGGAGAAGATTTGCATGGTGGAATGAAGAAAAAAACCTCAGGTGCTAACATCTTTGTAGGAACATCCAGTAAAGCTCACAGACTACCATGTACAAGGACCCGGGTTCAAGCTCCATCTCCTCACCTGCAGAAGGGACTCTTCACAAGTGGTGAAGCAGGTGTGCAGGAATCTTATCATTCTTTCCCATTCTCTATCTCCTCCTCCCCTCTCAATTTCTTTCTGTCCTCTCTAATAAAAATTAGAAAGGAAAAAAAAGAAGGAAGAAATGGCTGCTGGAAGCAGTGGATTTGTAGTGCCTATGCTGAGCCCCAGTGATAACCCTGATGCCAGAAAAAAACAAAAGTTTTGTGTGTGTGTATGAGAGAGAGAGAGAGAGAGAAAGGGAAAGAGAAGAGAGGGAAGGGGAGGGAGGGAAAGGGAGAAAGAAATCAGTAGACTGCTTGGTCATATGTGGTGCTGGGTATTGAATATAAGTTCCTGTGCATGAAAAACATATCCTCTATTACTGCATAAAAAGTCTTATACAGCATGTATGTGAATAGGTATTGAATAAAATTTATTAAAATGTATAGGAGGTGGGCCAGAGGGATTAGTGGTTTAAAGCATGGCATGCTTCTGACAATGCCTACTCATTTATTGGGATTTATTCTTTGCAAGAGAGACAGAGACCAGAGCACTAGAGAGTGCAGGGGAGGGGGCAGTAGATCATTCCTCATTGTGGGCAGTGCCAGGAATTGAACTTGGGCGACCTGATGCCTTAGACTTGTGAGCTTTATCACTGACCTGTTTCACATGCATTTAATGCCTGTTGATCCATAGTCCTGAGATAATCTGTTGGGTAAACTCTACTACATCATAATCCATATAGTAGTGTTTGGTTGATTTTGTCCTCAACTTTTTAGATCATTAAAACGTTCCTTAAATGACTACGCCAACTGGTTAGAATTTTCATACTTGAGGTTACATTGGCTTATTAAGTTTTGTTTTAGGGGTACAGTTTCATACTCCTTCCTAATGTATTTTATCACACATGCCCACCACCAAATTACCAGTATTTCCCAAATGTATTCTAGCTGGACAGGCACTTCTTGTATTTTATTTTCCCATACTTATAGAATGAACTCAGGTTAATTTAAATAATGTTGTTGTTGTGGTCCGGTGTGGGGCTGCACCGCGGAGAAGAGATAGGAAGTCCAGAACAAGTGGGGTACACAAATCTTTATTATAGGATGGGGGGGGTTGGTGGCTCAGGCCACGTGGAGTCAGCCGACAATGGCCGTCCCCACTACCTGACCAAGGGGCGAGAGAAGGGAGAGAGATCTGAGAGAGAGCCGAAGGAACCTAGAGAGAGAGAGAGAGAGAGAGAGAAGGAGCCGAGGGGCCAGAGGGGGGGGGGTGAAGGGGCTTTTATTGGGCGACAACCAGGGGTGACGTGTGGGGCCAGGATTGGTTGAAGGGGGCATTGCTAGGATTTCGAGGTGCGTGGTAAAACCTGGGGGCGGAGACTGCATCAGAATAATTCCTCAGCGTCATCATAATACTGTGATTTTTTTTTTTTTTTTTGGCTCCAGGGTTATTGCTGGGATTCAGTGCCTGCACCATGAATCCACTGTTCCTGGAGGCCATTCCCCCCCCCCCCCCTTTGTTGCCCTTGTAGCCTTGTTGTGGTTGTTGATGTCGTTCATTGTTGGATAGGACAGAGAGAAATGGAGAGAAGAGGGGAAGACAGAGGTGGGGAGAGAAAGATAGACACCTGCAGACCTGCTTCACCCCCTTTGAAGTGACTCCCCTGCAGGTGAGGAGCTGGGGGCTTGAACTGGGATCCTTACACAAGTCCTTGCGCTTTGCGCCATGTGCGCTTAACCCACTGCGCTACCACTGAACCCCCAATACTGTGATTTTTATCATAACAAAGTTCACATTCTTTATAACAGTTGTATTTCTAGAGTCATAAAATATATATTGCATTTCTGGTTTTATAGATCTAAACTTAATTATAAAAATTTTACCATTGCTATGTTTATGGTAAATTAAAATTTTTTTCCTTCTGGTTGAGGAAATTCACTTTATCTTCAGCAGATATGTAACATATGTTTATAAATATTTTATATTTTGTGTTTTGAAGATAAAACTCTAAAGGACAATGCATTTCTACTTAAACTCCACTCATATCTTACTTTAGGCATTTTTTTTTTAATTTAAATTTTCTGTTTACCCGCTGTCGGGCAATGGTGCACCTGCTTAAGCTCACATAGTACTAAGTGCAGGAACCCATGTAAGGACCTGTGCCCACCTGCAAGGGGATGCTTCACAAGTTGTAGAGTAGGTCTCCAGGTGTCTGTCTTTGTCTTTCCCCCTCCTCTATCAATTTCCCTGTCTCTATCCAATTAAATGAAAAGATGACCACCAGGAGCAGTGGATTTGTAGTGTTGGCACCAAGCCCCAGCACAGTGTACTTGTACTGAAGAGTGTGGGCCAGTGCAGCCAAAGGAACCAATAGTAAGAAAAAGTATTTTTCTACAGAGGAAGGGTGGAGCCTAAATGCCACCTCTGGGAGACAACCACCCCATACCTAGTCAAGCCAATGAACAAGTTCAGTTCCTTCTGATGGCTCAATGTTTCTGGGATGTAATCTCATCAGGCATGGAAAGTATTTGCAGATTTTGGCAGTAGATTCAAATTATGGTTTAAAACTAACATTTAGTTTTTGCTCTTCTTTTAGACTTAAGGTTCTTCTGTGATATGATACCCCAGTTAAGAAATATTGAAGCATAAGATACTTGACTATTGTGGAAAGGAGGGGGGGAATTCAACAGTGAGTTTTACTAAAGTAACTTCAGACCCAGGAAACTTGGGGAGGAGGGAGGACAGGCAGGGGAAAAGGGAGACTTATGTAGGAAGACCAGGGGTCAGTCATGTCAGCTACTTGGAGGCAAAAAAAAATTTTTTTTTATCTACCTTTAGTTGCCACCCACATTCATGGCTTTTAGATACTTATGGCATACTGTTTATGATATGGTTATGAGAGATCTTTTGAGTTTCGAAGCCAGTTTTACAATAATATTGATTCAATTTAGATTCTCATAACAATATTTAAATTACATGTGTATGTGTATAAATCGTATGCACTGACTGATCATATAGATCAGTCTGGGGGTAGAGAAATTTTTTCTGTCACAAATCATTTAGGTATTTGTAATATTTTTCACAGGTCATACAAAATTATCAACTTAAAAATGAAAAATGCTCCTATATTTATTGAATTTCAAGTCCCTCCTGCAGTTGCTTTGGCCAGGCCTGACCAAATGATTGTGGTTCCCTACCTGTTATTTATTTTATTTTATTTTTTAATTATTTCCGTTTGTTGCCCTTGTTGTTTTATTGCTGTAGTTATTATTATTGTTGTTAATGATGTTGTCATTGTTGGATAGGACAGAGAGAATTGGAGAGAGGAGGGGAAGAAAGAGAAGTAGAGAGAAAGAGAGACACTTGCAGACCTGCTTCACCACCTGTGAAGTGACTCCCCTGCAGTTTTGTGAGCTGGGGGCTCAAACCGGGATCCTTATGCTGGTCCTTGGGCTTTGCACCACAAGAGCTTAACCCCCTGCCCTACCACCCGACTCCCACCTACCTCTGTTATTAATAAATAGTAAATAATTTAAAATGAAATAATTTCCTAGCCCTTCCAGCAAGTACTATCCTGGTAATCTTACTTTTTTCTTTTTCTTTTTTTAACAAAGGATTTATTTTTTATTTTTTAAATGTTACTTAAGTTTTTAAAATTTTATTTATGTAAAGGAATCACGAACAGAACCATAGGATAGGAGGGGTACAACTCCACACAGTTCCCACCACCAAAACTCCATATCCCATCCCTTCCCCTGATAGCTTTCCTATTCTTTAACCCTCTGGGAGTATGGACCCAAGGTCATTGTGAGATGCAGAAGGTGGAAGGTCTGGCTTTTGTAATCACTTCCCTGCTGAGCATCGGCATTGACAGGTCAATCCATACTCCCAGCCTACCTCTTTCTTTCCCTAGTGGGGTGGGGTTCTGGGGAATCGGAGCTCCAGGACACATAGGTGGGGTTGTCTGTCCAGGGAAGTCTGGTTGGCATCATGCCAGCATCTGGAACCTGGTGGCTGAAGAGAGTTAACATATAAAGCCAAACAAATTGTTGACTAATCATGAACCTAAAGGCTAGAATAGTGCAAATGGGGGGGAGTGGTTTTCCATTTTGTAGATAGCTAGTGGTAATATTTTAGTTATATTCAAAAAGCCTGTGGCTATACTGGTCCCCCCCCCCCCCCCTTGAGCCTGAAATCTGATATGCAGGTGGATCCAAGTTATTGTCTTGGGAGATGATGTCATGGCTGGAAAAAGGACCAGAAAGCTGGATCAGGGAAGAGAGTTGATATTATAGAATGAAGATATGCCATTATTCTAAAATTTTAGAGTGTTCTGATATATGGTATGTTTATGATGATGTGATTGTTTATTAGACCTTTCAGAACTTCTTGCAGGGCAGGCTTAGTGATAGTTGATTCCTTTAATTGTTGCTTGTCAGCGAAGGTTTTTATACCTCCATCTAGTTTGAATGACAGTCTAGCAAGATAGCGTAGTCTTGGTTGAAAGGCTTTCTTACTGAGCACTCGATATAAATCTTTCCATTCTCTTCTGGCCGTTAGTGTTTGTGTGGAGAAATCTGCTGCTAATCTTACGGGTGTTCCTGTGTAGATGACTCTCTTATTTTCGCTTGCAGCATTCAAGATCCTTTCCCTATCCTTATTCCTTTTCATTTCTAAAATGATTTGTCTTGGTGTCTTTAAATCTGGGTTAATTCTGTTTGGGACTCTCTGAGCTTCTTGAACCTTTATGTCTTTTATGTTGTCTAGACTAGAGAAGTTCTCAGCTATTATGTCCTGTAGAATGCTTTCTTCCCCTACCTCTTTTTCCTCCTCTGGCAAGCCAGTATTGCATATATTCTTTTAAAGTCATCCCATAGGTCTCTGTTGTTTTCAATATATCTTAATCTCTTTTTGAGACCTCTTACTTCTTTCTTCATTTTCTCTAATTCATCCTCAGTCTTACTAATTCTGTTTTTTGCCTCATTTATTGTATTCTTGCTCCCCTCTGTTGCTTTCTGTATCTCAGCTATTTTGTAACCCTGTTCAGTTAGTTGTGTTCTTAGCTCAATTATTTCATCTTTCAGCTTTCTAATTACCTCAAGATAGTGTTTTCTTTTGGGGTCTCATTTGTTGTTTCCCCATTTCTAATAATACTTTCAAACTTTTTCCTCACTCCTGTGACTAATGCCTCAGTTAGTGTTTGGATGTTGTCCTCATTCTTATGTACTTATTATACCTTTGGGGGGGTTATCTGGGCTTTTGTTCTGGTTCATTTCTCCAGTGTTTCTTCTTGGCTTAACCACTGTATATGGTGTGTTTTTTGCTTGTTTGTTTGTTTTTGCCTCCAGGGTTATTGCTGGGACTGGCACTACGAATCCACTGCTCCTGGAGGCTATTTCCCCCCTTTTTTTTGTTGCCCTTGTTTGTTGTTGTGCTTGTTGTAATTGTTATTGTTGTCATAGCCGTCATTTTTATTGGATAGGACAGAGAGAAATGGAGAGAGGAGGGGAAGACAGAGGAGGAGAGAAAGATAGACACCTGCAGACCTGCTTCACTGTTTGTGAAGTAACCTCCTGCAGGTGGGGAGCCAGGGGGCTCAAATCTGGATCCTTATGTGGGCCCTTGCACTTTGTGCGCTTAACCCACTGCACTACCACCCGACTCCCAAGTATATGGTGTGTTTTAAGGTCCTTCCCTCAGTATTATTCAATCTCCTAATCAGACTTGCCTGGATTGATTTGTGTCCAAGGAAGGTACTTAAAAGAGTTCACAGTTGTGGAAATTAACAGTTGTTTCAATGTTGTTTCAATCCTTGAGGGTGAAGCACAGTGACTTGTTAAACCCTCTTTTATTCTTTATTTTCGCTGTAGGATATGGGGGCCTGCAGGCTTTTTTTTTTTTTTTTAAACTATGAGTAGGTTATTTTTTAGCTTAACCATTTAATGGTGACCAAAAGATTGCAGGGTGGGGGGAGAGATTACACAGTGATTATGCAAAGAGTTTCCCACTCCCCAAGGGTCCAAAGCCCTAGGTCCAAAACAGATTCTCTGACAGAAGTCAGAGCAAAGAAGGGTAGCAGTCCTTGCCCCTGTGAGTTTCTAAACAAATCCTGTTTGTACTCTTTGGGTTCTGAGGCAATTATTCAACGTGTCTTCAAATTCATTAGCAGAACAATGTGGAAAGGTTGCCACTACACAGCCCCACTTTCAGACCACTGGGAGTGTATGTCTTCTCCTGAGTTGCCTAATCAGTTCTCTGCCCCCAGTGTCAGCACAGGGCCTCCCTGCTGCTTGCTGTTCAAGGGACAGTAGCACTGGGGACTCACAGTTGAATTTGGAGAGCCCTTGGGGATCCTCTCCTTCTGTCAGCAGTTTATTTGTTAATAAAACTCAGACCAGAGATGGTGCCTTAACTTGCAAGCTCCTGAACTGTTACCAGTTGCTCAGAGTAGGTAGGGGCGTTCAGCTCCAGGAATCTCTTCTTAGGACCCTTGCTGTCCACGAGGCACAGGTGTTTACACTCACTTTTGATTTGGTGGGTTCCTAAAGTATTCAGTCTTTTTGTTGTGTTCTGAGGTGATCTTTGTTACTCTCAGCTGACCAGGAGGGGAGAGAGATGCAGAGGTTGCTCCTCTGTAGCCCCGCCTCTGGAACTCCTTAATTGACTTTTAAATATGATGATATGGTGTTTGGAATAACTTCAGGAGTGCGTATGGTGCAAAATTTATGTTGCACTGTAAAATAGACTTTTTATTTTGAAATGCTGTGATTTCTTTAAAAATATTTTATGTGAGAAGTGGTTAATGGTACACTGTTTAGCAAATGGATGAAATTTTTATTTTTTAAAGATTTTAATTGATTTTTAATATTATTTATTACTGAATAAAAAAGCAAATGAGAAAAGAGAGGGAGATAGGTAGAGAGACAGAGAGACACCTGTTAGGAAAGCTATTTTACATGTTTATATATTAGTTTCCAATTTTTCTTGAAGAACTTCACACTGCTATGAAATTCCATCTGATTTTAGTTCCCATTACTGACAAGTGTTTTTCAGGGTCTGGATAAGAAGAACATGGTATTGCTTCATTGATATAAAATCTAACATAATTAGCTCTAAGATTTGAAAAAAATAGTTTTATTTTAAAACAATTCATATCTATTATCTTCATATCTCTTCTCAATATAACACATTTTACTATAGTCTTTCTAGTTCTTGCTATAATTAGTTTCAGAATTAGTCTTTTTTACATTATTTATATTAAAGTTGATATTTTAATTTTTGCCTTTAGAATTTCATAGTTAAATATATGTCATTGTTATCTTTCTTGGTTATGTATAGCATACCAGTAGGCACAGAAACTCTTTATTTTCTTTTGCATTTGGAGTTGATTGGTTAGAATAAATTGTTATTTTATTTTATTGCCACCATGGTTGTCACTGGGAATCAGTACCTACAGGATGAATCCACTACTTCCAGCAAACCATTTCCCCCCCTTCTCCCTCCCCTTCCCTGCAGTTTTTTCATCCCTTGTTTTCCCTTCCCCTCCCCTCCCTTCCTTCTCCTCCCCTCTGCTCCTTTGTCATCCTATTCACTACCCTCCCATCCCTTTTCTTTTTAAATTTTTTTTATTATCTTTATTTGTTGGATAGAGACAGCCAGAAATCAGGAGGGAAGGGGGTGATAGAGAGGGAGAGAGACAGAGAGACTCCTGCAACCCTGTTTCATCACTCACAAAGCTTTCTGTCTGCAGGTGGGGACTAGGATCTCAAACCTGGGTCCTCGAGCATTGTAGCATGTGTGCTCAACCAATTGTGTCACCAGCCGGCCCCCCTTTCGTTTTTTTTGGTCGTTAGGACAGAGAAATTGTGAGGGAAGGGGGAGATAGAAAAGGAAAGAGAAAGATACTTGCAGACCTGTTTCACTGCATATGAAGATTCCCTCTGGGATGGTGAGCAATGTTGTGTTTTGAACCTGGATCTTTAAACAAGGTAGAGTGTGTGCCACCATCCAACTGCACATGAGTTGTTTATGTATCACCTATAAAGGAGATCATCTGGCATTAATTTTTTTTTTCCTTCTGGCTTACTTGTCTCACTTCAATCTCAGGTTCCATCCGGGATATGGAAAAGGAGAATATTTTATCATTTATTATAACTGACTGATGATCTATTGTGTGTATATACCATAACTTTCTTAGCCACCATCTGTCTCTGCATAACTGGGCTGCTTCCAGGTTTGGGATACTACAAACTGAACTGCTGTGAACATAAAGTATAATACATAAATCTATTTGAATTGATGTTTTTGGCTAGATCCCTAAGCACTTATCATGGAGAGATAAGAAATTATACTGACATATCAACAACTATCCTGCAGTCTATTATTTCTGCCAATAAAATGATTTGGGAAAAGAGAAAAAAATGAGTTGCTCAGGGAAACAAATTTTTTTTTAATTGAGACAGTGTTTTAATTGTAAATTTTAAGTCATGGAAGATCTCTTTTGATACCAATTTATTTTTTCTTCATAATGTAGAAATAAGTGAAGTGACTTGAGGTTATGTCTTTAGTATTTTGATAGTACACATGAATAAAGATACTTATACACTGTAGCAATTAAAGACAATTCACATTTGTGGTTTGGACATAAATGTGTAAAAATTATACCCATCTATCTTACTACATTTCCTCTTTCCTCTCTGAGGACTTCACTATGTATTTTATCTATAATTGTTGCCAGTTTTCTATCATGTTCCCACTAGGCTTCTGGTGAAGAAGAAAAAAAAAACTTATCCTATTGATGACAGACCTTGCCTGAATGATTTCATGCTCTTAGCATTTTTGTTCACGGGAATTAGGGGCAGAATGTAACTACAGCTGAACAGAGCATCTATTTTTGTAATTTTGGAGTTTAGGCTCTGTTATTGGAACTAAATGAAGAGATGCAGGTGTTCTCTAGTCCAAGCCCTTTGGGAGTTTTGATGGTAGATGCTTGAAAAGAAAATGCATGTGTTTCCAGAGTCAAACAGCAGCTGTGAGACAAGGATTTATGTTTTTCTCAGAACTTTGGGATTTCAAAATGTTACATTTAATCACAAGCACAGAAAGGGGGAGTAAATGTTAAAGATGTTATGCATAAAAGAAAGTTTACTAATCTCTTTACCATATGCACTGGTTGTGGGAATATAGGAGCAAAGTGATTTTTAATCATAATGTGTAAACAATTCTAAAGGACTATGGAAGTTCCAGCCTTTTAGAATGTTGCATTTGTACCACAGAGAATTTTTTTTATCCTACTACTTAATTATTCTTTTTAAAAAATTTTTTAAAAAATATTTATTTTATTTATTTATTCCCTTTTGTTGCCCTTGTTGTTTTATTGTTGTAGTTATTGTTGTTGTCGTTGTTGGATAGGACAGAGAGAAATGGAGAGAGGAGGGGAAGACAGAGAGGAGGAGAGAAAGATAGACACCTGCAGACCTGCTTCACCGCCTGTGAAGTGACTCCCCTGCAGGTGGGGAGCCGGGGTTCAAACCGGGATCCTTATGCCGGTCCTTGTGCTTTGCGCCACCTGCGCTTAACCCGCTGCGCTACAGCCCGACTCCCAAATTAATTATTCTATTGAGGCATAATCACAATGAAATATTTGGTAAAATATTTCCCAAGTAGATTTAAATTGTAATTTAGGAGGAATTTTAATGTGTAAATATCTTGGAATAATACAGAACAAAGAACAGTATTTTAAAGCATAGAAAAATGTGTTTTCCTATCCAGTATATTAAAAGATTTTTATAGATATACTTGAAACGTGTATTTGTATGTATTAAAGTAGATATTTACTTAAAGTATTACTTTCAAACCATGAAGCTATTCTGAAGTTTATTCTCAAATTTATCTGGTATTACTTGTCAGTATTTGCCATTCTTGTATTTTTATTACTTTTTGTAGTATGATCAGTGCTCATGTTCATTGATACACATTTCATTTATTCATCGATCAAATACTTACTTGTTGTTTTCTGCTTGTAGAATCTAATGATACACCAAAGAAACTTGTAATATTGAGGAGATAAATATAAATACTAAACTAAGACTGAATCAATTATGAGTGGCTAACTTTAAAGTTTTCAACTTTAGTCATTCATAAGTGAGCATTTTCTAGATTGCTACTGCAATGTAAAACAAAACATACTTTATTTACTAATTAAGCTGTCCAAAATAAGACCATATATCAACTGTTTTTTCATTTATAATTTTTTTTGAGGCCTACAACAGACCCTTACATTAATTTTTTTCTTCAAGTTAGCTTTGTGAACCTATGGAAATTCAGCTCTGAATGTAGGAGCAAATTTGTCACCTAGTTTCAGAATCTAACCTTCCAGT
Source organism: Erinaceus europaeus (assembly GCF_950295315.1). NCBI lineage: Eukaryota > Metazoa > Chordata > Mammalia > Eulipotyphla > Erinaceidae > Erinaceus > Erinaceus europaeus. The sequence goes on from NC_080169.1 coordinate 19,683,687, forward strand.
CTGAAAAATCTCCTGGATACCATGATGCTAGGAATCAGAACAGTTTCAATAGCAACAGGAAATTGCTTTCTTGCATCTTTAAAAGGCCCCAAATTCTGGAAGAAAGCCAATGGGAGAAATCCCTTGAGCCTTGTGGGTGACCTTTTGTTTCCTCATTTATAAAATGCAAGGTGAATTTTTTTTTTTTTTTTTTGCATTTTGACTGCTTATATAGTAAAAGGAAACTTGTATTTAAAGTAAACAAGTAATCACTTTATTTGTAGATAGCATACAAGAAATTGTTTAGGTTGCAGTGGGCGCTAAGTAAACTTCACCATTCAAGTATGCAGCATTTTGTGTATTTCTGCATGAATCAACAGTTGCCATTATTACTTTATTTTATCTTCTAGGAAATAATATGATATGTTTTAAAAATGAGGTTTTACTTTTGCATTTTCTATCCAAACATCAACTTGTCTATATAGTAGCTTTCATTTTGGTGAAGAAAAGGAAGGGGAAGTAGGGGAAGGGGAATAGGAAGCAGAAGATGATCTAGAAGAAAAAGCAGAAGAGGAAGAAGGGAAGGAAGGAAGGATAAGAAGGGAAGAAAGAAATAGAGGGAGAGAGAAAGGAAGAAAGTAGGAGCCTTCTGAACCTGAATTGGGTGATTTTTGCTTTTAGTTTTTTAAAGAAGAGTTACAGTAGACAAAATGGACAGATGTTATCTTTTGTTAGCTTACTTATCCGTGAAAGAAACTGGTTGATACTGCAGTGAGATCAAAAGCTAATTATAAAAACAGAGACCAGGAATAGGGAGATACCTTAGCAGGGTACCTTTCTTGCCATATACAGAGACATTGATTCTATTCTTCTATTCTTGGAAAGCCACAGGGGAGTGCCAGAGCCCTGGGGAAGCTCTGGTGATCTCTCTCTCTCTTCCCCCCCCCCCCCCCGCCCTTCCTCCCCCCATACTCTCCTTAGTGCCCCCTCCCTTTCTACCCAACCCCTCACTCAAATAAATAAAGAAGTAAATAAATGAATTAATGAATGAATGACTTGGAGCACTAAAGTGGCAGTTTTACCCCTAAACCAAAACACATTTATTTATTACTGTTCTTCTTTTCCTTTTTTAATTTTTTTATTTTTTTTTTCCTCCAGGGTTATTGCTGGGCTCGGTGCCTGCACCATGAATCCACCACTCCTGGAGGCCATTTTTTCCCCCTTTTGTTGCCCTTGTTGTTGTAGCCTCGTTGTGGTTATTATTGCCATTGTTGACGTTGTTCGTTGTTGGATAGGACAGAGAGAAATGGAGAGAGGAGAGGAAGACAGGGGGGGAGAGGAAGATAGACACCTGCAGACCTACTTCACCACCTGTGAAGTGACTTCCCTGCAGGTGGGGAGTCGGGGGCTCGAACCGGGAACCTTACTCAGGTCCTTGCGCTTTGCATCACATGCGCTTAACCCACTGTGCCACCACCCGACCCCCTCCTTTTTTTATTTAAAAAATTTTTGTTTATAAAATGGAAACACTGACAAGACTATAGGATAAGAAGGGTACAATTACACACAATTATATATGTGTCACATCATCAATATTAAATATGTTGAATTAGGAGCCAATTGGTGGTGCACCCTGTTTAAATTGAGCCACACACATTACCATTTCCAAGGGCCTAGGTTTGTGAAGCAGTGGGGATGCTTCACAATCTCCCTCTCTCCCTTCCCCATCTCTCTCAATTTCTATCTGTCCTATCTGATTAAAAAAACTAAAGGTGTGTGGTCCAGGAGATGGCGCAGTGGGTAAAGCATTGGACTCTCAAGCCTGAGGTCCTCAGTTCAACTCCTGGCAGCACATGTGTGATATCTCGTTCTTTCTCTCTCCTCCCATCTTTCTCATTAATAAATAAATAAAATCTTTTAAAAAAAAAAAAAAACTAAAGGTAATAAATAAATAAATGATTGATGGCTATTGAGCCCCAGTGATTATCCTGGTGGCAGTGTAAATAAATAAATAAATAAATGATAGAAATAGACTTTTAGCTGCAACCTAATGTAAGAAGGTATACATTTATAGATCAGTTGTAAACTTGGAAACAGACACAACTGACTTTTTAATATAAATTTTATTTTAGATAGAGACTGAAATTGTAAGAGGAGGTATCAAAAAGGAAAGACAGATACCTATAGCACTATTCACCACTTGTGAAGCTTTCCCCCCCTGCAGGAAATTAAAAAGAAATAATCCCACTGGCAGAGGACAGTTATAAAGTTAGGGCTTCCTCATGTCAAAACTCGGTCTATTTATCATTTAATAATTTTAGTGTAATTCTGTAAACCTTACCTTGAATTTAAAATTTGCAATCTTGCTGTGTTAAATACCCTTTATTTATGTGCTCTGTCAGTATAAAAATCTTTCTTGAAAAGGGCTTTTTGTTATTAAGTAAATCAATAAGTTTTAAACTGATTTTTGTTAAATAGATAATGTGCTATGGTATATTAAAATACTTGCAAGGAAAAATATACAGCACATATATGAAAACCTGCTATGTCACACATTTCTTTAGTTAGGAAAGATTGTGTTTATATGTGTGTATACATACATGTTAGAAAGAGGAGTTCTCAGGTCTTACAGAAGTAACATTCTCATGATTACAACATTTTTACTTTAATGGATGAGTCATTGTATTTTTTTCTTGTGAAAATTAAATGCTATATAATATTTAAATTATAAGCATTTCTTCAAATGTAGAAATTACATATTTTTAATCTTTTTCCAATTAAAAGATTGATTTCTGAAATAAAGTGTAAGTTTTGGCAAAAATACAGTGGACACAGCTGTACAGTGCTTAATTCTAGATGAAGAAAAACAAAAATAGAAACTCATAGAAAAATAGTTAAAAGGGGGCTGGGTGGTGGCAGATAGAGTAAAGTGCACATGTTATCATGTCCAAGGACCTGGATTCTAGTCCCCAGTCCCCATTTGTAGGGAAGGTGGGGAGCTTCACAATTGTATTTCTCTTTCCCCTTCTCCCCCCTCCATTCTGAATTTCTCTGTCTCTATCTAAAAATAAATAAAATAAAGTAAAGAAGAAACAATAAGAAATACACACCCAAAACATCAAATATTGAACTATAACTGAAATTTATATTAAAACAATAATAAGGAATAATTTTACTTGTGAAATTGATATTTAAATTCTTCCTTTTTCTTTTTTTCTTTCCTCTCTAACCAGTGCACTGCTCAGTGCTACCTTATGGTGATTCCAGGGATTGGACCTGGCACCCTAGAGCTTTATGCATAAACATCTGTTTGTTTGACCATTATGTTATTTCCCAGCCCTATTTAAAATATTCTTTTAAACCACCCTATTGATAGGAAAAGATTCATTAAAAGCTTGTGTGAAAAATATATGAATTTTTATAGAAAGAATAATCAAGGGGGCCTGGCGGTAATGCACCAGGTTAAGTGCACCTAGTGCCAAGCACAAGGATGTCCAGAGGATCCTGGTTTGAGCCCAAGGCTTCCCACCTGCAGGGGAGTCGATTTTCAAGTTGTGAAGCAGGACTCCGGGTATCTATCTATCTTTCTCTCCCCCTCTCTATCTTCCCCATCTCTCTTAATTTCTCTCTGTCTTGTCAAATAAAATGGAAATAATGGCCTCTAGGAGCCAAGTTCCAGCAATAACCCTGGGAAGCAAAAAAAGAAAAAAAAAAAAGGTAGAAATAATAGTCAGTTCATATCTGTGACCTTGAGAGAACTATTGAAGTTTCCAATGGAGTGAATGGAGACACAGAACTCTGGTGGTAGGCTTGGTGTAGAATTGTACCCCTGTTATCTCAGTTTTGTACATCAATATCAAGCCACTAATAAAATTAAACAGAGAGAAAAATGAATCTACATACAATACAGTTTGTCATAGTAATTATCAGTGCTTAATGGCTGAGTTAAAATGAATGATTTTTTTTCCAATTCATTTTTATATGGCATCTTGTTTAACATATATAAACACATTCAGGGGCTGGGTGGCGGTACACCTGGTAGAGAGCACATGTTACAATGAACAAGGACCCGGGTTTGAGCCCCTAGTCCTCACTTGCAGAGGGAAAGCTTCATGAGTGGTGAAGCAGGTCTGCACATGACTCTCTCTCTCTCTCTCCTTATCTCCTCCTCCCCTTTTAATTTTTTACTATCTCTATACAATAAATAAGTGAAAATAATAATTTAAAAATACATTTAAGTCTTTTCACAATCTTTACTTTCAGTTATGTCACTTATAGCCTGCTTTGGCTATTTTGCTTACCAGTTGGTATTCCTGTGTACATTCTTACATATTCTGTAATGTGTATGGCTTTGCTGTTTTGTTTTAAGCTTCTGGTGACTATTTAAGATCATATTTTATATGTATAAAATGTTAACAGTTGTTAAAAAGTGTTTAGTGGGAGTCGGGCAGTAGCGCAGTGGGTTAAGCGCATGTGGCGCAAAGTGCAAGGACCTGTGTAAGGATCCTGGTTCCAGCCCCCGGCTCTTCACCTGCAGTGGAGTCGCCTCACAGGTGGTGAAGCAGGTCTTCAGGTGTCTATCTTTCTCTCCCCTTCTCTGTCTTCTCCATCTCTCTCCATTTCTTTCTGTCCTATCCAGCAACGATGACATCAATAATAGCTACAGCAATAAAAACAAACAAACAATAAAGGGCAACAAAAGGGAATAAGTAAATAAATGTTTAAAAAAAGTGTTTAGTATATATTTTTGGTAAGATAGTTTTCCCTCAAGTATATCAATACATTCAGAGACCTATAGTTAGAAAATTAGATCTAGAATTTTTTGCTTTATTATGTTATAATGAATTATAAAATATTTTAAATATTTGCTGGTGCTCTTTTTCTGAGATATAACTTTAAAATAAACTGGGTCATTAGATTGTATTATTTTACGTGGTTAGTTTGGGGTTAATTATTAAATAGAATTTGATGTTTAGCCTCAGAAAAACAAATCTAGAAGTTAATAACCTTTTTACTTTTATTGGATTCACTGTTAACAAAGCATAACATAAGTAAGCCTCAGTCAGACTGTGAAAGGGTTGACTTAACACAACTGTTGACGCATTTGGAGTGAAACATCTTTATCAAGTTAATACAAGAAGCAGTCATGCCCTGCTTGAATTACTCATTTATAATAGTTGAACAGCAGCCTGCATGTGGACTTTGTAATCCTGGGAAAATAGGATTCCTGGACACAGATCCAAGTGTTGAAGACCTTTCCTTACTCTTTAGCAGCTGGAAAATGTTGAGCTTTGTTATCATCTATTAAGTTTTTTTGCCTTAAGGGAGATGTGATCAATTAAATTACTCACCAGTTTTATCCATTACTTTTAAGGACTGTTGTTTCTGAAATAATCAGAAGCTTATTTTGTAGTTTAAATTATCATGTTTTAGACTTTGTATATTAAATTTTTTACTATATTCAAGTCTAAAACATGTAGTCAGGTTACCAATATTATTTGGTACAACAGAAATAAATTTATTAAACTTGTTATATAAATAGTACTTAAAGTGAAGTCTGAAATGTGTTTTGTCTCTAAGGACCACAAAATTTACACATTACTGCTCTGGTTCCATTTTGTAGTAATAGATACATTTGTAAGCATGATTTTAATTTTTATGAAAGCTCTACCTACATTTTATTTTGAATAACAATTGGCTATAAAAACTAGTTATTTCTGTTTAGTGCTTGTTTTGATGTCTAATTCAAACAATATTAAAGTAAATATATTGTGATATAGTTAAGAAATAATTTATATATCAGAAGAAACACATCAATAACTGAGGCTGTTCACCATGAATTTTAACTCTGGGACCCAATCTTTTTACACATCATTTAATCTTAGTTTGATTGTTTCTTACTCTATTAAGTGATTTCCACATTAGACGATGAATCCCTTTGCACTGATTGTCCCTGCATAAAGCCACTCCTCTATGTAGGTTACTATTCATGTCATAAAAATTAGTGAATATGTTTAGTAATACATTGCTCTTCTTAAAGTGATTTTCATGATGGAAAATTAGTATTCCAACAAAAAGTCCTTTATGTCATATCAAGCAGACAGAAATATCACTGAGGAAGGCATCACTTGGTTGCTTGATGTCTGTGAGCAATAGTGATATCATGTTTGACTTATCAATTTTAATCTTTTAATTTATTCACTATTGGATACAGAAGGTGATATCATGTTGGACTTATTAATTTTTTAGTCTTTTATTTGTTATTGGATAGAGACAGAGAGAAGTTGAGAGGAGTGGGGGTATAGAGATAGGGAAAGAGACAGAGAGACACGTAAAGCCCTGCTTCACTCACCACTTGGGAAGCTTTCCCTCTGCAGGTGGGAACCTGGATCCTTACACACTTTAATGTGTGCACTTAGCCAGTGGAACACCGCCTGCCCTCGACTTATTGTTTTAGTTTATGTTTTCAAAATATTTGTTAGTGTTTAAAGGTGTGACACATTCATTAACTATTTAGGAGGATAATGCTACTGACATACTGGGAAGATCGAAACGATAAAACTAACCATTAGAGGTTGAGTGAGAGATACTAGATTAATATATTGTTAATGCATATGATAACTTTTGTTTATGGTGTAACTTATTCATAGGTTAATAACATGCCTGTAAAGACTATAATTGGAAAAAGAATTAAAGGGGTTAGGTAGATAACATAATGATTTTGCAAAATATTTTAATGCTTGGAGGCAGAGGGTAGATAGCGTAATGGTTATATAAACAGATTCTCATGCATGAAGCTCCAAAATCTCAGGTTCAGTTTCCTGCATCACCGTAAGCCAGAGCTAGGTCCCCTTCCACTATCATGCACCATAACTTTAAAGACCCCTCACCAAATCACTCCTTTCCCTCCCTCCCCAGAGTCTTTTGCTTTAGTGCAATACACCGAAGCAAGTCTAATACTTTGTATTTTCCTTGTATGTCCTCAAACCGCAGTGGTGACCAGAAAAATAAATGCAAACAAAACTTTCAACTTGATTTGCTAGTATTTAGAAGAAATGCTAACTGTGGAATCAAGCAAAATTAGTTCCATTTGTTTTTCACTTGTTTTTAAAGTCTTTGTGATTTTTGCATGTTTACATTAAAGGTGTTTATGTATGATGAGGCAAATTTAAACTCAGCTTTGCAGTCCTTTTTGTTATATTTATATCAAATGATCAACAAATGAATATACCTCTGTGTACTATGCTAAATATCTAGGCTATAATTGGATTCCTATGATTTATCACTTTAACTGACTATTCATCAATGGAGCTAATACTAATACCTCCAACTAGGAGATTTCAATTGCAGTTTTATTTCTCTGTATCTCCTTCCTTCAGCTTTCTCTAAGGGTTCTCAATCTAATTATAACAGCCATCTTGTCTTTTCTGTTGTACTGAGGCTTTTATCAAATCATTATCCAACGTTTTGAAGATAGATTTTCTGTTTATCACTCCATACTAGATGACAAGGGTAGTACATACCCGAATCTTCTCTAATCCACCAAATTAACACTAAAAATATTTTGATGCTGAATACCAGTAAAAATTATACTGAATAGCATGATGAGAAGTTTTGACTTTGATGTTTAAAAGTACAGCTGAGAAAGAAGAGATTGAGACAACATTGTCAAATTGTAAACTTGATGCAGTGGTACAAGTTACATACATTTCTCTGATACATAGATTCATATAATGCGTGTTATCATGCTACGCAACTTCATGGAATGAATTCGGCCTTTTGTGATACTTGTCTGTGTGGTACTGCTGAGCAGTGTCATTGGCCCAGTTGCCTGTACTTCCATCTTTTTTAAGATAGGAGCTGTGTGAGGATAGCAGCACATGTTGCCATGCATGGATAGCGTGGTTTGGGCTAGGTAACATGAAAGCTCCAAGGCTGGAGGGGAACATAAAGAGTTTTGGAGTGATTCTGTAGTATCCTCCATGCCTTTTTCTTTTCTTTTCTTTTCTTTTCTTTTCTTTTCTTTTCTTTTCTTTTCTTTTCTTTTCTCTTCTTTTTTAATTTTTTAATATTTATTTTCCCTTTTGTTGCCCTTTTTGTTTTTTCATTGTTGTTGTAGTTATTCTTATTGTTGCCGTTGACGCTGTCGCCGTTAGGACAGAGAGAAACAGAGAAAGGAGGGGAATACGGGGGGGGGGGAGATAAAGACAGACCCCTGCAAACCTGTCTCACCACTTGTGAAGCAACTCCTCTGTAGGTGGGGAGATGGAGCTCCAACCAGGATCCCAATGCAGGTCCTTGCGCTCTGTACCACGTGCGCTTAACCCACTGTGCTACTGCCCGACTCCCTCCGTGCCCTTCTCTGCCCTTCTCTAACAAACTATTTAAGAAAGAAAAAAAATTGAGGGGTCTTCAGGGAGTTGTGGAATTGTCAGGTGCAAAACTCCAGCAAACATTCTGGCAGGTAAAAAGAAACAGATGAAATAGAGGAAGAGACAGAAAAGATAGCACAGCATTTCTTCACTATCCATAGAGTTTCTCCCCAGTGTCTTCCATGGTGCAGTGCTTTGAACTCCCACTTTCACACGTAGAATATGTGAGCTCGGGTCTGGGAAGTAGAGCACCCAGCTGAGCACATGTTATAACATGTACTGACCCATGTTCAAGCCTTAGGCCCCCACCTGCAGTGGGGAAGCTTTTTGAGCAGTGAAGTAGTGCTGAAGGTGTCTCTCCCTGTTTCTCCTTCTCATGTTGTCTGTCTCTATCCAGTAAATAAATTAATGAAATATGTATATAAAAGAATGTGTGAGGCCTACCATGGTTAACATACATGGGAAGATACATACTCTACCTACCAGCTGAGCTATCTTCTGCCCCCTCATTATTGTTAAAGTTACAACTCTTTATTCTTTTCTATAGTGATAACACCATTACGGGAACTGAGGTGTCAGCAAGAATGAAGAATATGAAATAAATTCTAAATACTGATACATTGTAGGAGTTAGTGACTCCAACGATGAAATTCCAGTAATAATAAGATTTCAAAGCAGATGTGGATATCCTTTGTTGAGCACCCAATACAGTGCTCCTCTAGAATGCACAGTTCTTTCCTGTTACTACTTAAGATAGTTCTTGAAAAAAAAAACAAAACATGTTACAGATATAAAGGTCTTTTTTTTCCTTTTCTTTTTTTTTAATTATTGAAGGCATGCTTTACAAGACTGCTGTCTCAGGTACAATTTCACATCTGCCCACAATATCCATTTACATTAGTATTTCTTGTTTTTGTCTCTAATTTTCTTTTTTTTTTTTTTTTCCTCCAGGGTTATTGCTGGGCTCGGTGCCTGCACCATGAATCCACCGCTCCTGGAGGCCATTTTTCCCCCTTTTTGTTGCCCTAGTTGTTGCAGCCTCGTTGCGGTTATTATTGCCATTGTTGACGTTGCTTTGTTGTTGGATAGGACAGAGAGAAATGGAGAGAGGAGGGGAAGACAGAGAGAGAGGGGAGAGAAAGATAGACACCTGCAGACCTGCTTCACCACCCGTGAAGCGACTCCCCTGCAGGTGGGGAGCCGAGGGCTCGAACCGGGATCCTTACGCCGGTCCCTGCGCTTTGCGCCACGTGCGCTTAACCCACTGCGCCACCGCCCGACTCCCTCTAATTTTCTTTTTAAAAAGTATTTATTTATTCCCTTTGTTGCCCTTGTTGTTTTATTGTTGTAGTTATTATCGTTGTCGTCATTGTTGGATAGGACAGAGAGAAATGGAGAGAGGAGGGGAAGACAGGGGTGGGGGAGAAAGACAGACACCTGCAGACCTGCTTCACCGCCTGTGACTTCTCTGCAGGTTTTGAATGGTACAAGATCTTTGGTATCTGTTGCTTTGTAAACCCATCTTAAAGGGAGCTGAAGTATAACCATTATATTATCTTCCCAGACTAATAATCGCTATCCTTAAGAGTTAAAAATAGGGAAATGTAGTGAAAACCTAGAGTTTTATATTTTTCTATATTAGCTGTTGTGCTGTTTCTTTCCTCTGTTTCAGTTGACATGTCCGTAGTACTTCTTCGGTAATTTTTTTTGTTTGTACTGGTCATCTTGTTAAAATATGGCTATCACTGAACTTACAGCATTCTTTTATAATTCATTATAGTATATTATATGATTTATTTATTTTTCAATATTTTACTTACTTGTTAATGAGAAAGATAGTAGGAGAGAGAGAGAAAGAGCCAGACATCACTCTGGTACATGTGTTGCTGGGGATTGAACTCAGAACCTCATGCTTGAGAGTCCAGTGCTTTATCAACAGCACCACATCCCGGACCACAGTTTGATTTATTTTATGTTGTAAGATAATCCTCCCCCCCCAGCTTGCCATTGCAAATTCATCGTAATAAATTGGACTGAATTCATAGAACTGACTCGAGGGCTTCTGGCAAGTTAGTTAAGAACAATCATGGTAAAAAAAAAGAAAAAACAACATGGTAAAAAAAAAGTAGCTGGCATTCACAGACAGCTATGAGAACAGAATATTTCAGTTTTTCTTCTAGCGTTTGCCCTTCTTCCGTAGCCAGTCAACAGGTCAGGTTGAAAGCTGTCAGGAGCTGCTTGTTGCTGGCTTTCAAAGTGACTGGGATCCATGTGGATTCAGTCGGCTAGGAAGGATGGTCAGTTTCCCCAATATTTCAGTAAAGGAGTTTCTCTTAACAATGAGTGAGAGACTTTTAAGAATTTGAGTAACAAGCATCAGGACTAAGTGGATAGGAGATATAATTATTACCCAAAATGCCAAATAGCTATTGAATAGTTGGTAGTCTGTGTCTTCATTATTGTAAGGGGTAGCTGACTTCTAATTTAGGAAAGAATGCTGTTTGGAGGAGACTGCCCTACAGTAATAGTGAATTCCCATTAGAGGTAGATACATATGTACAGAATGGTGGGCTGGGAAGCCTTTATCAAACAAAACATATAGGGGGTCGAGCGTTAGCGCATGTGGCGCAAAGCGCAAGGACCGGCGTAAGGATCCCGGTTCAAGCCCTCAGCTCCCCATCTGCAGGGGAGTCGCTTCACAGGCGGTGAAGCAGGTCTGCAGGTGTCTTTCTCTCCCCCTCTCTGTCTTCCCCTCCTCTCTCCATTTCTCTCTGTCCTATCCAACAACAAACAACATCAACAATGGCAGTGATAACAAGGGCAACAAAAGGGGGAAAAATGGCCTCCAGGAGAGGTGGATTCATGGTGCAGGCACCAAGCCCAGCAATAATCCTGGAGGAAAAAAAAAACAACCCTATAGTACTTATTCAATTGCCCTGAAATTACGCCTCCCCCCGGGTATGTTTTCCTTGGGGGCAGGGAGTGGAATTGTATGCTGAGTAAGAAGTACTTTTTAAAAGACAAATCGACTTTGAAGATAAAAGTTCATTGCAAGAAATAAAAATTGTGAATGAAAAAAAAAAAAAGTCGATACAGCAGGGCCCTGAGAACCCAAACTTCTAAGCGAGATCAGAGATTCAGCTCTCACACTTCTCTGAGCTGGAGTAGTAGAACCAAAAGAGTTGGATGAGACTGTCAGCTATGGAATTGTCTTAGGAATTTGGGAGATTTCTGTCTTCTAGCCATCAAAATTTCTAGCACTCAGGGTCCCACCAAGGCATCCAGGTGCATTTTTATGTAAATTTAAACATTTTGAGAAACTTACTAATCAATGAGAACTGGAGCATCAAGGTATCGAGCTTAGACCTCATGCTTTGGAGTCCAAGACCTTATCCTTTGTGCCACTTCCTGGCCATGATATATATTTTTTATTCCCTTTATTGGGATTAATGATTTTACCGTCAACAATAAAATACAGTAGTTTAAAAAAGAAGAAGTAGATACAGCATATGTAGTAGAGTGTCTTTCTTCTGGTAGTGAGATATTAACTATAGCCCTGGCACAAGATTTATAATACTAATTATTTGTACCTGAGCACTGTTTAGCTGTGACTTGTCGTGCAGGGATGGAACATGGAACTTTGAGACCCTAGGCATGGAAACCATTTTCTATTACAGTATGCTTTTTTTCCTTGCCCAAGACTATTTTTTCCTTTTTTTCTCTTTTATGTTTTATTAGGACAGAGAAATTGAAATGGTAAGGGGCAATAGAGAGGGAGACAGACACCTGCAAACCTGCTTCACCTCTCACGACCCCCCCCCCACACACACACACACAGTTGTAGGTGGGAACTCAGAGCTTGAAGCCAGGTCCTTGTATGTGGTAATGTGTGCACTCGAATAGGCGTGCCACCTTCTGGCTCCTGACTAATTATTTCGTACTTGAGAATTATCTTATCTAGTTTAACCTGGGCCTTAACTACCACCCACCACCACCACCACCACAGAAAGAAGAGGAGGAGGAGGAGGAATAAGAAGAGTGGGAAGAGACTAATGTTTAGATGTTTTTAGTGAATAGTTTTGAGCCATTTTCTTTCCCATTGGCGGAACAAATTAAACTGTTACTGGTTGAGTGCTTCTACCTACACAGTATGATGTGGGAGGACTATCAGCTAGCTATATTATTGTCTTAGTGACAGCAGAAAACCCTTAAGCCTAGTTTTCCCAGGGAAGAGGTATCTTACTTGAAATCCCAGAACTTACACTAAAAAATATTTATGAAGTGGGATGACAGTAAATTACTGAAGAATCATCAAAGCAAGTATGTTATTAATTGGCAATTTATTGACTTCATCCCCTGGCTAGTTGACAGAAAGGGGAGGGAAGGTTAGATTTCAAGTTATACTTTTAATGCATTGTGAGGTCTGTTTGAGCTCTTTTAGTTAGGCTTTGATTAATTAACTCAAACAGTTATTAGTATATGAGTAAAAGTATACTTGTAGATCTGTCGCCAAGGTGATCATGGGTCAGTACAGAGGAGATTGTGAACCTGAGTTTAATACTAAAGGAACACAGCCCACCCATACCTTTGTCTTCTTAATCTTTTGAGATTTCATATATGTTTGCTGTCCTTGACTTGTCTAAATATTTTATTCACTATGATTTTTTATCTATTATAATTATTTTATCTTTTATTACTATTTTCACCATATTATTTTCTAATATTTAAAGTACATAAGAGAGTAATAGGCAAGTAATAGGCTTATAATAGGCAAGAAGTACAATCACTTATGTCTTCTGTTGTGGATCCCATGAATCTTAGCTGAGATTATTGGTTCTTTGGGGTTATGGCCTCCAATTTCCAAGATTGTATTAAATCAGGAATGCAATGACAGGTTTTGTGTTTGAAAGAGACCTATGGGAAAGGGGTTGACTTTAGTACACTAGTTTTGCATAGTCCTAATTAAAAAAAAAATTGTGCTGCTAATGTCTGAGCTCTCTAATGTCTGAATGGTCGTGATGGTAATGGTTATGGTAAAAGGTCCTTTCTAGGAGGCCTGTGGATGGCTCACCTGGTAGGACACACAGTTTATTATGTGTGAATGGTTTGAGCTACTGATCACAACATGGGGGCTTCTGCAAGGGAATTTTCACAAACAGTGGAGCTGTGTGTCTGTGTTGCACTGTTTTTCTTCTCTCCCATGTTTCCTCTCTCTCATCCTGTCTAAAAACAAATATTAGTAAGTAAATCAAGCCCATCCAGAGTGGAGGGGTGAGGCATGAAGCCCCAGTGACTACCCTGGTAGCAAAATAAAGGAAGTCCTTCCTTCATACCCCTCCTATCAAGGGGAGATGTGAAATTGTACTCTGTGAAAAGTCTTGTAAATCAGCATTTCACCAATAAAGTGATGTGTTAAATAGAAAAAGGCCTTCATTCTTTGTAATCACTGTACCACATTTTTATTTTCAAAGCACAACATCATGATTTCTGCCTCTTACCAGTTCTTACGTGATTTTTGTCAACTAAAATTTAAATATTGCTTATTTTTACAGTAAAAATCTCCTTTTTCCTGTTGTTTTATTAAAGTAACTTTTAGTTATTTTAGACCAGCCTGAGTTGGTTACTTCTTTCCATTTTAATGAGGTTAACTACTTTTAAAGTATTGGTAGGGATTCCAACTCTTACTTTATTATATTGTCATCCGGTTTATTTGTTTGTTTATTGCCACCAGACTTATCCCTGGGGCTCAGTTCCTGTCTGAGGAATCCACTGCTCCAGGCGGCCTTTTCTTTTCATTTCTTTTCTTTCCCTCCCTCCCTCCCTCCTTCCCTCTCTCTCCCTCCTTCCTTCCCTCCTCCCCCTCTCCCTCTTTCCCCCCTCTCTCCCCTTCCTCCCTCCCTTCTCTCTCTCTCTTTCCTCCTTGCAGTAAGAGCAGGAACTTGAACCCTGGTCCTTGTGTTTCTCTTCTCTTCTCTTCTCTTCTCTTCTCTTCTCTTCTCTTCTCTTCTCTTCTCTTCTCTTCTCTTCTCTTCTCTTCTCTTCTCTTCTCTTCTTCTTTTAATGGCTCTGGATATTGGTGGTGCTAGAAATCAAGCCTGGGACTTCTCCCATTCAAGTCTGTGAAGGAGTCACCACTGTGCATCTCCTGGCCCTGAACAAGATTAGTTTGCTTATAGAGCTGTACCTCACATGGGGGCAGTTTCACTTTTTTAGGAGCACTGTTTCATTAAAAAAAAGAAATGAGCCAGAGAAACACTGAGTGGGAAAGATGCCAGAACTTGAGAGGTTCCTTCTTTGCAGTAGTACTTCTTATGTGGTGCAGGTGTGAGCTTGGGCTAAACACATGGTAAAAAAGATACCTTACCTGCTGAACTATATCTCTGGTCTTCTCAAAGAATCTTAAAGCAGTCCTTTTAGAATTTATCATGTATAAAAGCTAAACATTTTCTGGGTTTTTTTGTGCCCCCCCCCCTTCTTATAGGTCACCTTCTAGGTCAGTTATTGCTTCTTTCTCAAATATGTTTCCCCTTGATGTTTGTCTACTGCTGAAATCTTTAAAACCAGGCAAATAAAAGAAAAGAAAAGAAAAAAAAAAGACAAATGTAGTTATTTATCTACTTTACATAAACATTGACATAACTTTTTATGGTCTATTAAAAATAAAACAAAGAAATGAGGGGGTCAGGTAGTGATGCATAGGTCACCATGTGTAAGGACAAGGATTCAAGCCTCTGCTCCTTACCTGCAGGGGGGATGTTTCATGAGTTGTGAAGGTCTGCAGGTGTCTTTCTGTTTCTCTCCCTCTCTATCTTACCCTCCCTGCTCAATTTCTCTGTACTATTAAATAAATTAAAGAGAAAAGGAAAAAATGGCCACTGGGAGTAGTGAATTCATCATGCAGACACCTAGCCTTAGAGATTGATAGCCCTGATGGTAATAAAAATAATAAAAAATAGCAAGAGCAACAAGAAAAATAAGGTAAAAAAAAAATTCCTGAGATTTACATATAGAACTAATAGCCACCATAGTGGATAGGAAGTCAGGGATGTAGCTTCAGATGAGTTGTAGAGAGAAATGTTGACACACTGGTGGTGGGAACATGTTGTGGTAATACATAATATAATGAGAGGAGAAGCACTTTTAAAACATATGCTGTCTTGTAAACCAATTTTGCTTCATTTAGAAGAAATAGAGAAGATTTTTAAAAATTCATGGGACCCATAAAAAATAATCACTCCCACAGAAATAGCAACTGTTGTCAAGTACAGGTTTATTACCAAAATCTAAGTCACTAAAATAACTGAAGCCCTCTATTATAATTCTGATTGGGTTTGATGGTTTTAGATGGCTTTAAAAACCGAAGATTTGGGAGATGCCCGGGGGTGCCTGAAACTGGAATCCTTACGTGGTCCTTGTGCTTCACACCATGTGCGCTTAGCCCGCTGCGCTACTGCCCAGTCCCCCCCTTTTTTTCCATCAGAGTTATCACAGGGACTCAGTGCCTACACAACAAATGCACTGCTCCTGGTGGCCACCTTTGCTTTTCTGTTTCTTTCCTTCTTTTTCTTTTTTTTCTTACCAGAGTACTGCTCAACTCTGTCTTATGGTGTGGTGAGGGGGGGCTGATTGAACCTGGGACTTTGGAGCCTCAGGCATAATAGTCTGTTTGCATAACCATTATGCTATCTATCCCCGCCCCCTTTCTTTTTCTTTATTTGATAGAACAGAGAGAAATAGAGAGGGAATGGGAATAGAGAGACAGGGAGAGAGTTAGAGACACCTACAAAAAAAAAAAAAAAACTGAAGATTTGTGCGTCGGGGAGTAGCACAGCGAGTTACCGCGCAAAGCACAAGGACCAGCATAGGGCTCCCCACCTGCAGCGGAATCGCTTCACAGGCGGTGAAGCAGGTTTGCATGCATGTGTCTATCTTTCTCTCCCCCTCTCTGTCTTCCTCTAGACTCTCTCCATTTCTCTCTGTCCTATCCAACAATGACAACATCAATAATAACTACAACAACAGTGAAAAAGAGGGCAACAAAAGGGAAAATAAATAAATATAAAAAACCTGAAAATTTGTTTATGTTCAATTTCCTAATGTAAATTTAAACTAAATTAAGAGATATTAAATAAGCTTTCTCTTATAAAAAATGGAAAACATTTACATTCTCTATTAATCATTATTTTCCCAGATAAAATTTGTATTCATGTCCAGTGCTGGAAAGGTCAATTTTATATTTGAATAGCATAGTTTCACTTACAATGACTTTTTTTCCTCAGTGAATCTCACCTTTATACATTTTTTTTCTGGTGGAGATAAGTAACTCCAAACCTGAAAATAATGGTCATACTCCTAGTAGCAGTTCTGTGAAAGCCTTACTGCCTGGAACTTAATAGATGACTAAAAAATATTAGGTTCCTTCCTTCTTCTCTCCCTCCCTCCCTCCCTCCCTCCTTCTCTCCCTCTCTCCCTCCCTCCCTCTCTTCCTCCCTTCCTCCCTCCCTCTCTCCCTCCTTTCCTTCCTTCCTTCCTTCCTTCCTTCCTTCCTTCCTTCCTTCCTTCCTTCCTTCTTTTTATTTCTAATTGGGTGTTAATGGAGACACAACAGTATCCCTATGTCTGTTTATCCTTTCCCTTCCCCATCTTTCTCAGAGTCCCTTGCTTGGATGCTGCAATATACCACACTCAGTCCAAGTGTCCCCTGTGTTTTCCATAACTCTCATGACTATATGTGGAAATGCAGTACTATGATTTCCTAAGAAAATTACACAGTTTGATGGTAAATCTTGTTAAAGTTGCCAGTTTTCTGTCTCCTGAAAGGATGGATAGAGATTTACTGAATATTTAATATTATTATTAATATTATTGTCACTACTACTACTTAACATTTATTATTATTGTTATTAGGCATAGTGATTGGTGCTCTTTCTTATGTCTTTGTAAAATCTGAGTAGCCCGGTGAAGAATTAAATCATTTGCTACATTCCTGCATTGGTAAAACAGGCGTAACTATCACAAAGACACCTAACTAATAAGTCAAAAGAACGAGCATGTTTATGTCTCCACCACTCTATTATCTGTAATGCTGTCTGAAATGAGGTATCTGAATGGCTGGAAATGGTTATAATTGAGTAAAATACAACGGCAAGCAGGATGTGAAAAACTGAGAGCAGCACAGGAGGTGGTATAGTAAAGTATGACCCCCCCAAGCTTAAGGGCCAAAGCTTGATCCCTGGCTTAATTAAGTAGGCCAGTGATGCTCTCCTCCTCAATCTTTCTCTCCTCTCACATATGAATAAATCTTTAAAATAACCGAGAAAAGATAGGAAGTATATTTGAACTCATGCTACTTTAATCTTTCTCACTAGGTTGCAGCTTTTATTCTGAATAATCTTGATTAGTGTGTTGATACAAAATTTTGCATTCTTTTGATTTGCGAGCTACTTTATAGAGTTAGTGATTTATTGAATATCTTGGAAGCAGGCCCCTGACAGGCAGTATTTTAAGGTGAAATTGCTGTGTGAGGATTTTGTTAACCTGACATTTTGTGGTTTCGCCTCATAAAACAGGTAAAGAACTCCCAGCATGGAATGTTAATGGGGGGAAGTAATGAATGCAGGCTGGGATACACACAGCCAGACAAGAGCAATGCTATAGTTCATACTCCATGATTCTTGAGGAAGGTCTTTATAGACAGTAGCTTTAATAAAAGATAAAAGCTGTACTAGTGGTTTTTTTTTTTTAACTCAGCAGTTAATCAAACTTTTTTTTCCCCCTGAAATTTAGAAGCCAAATGGGTATGAACAAGGGAAAATAATTAAATGCAAGCAAGTGAACTCTCTTATGATAATTTTTAGTTTCTCAAGCTGCTGTATCTAATTATCAGTACCTATTTCCATTATTTATTTACTTTTTAAAACTTATTTATTTATTCCGTTTTGTTGCCCTTACTGTTTTATTGTTGTAGTTATTATTACTATTGTTCTTGATGATGTTGTTGTTGGATCGGACAGAGATAAATGGAGAGAGGAGGGGAAGATGGGGAGAGAAAGAGAGACACCTGCAGACCTGCTTCACCACTCGTGAAGTGACTCGTGAAGTGACTCCCCCTCAGGTAGGGAACCGGGGGCTTGAGCTGAGATCTTTACGCATGTCCTTGCACTTTGTGCCATCTGCGCTTAACCCATTGCACTACTGCCCAACTCCCTATTTACTTATTTTTTATTAGTGACTTAATATAGATTTATGAAACTGTATGATGATGGGTGTGATTCTGCACCATTCTCATGACTAGAGTTCTCTGTCCCCATTCCGTCCATTGGAAACTGCAGTAGCTCTCCTAAGGTCACAGATATAGGTTGACCCTTATTTGTATAATTATTTGTCTATATTTATACATATTTGCCCATTGTTTTTCTATGGCCCTGCCTTCTCTTCCTTTCTAAATTACACCCATACCTGTTACTACTTCCAATTATCCTTCTTTTTTGCCTTTGCTGTCTCTGGGTCTTGATAGAATTGGAGTTCAAAGCCCTCTGGTCATCCTCCCCTAGTATTTCCCTCCCTTTGGGAGTATGTAGTAAAATTGTTTATGGGATGCAAAAGTTGGGAGTTTTGGCATCTGTAATTGCTCGTCCAGTGGGTATGGACATTGGCAGGTCAATCCATTCCTCCAGCCTGTTTCTATCTTTCCTTACTGGTGCAGGGCTCTTCACCCTAGAGTGGTGAAGCTCAGGAACACATTGGTGTGATTGTCTGCCCAGGGTTGTTAGCATGGAATCTGAATAGCATCTGCAACTTGGTGGCTTAAAAGGCCGGAAGATAAAGAGCTGCTAAATGATTAATGAGCAGGAACCAAAAAGTAGGAATCGAGCAGATGAAACTAGGGAAAATAGCTAGGAAGTCTATTTTAACAGTGCCATTTCCTCAACCCAAGCTGTAGTCTTTAAAAAAAAAAAAATTCCACTTAACATTCAAATACTACCTATTTCACTTGTAGATTTCAACATCCACACTTTTAGTATTAGTTGTACATATTTTATTCTGCTGGACCAAAGAGATATTTACCTCTCACTCCCCAGCTAAAATCTGCTACTTGCTAGGGTTGGATGGAGCTCTCTTCCAAAATTTATCCTTCCCCTCCGGGTCTTGGAGATTTAATTCCTGTATGGCTTCCACCAGCTCATTTCCATTTAATTTTATTTTAAAACTGCTCTGTGGCGGCCAAAGATTTTTTTGAAGTTGCTTCTTTGACATTGTCCTGTCCCAGTGGATTTTTTTTTTTTTTCACTTTTTAGCTGCCCTTTCTAGTTTCATATAGAGATAGAGGAAGAGAGAAGGAAAGAAGGAGAATGAGAATACATAAGGAAAGACACCATAGCATCATTCCGTCATGGACCAGGACCCCCAGAGCACACCCAAAAACCAGAAATCTTTGCATGTTGAGAGCTTTTGAAACTTGATACTGTAAAATTAATGATTTTGTAAGATTATGTATAGTGTAGTTGTAGAGATCGTAATTCTTTTCTCTTGTTGCCTGGGCTTTACCTTTTGGGGACAACTTTTTCAGATAGAAAGTGAGAGAAGGAGATAGAAAGAAAGACACTGTCATTGAGATGATAGAGGGCTTTGGCCTGTTTGGTGAGAATCAGCAATCTTGATAAATGCTCTTACTCCCCAGCTAAATCTGCTACTTGCTAGGGGTGGGTGGAGCTTTCCTTCCTGAATGTATCCGCCTCAAGGTCTGTATTCTTATGGAGATTTAATTCCAGTCTGACTTCCACCAGCTCTCTTCTCAGTAAGGTTGCAGAGGACTACAGAAAGGTAGCAGCTGCAAATTTCAGCCTGTATAGAGCATATAGTGTTCTGACTTTCATTCCATGGTTATTATTAGTTTAGGATCATAATATGATTTGAGTGCTAGGACTTGTATATAAGTCTACCCCAGATTAAGGCTCTGCACCATATTATTATTTTTTTCCAATTGCAGTTGATACAGGTGGGACTTGTTTCTAGTGGAGGACACCTCTGTGTATCCACTCTGCCTGAATGCTGACTTTTTGGTCCCTTGGTGTGATGCTCATTTATATGAGTTTATATGAGGTGTACGTCTGTGTGGATTGTGCTGTGTTTTGATACAGCTTTTCTATTAGTTGAAGGCACAGGGGAACAAATAGGTCCTCCTAAATTAACCATTTTGTCTTTATCCCCTTAAAAGATGTATTTTTAATGTTATTTGGAAGGACAGTGTGATCTTTTTACCTTATTTCACAAAATATCCTTTAATCCTTATAAAATTATATGTACACATTTTTAAATTGACACACATGCTTGGTTTACCTGGTGAAAGATGAAAAACTCTGTTAATGCCAGATTATAAGTTAAATTGATCTTTTTGCAGTGTTACTGCCAATGTCAGTTGCAAAGTTACTTATTTGTTGCAATTGTTAGCTGCAGTGAAATATATTAAACATGACCACTGAGTACAATCAAACATCGTTACCTATGCTATGATAATATTCTTTCTACGATTTCAGTGCATAGTGTCTTTTATTTTTTAAAGATTTTATTTATTTATGAGAAAAATAGGAGGAGAGAGAAAGAAACAGACATTACTCTGGTGCATGTGCTGCTGGGGATTGAACTCAGGATCTCATGATTGAGAATCTAATGCTTTATCTACTGTGCCCCCTTCTGGACCATGTGCATGCATAGTGTCTTTATCATGTTGATAGGTCCTAATAACAGACTTCAACAATTAAACTTAACAGTAAATAATTTACTAATACTTAACATTTATTTAGAGGATGCATTTACTAACAGTGATTCTATTGACATTTTGGATTGGATTATTCTTATTTTTTGGTGGTAACGGCCTTGTACATTTTTAAGGCATTTTCTATGCCTTCCCACTTCTGACATCAGAAATAACTCTAGACATTTTTTTAATTTTATTTATAAAAAGGAAACTGACAAAACCATAGGCAAGAGGGGTACAACTCCACACAGTTCCCACCATCAGAACTCCGTATCCCATCCCCTACCCTGATAATTTTCCTATTCTTTATCTCTCTGGTAGTATGGACCCAAGGTTGTGTGATGCAGAAGATGGAAGGTCTGGCTTCTGTAATTGCTTCTCCTCTGAACATTGGCAAGGTCGATCCATACTTCCAGCCTGTCTCTCTCTTTCCCTAGTGGGGAAGGGGCTCTGGGGAAATGGGGCTCCAGGACATATTGGTGGGGCTGTCTGTCAAGGAAAGTCTGATTGGCATCATGCTAGCATCTGGAATCTGGTGGCTAAAAAGAGAGTTAACATATAAAGCCAAACAAGTTGTTGACCAATCATGAACCTAAAGGCCGGAATAGTGCAGATGAAGAGTTGGGGGGCGGGGGTCTTCGTTTTGTAGATAGCTAGTAGGCATATTTTAGTTATATTCCAAAGGGCCAGTGGCTTTACTAGGTTCTTTTTTTTTTTTTTTTTTTTCCCTTGAGCCTGAAATCTGATATGCAGGTGCATCCAAGTTATTGTCTGGGGAGATGTCATGACTGGAAAAAGGACCAGAAAGCTGGATCAGGGAAGAGAGTAGCTCCGAAATATGAGAAGGTTTATAAATAGTGTTGACTGTAAACCCCATCGATTGGATCTGACCTGGGGCCCTTATTCAGCTTAGGAGCCTATGTGACCTCTGCATCCCTGTAGGTCTGAGTTCACATTCTGTGCTCATGAGTAGGAAGTTCCACGCTACCCCAATTTCAGGACCCATCTTCCTCAGGTGTAGTGTAATGTATGTTGTCCATTCTCTCTTTGGAGGATGGAACATTCTCTACAGTTGTTGATCCACGTTGAGGGCAAGGTCCTATGGGGGCCCACAACGGGGGACTCTAGACATTTCTATGACAAACAAAAACAATCCATCTGAGAATCACTTCTTCAATGTGTATGTTTTACCTGGTAGTATATATTAATCTATTAGAAATACCAATTTAGGAATATCTCCCTGGAATTTTAGAAGAGTTTATTATATGAGCATTTTATTTGAACAAGTTTTCATGGGTCTGCTATTTTGGGATGCACTATATTAGTACTGTTTTATCCTATATCTATCTATACATGAAAGTTAAATTCATTGTACCTACATTTTAAAAAATATATCCAAGGTCTTCTATTGGTATTTTAATTTTTAGTTTCTCTTCTAAACTGGGGAGAAGGAGGATTCAGTTATAGGAAATTATATACTTACCAACAGCTGCCTTAAGTTAAATGATTTAGTCAGTGTCCAGACAGAACTGAAGTTGTCAATATCTTACTTTTTATTGACTTTTAGAGTTTCCAAGAGCCTATAGTAGTAGCCTTTTAAAAGTATGTAACATCCATTATTCACAAATTTACTCTTCTTTCCTCCTTGTCTTGCAGGAGGTATGCTAATGATGTGAAAGTTAACATGCTTATCAGCACTCTTACTGTGCGGCTTCCACTGACCAGTTCAGCTTAGCCCAGATAAAGGCTCTTATGAGGAGGGGGTACTTTTTAATTGATTTGGCAGTGGCTTTCAATATTGTAAGTTTTTAGGAGTTAGTTTTATAACTGTCTATTCAAGAGGTATTTCTAAGTTTTGACCTTGCTCCTGTTGAAGCCAAAAGAATGTGAAATTGCTCCCAGGGAGGACTTGCTATAATGTCATTTAAAGCGTAAACGTACACCAGAGGTTTCCTTCTTTCCTCCCTTCCCTCTTTTTTTCTTTCCCCCCTCTTTTCTACTCATCAGTCTATCCATATATCTGACAGGGATTGAAAAAATCTCTAAGGGTGGATGATTCCATTAATTAAGTGCCTTTATAACCTTTATTTGTGAGAAACCTTTATATGTTTTCCTAGGAATCTTTCCGAAGGTGAGTAAATAGACAGAAGTGAGTAAATTAATTTATTTGGGAAATAGATTTTCAATATGCATATGAATCTTTCCCTATTAGAATGTTATACCTTTCACCAGTGTTCTAAAGGTGACAATAAGGGTCCTAGGGTTTGGCATAGTGGAGAAATTACTGGACTCTCAAGTATGAAATCCTGAGTTTGATTCTTCAGTTTCTCATGTCCTCTGTTTAATTTTATCACTCATAAATTGAAAAGTCAATTTTTTCTTTTTCATTTTTATATGTGTGTATGGGGGGTAAATGGTTTATAATACATTTGTTAAGAATAAATTATTCTAAAGAATACAGTTGATAGTGAAGTCTTGATTTATGTAAGACCATCATTTCTTTACTGATATAAATTTAGGATTCATCCAAAGATAATTGCTCATGTAAAATACTGTAACTGGATGAGAATACTGATGCAGACCAAATGTTTATTCACAAAGAATTTAAATTTAAATATTTTGCACATAGTAGTTATAAAAGTTATAGTAGAAGTTATAAAAATTATTAGTAGAAGTTATAAAAATTGTTCATATTATAGTAGAAGTTATAAAAATTGTTCATATTATACGTTTTTTCTCTGATAGTATGTAATTTTACAATTGCTGTCTACCTATGGATTGGAATGTTTCATCTTTGGCCATATCAGCTGACTAGGAGCATGGTATCTAGCCAGTTATGAGAGGATATTAGCACCACCTTGTGGTACCTCCTTATCCCTGCTTTTAACTTTTAGTGGTTTGTCACTAAAAGATAGAGGCCTTGATAATCAAAAAACATACAGCTCAATCTGATAATTATTTGTCCAGAGAATATGTAATTTTTTAGCATTGGCCATTCTGAGACTGCTCTGGTAGATACCAACTTGATTTTCTATGAATTTTATAAGTCTTTATAAAATAATCTCTCCCATCTCAAAATAATTTTAGAATTTACTTTTGTTTTATTATCACCGGGGTTCCATTCCTATGAATCCACTTTTTTGACAGAGTGAGGCATATTTAGAGAAGGATAAATATCACAGCACTCAAGCAAGGTGGTGACTTAAGTTCAAACCTGGGTTGCACATATGTCAATGTAGGCACATTATCCAGGTGAGTTATTTTACCCACCTTAGAAATGAATATTTTTAATATTGGACATGTACTGATTTTGTCTTGTGTATAATCACAATCACAGTATATAAACTAGTTAGAATATATAATTTGCAGGAGTTGGGAGTAGCTTACCTGGTAAAGTATACATAGTATACCGTGCACAGGAACCTGGGCTGGGTTCAAGCTCTTGGTGCCCACCAGCAAGGGAGGATGCTTCCCAAGTAGTGAGGCAATACTGCAGATGTCCCTCTCCCTGTCCCTGCCCCTGCCCCTGTCCCTGTCCCTGTCCCTCTCCCTCTCCCTCTTCCTCTTCCTCTTCCTCTCTTTCTCTCTCTCCTCCACTTCTCAATTTATGTCTGTCCTATAAAATTAAAATAATAATAGGAGATATATATATATAATTTTCAAATAGCCTTAAGATATATTTTTAATATTTTTTGCACAAAGTTTTATAGTATAAAATATTAATACTTTCAGTTGTTGAAGAGTGGATTTTTAATGTTATTCACTATAATTTTAGATACTTATTTTTAAAAAATTCTTTAAACTTTTTTTTATTCTCTTTATTTATGTATTGGACATTGAGACAGTCAGAAATCAGGAGGGAAGGGGGTGAGAAAGAGGGTAAGAGACAGAGAGACACCTGAAACACTGCTTCATCACTTGTGAAACATTCCCCCTGCAAGTGGGGACTTGAGTGCTTGAACCTGGCTCTTGTGCATTGTAACATGTTTGCTCAACCAGGTGTGCCACCATCCAGCCCCAGATCTTTTATTTTTTTAATATCACCTATTGGGGACTTAATGGTTTACAGTTTATCTATTGACACAGGTGCAGTTTCTCATTATCTGTGATCAATGTCTGCAAAACATTATCCATCCCAACTTAGGACCTTTTTAACCATCATGTAAAGCACCTAATACCTTCCCCACCTTATTCCTTCTTTTGTCCTCAGATTTTTTTTTGTTATTATGGAAAGCAAAATACATCTAATTTTCTGGATTATATATCCTATTCATTATCTAAATAAAAATGGAGGGTAGTGTGTGCTATTTCATGTGACTTTTCACACATATATAGAGGGTAGAAGAATATATAGTTGTCTGTATCCTCAAGTAGTGAGCATTTTGTGGAGGCCAGTTGAACAAAGTTGTTAAGTGCATGGACTTTTCTGTTGCTTGGGATTCTCAGTGATTCTGAATTATCATGACAGTCACATGAACCAGATCTTTAAATGTTTGTTAAGAAGGCAGTTGCTTATCTTTTATCTTCCCTTCCAACTTTATGCCAACCTTGAGAATATTTATTCCTTCTCTATGAGTGACCTTTCACCTCATGACTTCTTGTTCATTAGATTTCTTGAGAACTGTCTGATGAATGTTGAAGCATTTTGATAATTTACACTGTTGAAATAGGTTTAAGTTTTCTTTTGGTTTTCAATATTCTGAAGAAAAGGGAAGGTATTTGTTAATTAATATGAGCTACTGAAAAGGTGTCATTAATTGTTAACTAACTTCTGTTCTGTCATAACTTAGTGTGTGGTTATCTTCCCTTTGTTCCTCAAGCTTTTTTTTTTTTTTGCCTCTTGGGTTATCACTGGGGCTTGGCACCAACACTATGAATCCACTGCTTCCAGAGGCCATTTTTTTTTTTTCCCATTTTTTAAAAAATAGGATAAGGCAGATAGAAATTGAGAGGGAAGGGGGAGAGAAAGAGACCTGCAGACCTGCTTCACCACTTGCGAAATGACCTCACTGTAGGTGGGGAGCTGGGGCTCGAACTGGGGTCCTTGAGCTTTCTACTATGTGCACTTAACCTGTTGCGCTACTATCACCTGGCCCCTTTGTGTTTTGTTTTTTAAATTTTTTATCATAGGATAATAGGGGTGTAATTCCACATCTCTCCCATCAGCTGTGTTCTGTGTCTCCATTCCCTCTATTAGAAACTGCTTTGGTTCTCCCAAGATCACAGAAATATGTTGACTACTCATTCTATAACTGTCTATGTTAATATTATATATATTTGCCTATTTTTTTTATGGGCCTGCCTTCTCTTCCTTTCTAAGTCACACCTAGTATTTTCAAGTGTCCTTCCCCGGCTCCTGCCCCATCCCCCATGAGTATGGACCACAATTACTTATGAGGTCTAAAAGGTGGAAGGTCTGGCTTTTGTTTCTCTGCTGGGCATGGACATGGGCTTTGGTAGGTTGATCCATACCCCCAGCCTGTTTCTGTCTTTCCCTAATGGGACAGGGCTCTGGAGAGTTTAGGTTCCAGGACAAATTGGTGAAGTCATCTGCCTCAGGGAAGTCAGGATGGATTCATAAAGTAGGACAAAATGTTTAATGAACAGGAACCAAAATATAGGAATAGAGTAGATGAGTACAGGGATTTGAGGGTGGAAGGTAGAGAGTCTATTTTAGGTATCTTCCTAGGGTCCCATGGCTTTGGCAGTTTTTGTTCGAGTTTCATAGCTAACATGGAGGCAGACTAAAAACTTTGTCTGGAAAGATGGTGTCAAAGTTGAGAATAGGGCTAGAAGGCTGGATCAGGACTGAGAGTAACTAGCTCCCAAAGAAGAAAATATATAAATACATTTAACTGTTATTACTTACGCCCCATGTATATTCATAGCACAGGAGGAGCCTCTTTAACCTGTAAGTTCCTGTCAGTCTGTGTTTATAGTTCATGGTCAAAACTAGGAACGTTTTAGGCTGCACTCATTTCAGGACCATCTTCCTTTTATGGCAGCGTAGGCTGACCCAGCCTCCCTTTGGAAAGTCCTGGAGAGGACTTCAAAAGGTCTTATGATGATATTCCTGATGGAAGTGACCAGGGATGGTGGAGAGAAGGGTCTAGGCCCATTATCTCTATGTGGGAATCTAAGGATCCCCTGACTATGGCCCCAGGTGATGGGGTGGCTTCATAGTTATCAAAAAGGTCATTATTAAGTGAGCTAGTCTTTTTCCCTTTTTCAGATTTTTTTTTTTTTTTGCCTCCAGGGTTATTGCTGGGGCTCTGTTCCTGCAGTAGGAATCCACTGCGGCTGGTGGCCATTTTTCCCATTTTGTTGCCCTTGTTGTTGTTGTTGTTAATGTTGGCATTGTTGTTGCTGAATAAGACAGAGAAATTGAGAGAGGAGGGGAGGACAGAGAAGAGGAGAGAAAGAAAGACACCTGCAGACCTACTTCACCTCCTGTGAAGCAACTCCCTCAGGTGGGGAGCCAGGAGCTGGAACCAGTATCCTTACACAGGTACTTGAACTTTGCACCATGTGCGCTTAATCCGTTGCTCTACCTCTTAGGTCCCCCTTTTTCAGCTTTTGTAGTTCTTTCTTTACCTGACAAGCTTAGGCTTTACCTCAGGTGTTAAAAGCACTGTGCCTTTTGTTGTATCCAGCCTGGTGTTAAGTTTATGTGGCCTAGCCTCAAGTTAGGGAGGGACTACACCCAGGATTTTAGTGGGGTCTAAATTAACCTTGAGTTTTACTGCATTTTGTTTTTGAAGCATCAATTCTTCCCTTTTTTGTTTATTTAATTATCTTGACCAAACTTTGGAAACCATCTTAAATAAAAATATCACATGCCCTTTATTTAAAATTAAAAACTTAAAATTTCATTTTTTAAATATATTTTTTAAAAATTATCTTTATTTATTGAATAGGGACAGCTAGAAATCAAGAGGGAAGGGGGGGAGAGGGAGAGAGACATAGAGACACTTGCAGCACTGCTTCACCACTTGTGAAGCTTTCTCCCTGAAGTTTGGTGATCAGTGGCTGGAACCTGGGTTCTTGCACATGGTAACATGTGCATTTTACTAGATACTCCACCTCCTGACCCCTAAAAATGTGAAATTTCTTAAGTACTATTTAAACCTACATTAAGTTTTTATAAATTCTTATTTTCCTATACATGGTAGAAAAATAATGGGTTTTTAATGTTTTAATTTAGATGAAGATTAATATGTTCTTGTTCTTTGTCTTGTTCAAGGTTCAATAAAAACAGGGTATTTTTAACATTATAAAAACTCACAATTTTGCAAAACAATCTCATTGGCTGACACAGTTTCTATAACTGACAAAAGAAGCGTGTATGTTTAGTTTTAATGTTCTGCAACTTTGGTCTCTTGCCTTTATTTCAGTTCTCATTCTTTCTCTTAAAAAGTAACTGAAAATGACATTGGTGCCTTGGTTTAACTAATTGGGGAAGCCTGAGTGGAATGTGGGTAAGTGAGCCATTTTGGCAGGGAGCAGGGGAGAAAAGCACACTTTTCTCAGTTGTCTTCTAGGCTAAAATTAAGCAGAGTAATACACTGCCAAATTCTAGTGATTTATGGGGGATCTGTTCTGAGTCAACGCGGTATCAGGCTAATTGTCTGCACACTTATATGTCAGAACTTCTGTGTTTTAAAAATTGAGTATTATAAATTGAGTTTAAAAAAAATAAAAATAAATTGAGTTTAATATGAAAATGTTCTTCAAATTTACTTCTACATTATTATGTCAATTTCATTGATGTTAAATTAATAAGTTACTGTTTTTCCATCTGTTTCACATTCATAAAGTTCTATCCTAGTCAGGAATAATTTGGTTATTTTGATATAATCTAATCATAAAGGTTATAAAAAATTTTTGAGTGGCCCGGGAGGTGGTGCAGAGGCTAAGGAACTAGACTCTCAAGCATGAGGTCGTGAGTTCTATCCCTGCAGCACATGTACCAGAGTGATGTCTATCCCTGCAGCACATGTACCAGAGTGATGTTGTGTCCAACAGAGATCAGTACACAATGGCATATTTCTCAGCTATTAAGAATAATAATTCACCTTCATCATCATCACCTATAGATTATCTCTACTAGACCTTTTCTGCTCTATGACAATATTTTAAGATAGAGAAAGTCAAAGAGAGGGAGAGATACACAGCTTTCCTTATGCTATGGGAGATAGGAATTTGGATATGGGGTACACTCATGGCAAGGTAGGTCTCTCCCCAGGTGAGCTATGACGCAGACCCATATTTCCATATTTAAAAACATTTTATAGTTGTCTTATATTCTATATTTAATTTGTTCAGGGGTTGAACATCGACATTTGTTGTTTTCTGATTTTCGTCACAGCCACTTGCCTTTTGATATACTACTTTTTTAAATGGGAACTAATGACAGATCTTAATTTATTAATGTTGCATAACAAAAAAGTGGACGTATTTTATAAGGAGCAAATTTTATTCTAACTTTTGGTAGTGACTTAAGGATATTCCTTCGCAGGAAAATTTAATGTTGATCTACATTTTCTTTTGTCACTCTTTGAATATTCCTATTATACTGTCCCTCATGTTAACTCTTTTGAATGTTTCCTTTTGAAGTAATAACATATCACATATTTGCAATGATTATTTTAGTATCTACCTCATATTTTTAAATAATTTTCCTTCTTTTCCTCTTTATTATTTTAGAGCATTATCCATTTATGTCTTATTGTATAAATACCAACTTCTCTTAAGTCTCATCAAACATTCTTCTTACTCCCAGTATTATTATATCACAGCTTGATTAATAGATTAGTTTTATATTTTTAGAATTCGCATAGTTCTAAATATTGTCATAACACACTTGTGTTGTAATCTATAGTTAATTTGTAAAGTTAGACTTGACCCTCTACTTGCCTCATCCCTCTATCTCTTATATTTTTTATTATCTTCATTTATTAGATAGAGAATTAGAAATTGAGAGGGTTGGGGGAGATTGAGAGGAAGTGAAATATCTGCAGCACTGCTTCACCACTCACAAAGCTTTCCCTCTGCAGATGGGAGCCAAGGGCTTAAACCCACCCAGGTCTTTGCACATTGTAAAAAAAAGAAGAGTTTTAATATAACTTTATTTCGTTTTTGTAACCATCTTTTATATTGCTTCACCCCTTGATTCCTGATATGCATTAGAATGAGTCTTAACTCACAAGCACATGCAGTGGTATATGCAAAGGATGTAGACTGTTCATTTTGAGCCATCAAACTGCCTAGGAATCTCTATGGATTCTGATTTTTCTGGGAGAAGTAGTATAATATATATAATATAGAACAGAAGGACATATATAATATATAGAGAGAACATATAAAGAGAACATATATAATATATATATATATATAGAGAGAGAGAGAGAACGTATATAGAGAACATATATAATGTTCTATATAATATATAACAGAAGAACACATGACATACTTGCTGATTGGAAAATTTTGTTTTAAACTTTGGAAGTATCATCCAGGTACTGACTCCCAGTGATAACCCTGGTCCAATTTTATTTTAGTAAAAAGTGTTACGAAAAGTGAACATTGTAAAGATGAAGATTCAGAATGGAGGTGAGAAAGTACAAGAAAGTTTTCCCTTACATCTTTGCAAAGTTCACTTTTCATAGCACAGTTTACTAAAATTTTACCAGTATGATGTATAGTATAACAATATAAATAAACCTTTTTCTACCATTTCTTACAACTTTTTTTAAATCAAGGATTTTTTTTTCTTATTACCACCACCAGGGCTATCACAAGATGATGCTTCTACCACTTACCAGTAATTTATTTATTTGCTTGATATATGGAGGGGGGTGGGGGAGGGGGAGAGGGAGGAGGAGGGGGAGAGGGAGAAGGAGAAATTGAGAGGGAAGGTGAGGTGGATAGGAAAACAGAGACACACCTTCAGTACTGCTCCACCACTCCTGAAACTTCTCCTTTCCAAGTTGGAGCTGGGGGCTTGAAGTAAGATCCTTGCACATAGTAATGTGTATGCACTGCTGACTGTTGCACTTCTCAGTCCCTGTACCTTTTTTTTTTTTTTTTTTTTTAATTTCCTTACCAAGTGGCAGGTATTTTTTAGATGCTATAGATACATAGTTGAGAGTAAAAGTGATATACACATACTTATTTCATAATGCCCAGTGGAGGTGATTTTTTTTTATGTCAACAATGTATGTTGACGTGCAGAATTACGTAACGGGGTAATTTACACACAATTTGAAATTGAAGTGTTATGTTTTACTTTAAATAGAAAAATATTTTAGATAGTAAGATGGAATTGCAGCCTATTACATTTTACCTTTTTTTTTCCCCTCCCCTCCAGGGATATTGCTGGGGCTCAGTGCCTGCACTACAAATCCATTGCTCCTGGAGGCTATTTTTTCTCATTTTGTTGTCCTTGTTGTCATTTATTGTTGTTGTTGCCATTGATGTTGTTGGATAGGACAGAGAGAAATTGAGGGAGGATAAGAGAAAGACAGACACCTGCAGACCTGCTTCACCATTTGTGAAGCGACCCCTCTGCAGGTGGGGAGCCAGGGGCTCTAACTGGGATCCTTACACCAGTCCTTGTGCTTTGTTTTGCGCCATGTGTGCTTAACCCGCTGCACTACCACCCAACCCTCAAGCTTTGTGTTTTATTAATTTATTTTTTAAATTTTATTTATTTATTTTCCCTTTTGTTGCCCTTGTTTTTTTATTATTATTGTTGTTGTCATCATTGCTAGATAGGACAGAGAGAAATGGAGAGAGGAGGGGAAGACGGGGAGAGAAAGACAGACACTTGCAGACCTGCTTCACCACCTGTGAAGTGACTCCCCTGCAGATGGGGAGCTCGGGGCTGGAACCGGGATCCTTAGGCCAGTCCTTGAATTTCGTACCACATGCGCTTAACCTGCTGTGCTACCGCCTGATTCCGGCTTTCTGTTTTATGTCAGAAGATTAGCCTGCATTTCATCTAGGTGATTTGCTTTCTCTACTTCTGGACATTTAAAATATAATTTACATTGATTTATTGAGTAGTCATAATAATGCTTCTCACATTGCAAATGACTTCTGTACTATAAGCAAAAAAGAAAGACAGTATTCCACTCTCGTGGGCAATGTGAAAATTATTGTTTACCTATAATCTTAAGCTTTTTATTATATAGGCATCCAAATTTACTATAATTCATATTCTATAAATTTATTAAGACAACATTTTAGTATACCCATATGGTTTTCTAACATTTCCATTTTCTAATTGTAGAATTTTATAATTCTTTTTTTTATTTAAAAAATTTTATATTTGGTGGCCGGGTGGTGGTGCACTTGGTTAAGCGCACGTGCTATAGTGTGCAAGGACCCGGGTTCAAGCCCCCAGACCCCACCTGCAGGGGAGAAGCTTCACGAGTGGTGAAGCAGTGTTGCAGGTGTCTCTCTATCTCTCTCCCTATCACCCCCTTCCCTCTCAATTTCTGGCTGTCTCTATCTAATACATAAATAAAGATGATAAAAAATTTTTTAAATTTATATTTATTTATTTATTTTCCCTTGTGTTGCCCTTGTTTTTCATTGTGTAGTTATTATTGATGTCGTTGTTGGATAGGACAGAGAGAAATGGAGAGAGAGGAGGGGATGGCAGCGATGGGGAGAGAAAGACATCTGCAGACCTGCTTCACCACCTGTGGAAGCAACTCCCCTTCAGGTGGGGAGCTGGGGGCTGGAACTGGGATCTTTATGCTGGTCCTTGCACTTCGTGCCACCTGCGCTTAACCCACTGCACTACCACCCGACTCCCAAATTTTATAATTCTTAAAAGAATTGTCTCTACTAGCAGTTATTTTGCATCCTCCCTCCTCCTTCACTTATGAAAACCATGTATATACTCTTTTTCTCTATGCTTTTATTACTTCATCCTATTTCATGTAAGTGATAGCACTACAATGAATGTTTTTATTTATCTTCTTCTTTCACTTAGGATGTTTTTAAGATTTATCATATTGCAGCATATATCTGTACTTGGTAACTCTAGACAAATAATATTCTATTGCATGACTTGATCACATTTTGCTTATCCATTCAACAATCTAGGAAATTTGTGTTATTCTCACTTTGGGGCTATTATAAATAACGTTGATACAGAAAAATCTATTTAAGTTTTTCTGAGTGGACATAATGACTTCAACTCTTTTGGCATATACCTAGGAGTAGAGTTACTGAGTCATATTATAACTATATATTTGCTTTTGGAGGAAATGCTAAACTGTTTTCTAAAAGTATTTACATTGCTTTACATTCCCACTCACCAGTGTGTTAGAATTTAAGTGAGAGAATTTGAATTTCCCCAAAATTTGGCAACACTTGTTTTAGTCTTTTTTTAAAAACAACCATTTTAATAGGGACCGGCTGGTGGCATACCTGGTTGAGTGCACATTATCATTTAAATTAGTATGTAAATAAAAGGTATTATTTTATGAGTACTTATAGCAATTTAAATGTATTTGTTTTTAGGTGCTGTACTTCTGTGTAGTGTACAAGGACTAGCTGTTAACATTGACCCAGTTTTATACAACTGGCTCCTTTATCAGCCTCAGAAACGAACCAGTAGACACATGCAGCAGGTAAGAAATTTAAATTTTATTTTCATAGTTAAGTTGGCTTAGTCATGTGCTTCTTTTATTGGGTCTTAAATGAACATAATCATTCCTCCCTGCATCTTACTCTACCACTTTAAAGAAATTCTATTCTCATTGGCCTGAGAGATGGCTCACCATGTAGAGTACACATTTTGCCCTGTGCAAGGACCCATTTCAACTTCTTGGTCACCACATGGGAGCAGAGTACAAGACAGAAACTGGACAAGTGGTAAAACAGTGCTATACTGCTTTTTCTACTTCACCCCCCCCCCCCAATAGTTTTCAGCTTCTATTTGGGGAGAAAAATAAAATCCACTGGAGGGGGCTGGGAAGTGACACATCTTGTTAGGCACACATAAAATGAAGCATAAGAATCCCTGTTCAAGCCCCTGGGTCCCCACCTGCAGGGGGTGTCTCTTCACAGGTGTGAAGCAGGTCTGCAGGTGTCTATCTTTCTTTCCCCTCTCTGTTTTCCCCTCCTCTCTCGATTTCTGTCTGTCCTGTCCAACAGCAACGATAGCAATGAGAACAACAGTGGGCAACAAAAGGGAAAAAATAGCCTCTAGGAGCAGTGGGTTAGCAGTGCAGGCACCGACTCCCAGCAATAATCTTGTAGGCAAAAGTAAAATAAAATAAAATAATCCACTGGAGCAGTGGAATTGTATAGGCACAAAGTCCCAGTGAAGCCCCAGTGGCAGGAAAAAATAACAAATAAATACAAAAAAATTTCTGTAGAGTTTCACTAAAAAGAGAGTTTCTGTATAATTTTAAGAAGATACAGTAGAGAAACTAGTTTAAGGTAGTCTTATTTTACTGTTCCTGGCCTACTTTTCTATTTCTAAATAATAGTTTTATTTAACTGTTAAATGTAAATACTCGTAATCCAACTTATTCAGAGTAATAAATGATATATTTTTATTTTATTAATGACTTAATATTGATTTACAAAATTATAAGATAATGGGGGGGGGCATGACATAATTACACACAATTCCCATCACCACAGATCATTGGAAGCAACAATAATTTTCCCAAGGTTATAGTTATGGGTTGACTCCTTTTTCATCACTGACTACTTTTATATATATTTGCCCCCACCCCCATGTTCCTCTTCCTTTGTTAGTCAAACCTATACCTATTACTACTTCTGAATGTCCTTCCTCTTTTCCTCTTTTCGCTCTCTGGGTCCTAGTGGAGTTGGAGTTCTGAGCCATCTGGTCATCTTCACCTGTCATGTCTACTTCTCTGGGAGTAAGGACCAAAGTTCTTTTTGTGGTACAGTAGATAGGAGTTCTGGCTTGTGTAGTTGCTTCTCCATTGGATATGGGTGTTGACAAGATAGTCCATACCTCCAGCCTGTTCTTACCTTTCCCTGGTGGGGTAGGGCTCTGGAGAGGTGAGGTTTTGGGACACATTGCTACAGTCATCTGGCCTCAGAAGTCAGGATGGAATCATGATTGTATTTGCAAGTTGGTAGCGGAAAGGCAGTAAGATATAAAGCAGGAGAAAATGATTATTGAACAGGAACTATAAAGTAGGAATAGGGCAGATGAGAATAGGGGTCATAGGGTGGAAAGAAGCTAGGAAATCTATTTTATGTATGTTCCTAGGGGCCCTTTGGTTGGTATATTTTTTTTTTGCTTCTTGGCCAAATATCTACAGTGTTTCTTCTAGAGATTATGAAGGGGTGACAATAATGCTGATGCTGTCAAAAGAGAGTAGGATATAGAAGTTGAAAACTGAGAACAAAAGGAAAACATAAAGCAGAACTTGGACTGGATTTGATGTATTTTTCACCAAAGTACAGGACTCTGGGGTGGCACAGTAGCAGTGTTCAGGTCCTGGAACATGATGGCAGAGGAGGATGTAAGTGCAGGCTTAGAGTATTATGTGGAAAACTAAAAATTGTTACACACGTACCAACTGCTGTATATTACTGTTGACTGTAAACCTCTAATCGCAACAAAGTGAAAAAGAAGAAACGATGAAGAAGTAAGTAGGAGGTATGTCTACAGATTGTGTAGTTAGTTGAGCATATTCCAGTTTTATGAATGATGTCCAAGAATGCAAAAAGACTATAATGATATGTGGGGCCAAGATGGCTGAATATAGAGAGAATGCCAATGTTTCCTTCCTGGCAACAACAGAAAAACCACAATAATATGAAAAAGGCTATATAGAAACAGACTTTCTTTTTTTTTTTTTCATTTTTTTTTAATTTAAGAAAGGAGACATTAACAAAACCATAGAATAAGAGGGATACAATTCCGCACAATTCCCATAACCCGATCTCCACATCCCACCCCCTCTCCTGATAGATAGCCTTCCCATTCAGACTTTCTATAACAAGAAACAAAGCTCAACATTTAGGGGAAGACACTGCAGGGTGTCTTCTCCCAAGAAGAACAAAGCCCATAACAATAAACTACAATTACAAGAGGCCAATAAGGTACAGAACCGCAATATACTGAGCTAGTAAGACAAACTATACTGAAATCACGGCCTCCTAATTCTATTCCTGTAACGCAACGACATGAAATAGATTAAGTAGGTAAGCAGAACTTGGACTGGAGTTGGTGAACTGCACCAAAGTAAAAGACTGTGGCGGGAGTCGGGCTGTAGCGCAGCGGGTTAAGCGCAGGTGGCGCCAAGCACAAGGACCGGCATAAGGATCCCGGTTCGAACCCCGGCTCCCCACCTGCAGGGGAGTCGCTTCACAGGTGGTGAAGCAGGTCTGCAGGTGTCTATCTTTCTCTCCTCCTCTCTGTCTTCCCCTCCTCTCTCCATTTCTCTCTGTCCTATCCAACAACGACGACAACAATAATAACTACAACAATAAAACAACAAGGGCAACAAAAGGGAATAAATAAATAAAATAAATATTAAAAAAAAAAAAAAGACTGTGGCATGGGAAGAAGGATTCAGGCCCTGGAACATGATGGCAAAGAAAGACCAAGTGGGAGTTGTATTGTTATGTTGTAATGTTATACATGCTCAAACTATTGTATTTTAATTTTGTCTGTAAACCATTAATCCCCCAATAAAGAAATTAAAAAAAAACATAGGAACTAAAATAGGAAAAGGAAGTTATGGCCACATACCTCTGGAATGGTTTTAGTAGAACCATATTGGAATTAGGTTTCAATAGTAATAGACCCAAGGCGTTGATTTAAATGGTATCTCTCCCTGATTAACTGCCTGCTAGATACTGTTCTTTATACCTATAGCTCTATTGGTAGTCAAAACTGGAAACTGAATGCTTTGGTGGAGTAAGTGGGGTATTTGTCCTTGCAGCTCTGCTGACATTGAGGTACCTTGCCAGACATCTGGGAAATCCATATTGAAATTCATTTTCCATGATAGTAAACCCTCAAGAAGATTCCCGGGGCCAGGCAGTGGCACACTTGGTTAAGTGCACACACTACAGTGCGCAAGAACCTGGGTTCAAGCCCTGGGTCCCCACCTGCAGGGGGAAAGCTTCATGAGTGGTGAAGTAGGGCTGCAGTTGTCTCTCTATATCTCTCCATCTCTATCTTCTCTTCCCCTCAATTTCTCTCTGTCTCTATCCAATAATAAAGTTTAAAAAAAAAAAGATTCCCAGCTCACAGCTTGAGATAACTTGTGCCATATCAGACACACAGCTTGTCACTACATAGATTGTGGCCACAACAAGTAGCAGATTTAAGTCCCTATCCATGGCAACTAAGGTCTAGAACATCAAGAGTAGTGAGAAGTCAAAGGAAAGTAACTGCAATGTTGATTCTCAGTGGAGCTTTGTAAATCTCCAAAAGAGGACTTCAAAAATAGCCTGATGATGTCCAATAAAAAAAAAAAAATTTAACAAAGTCAAAGTAAGTATGAGAGAATGGTCATAACAGAATCAGAGAGATTTAAAGAATACAGTGGCTGACCGAAAGTATATTTATTACAGAAATCCACTAGCAGAAAGAAGCCAAAGATTGATGTGATGATTCAGATCAGGAAATCCATTATGAACACCCAGTAAAAGAAAATAACAAAAAAATAATGAGGATAATTTATAAGAGTATGGGAAAACATCAAAAGGAACAATATTCATGTCATAAGGGTACCACAGGAGAAGAGAGAAATTTTCATTTACAAAATTACGGGGGAGGGGGGTCACGTAGTGGTGCACCTGGTTAGGCACACACATTACAGTATGCAAGGATCTGGGTTGGAGCCCTCCTGCCCCTACCTGAAAGGGTAAGCTTCTTGAGTGGTAAAACAGGGCTGCAGGTTTCTCTCTGTCTCCCTCTCATCTCTCTTTCCCCTCTCAATTTATCTCTGTCTCTATCCTATAATAAATAAGTAAATAGAAATCTTAAAAAGTTTAAAAAAAAGAAATATTATAGAGGACCAGGGATTATGCAAAAGTGGCACACTGGCCTTGCATACGTGAGGCCCCAGATCTACAAGTGAAATCCTTTTACCATCTTATGCCAGAGCTGAGTTATGCACTGCTCTCTCTTTCTCTATTCCTCATTAAAATAAAAAAGTACATTCAAGAATTTTCTAAAACCAAGAAAGGAGGCAAATTCTCACATGTAGGAATCTCTAATTTCAAGTGAAATAAGTACAAATGTAAGCACACCAAGTTATATAATTAAAATGGTAAAAATAAAAAATAAAATGATCCTTTTAAATACAGCAAGATGAAGAGAAGAATCATCTATAAAGAACCCCCACAGGACTATCAATTGATTGCTCAACTGAAACTCTAAAGATCAGAAAAGAATGGCAATCAGAATTTTAAATAGAAAAGATCTCCACATGAGAATACTCTAGCTACATTATAACAAAGGATTAAAGGCATGAGAAAGAAATTTCCAGAAAAAGATCAGTTTAGGAATTCATTGTCACTAAGCTTGTCCTGCAAGAAATACTGAAGGGACATACGTAAAAGGAAAGTCTAGATTATTTTTGCCCATATGGGGTAGATAAAGAAGCACAAAGCAAGGAAAGCATAAAGTCTCAAATAAAGATAAAATTTTGGACTCAGACTACTTAACTGAGGTTAGTAAGGACAATTAGAAGAAGGATTGGGTTGCAAGAATGGAGGGAGTCCAGTGAAATTTTGTGGAAATATATTGACACATGGGTGGGAGTGTATTGTGTTAACATATTTTGAAGAGGTATGAAATTGTTCTTATAAACCATTTATCATCTTGTAAACCAAGATTACATCAAAAAAAAAAATAGTCTTGCCTAGGACAGCATTTATTGAGTCATTCTTTCCTTTCCTCCCCTCCTTCCCTTCCCTTCCCTTCCCTTCCCTTCCCTTCCCTTCCCTTCCCTTCCTTTCTTCTTTTTTTTTAATTTTTAACTTTTAAAAAATTTTTTATATTTATTTTATTTATTTATTCCCTTTTGTTGCCCTTGTTGTTTTATTGTTGTAGTTATTATTGTTGTTGTTGTTGTTGGATAGGACAGAGAGAAATGGAGAGAGATGGGGAAGACAGAGAGGAGGAGAGAAAGATAGACACTGCAGACCTGCTTCACAGCCTGTGAAGCGACTCCCCTGCAGGTGGGGAGCTGGGGTTCGAACCGGGATCCTTATGCCAGTCCTTGTGCTTTGCGCCACCTGCGCTTAACCCACTGCACTACAGCCCGACTCCCCCTTTCTTCTTCTATATTCTCCCCTCTGTCTCTACACTTGCACAATGGAGACAAGTGAAGAACTAAAGAGACCTTAACAGAGGCAGAGATGCGAGCACTAGTAGAATGAACTCTGATTTTTTAAACTAGTGATTTAGTATTGATTTACAAAATTATAAGATAACAGGTATATAATCCTACACTGTTCCCATCACCAGAATTTCTGTATCCCCTTTCCCTCCATTGGAAACTACAGTATTTCTCCCAAACTTCACACACACACTTGCCCCTTTTTTCTATGGTCCTGCTTTCTCTTCCTTTCTCAGTCACACATGTATTATTACTGCTGAGTGTCCTTCCTTTTTTTTTTTTTTTTTTTTTTAAATTATCAATGTTTTAATACTGATCAACAAGATTGTGGGATAAGAGGAATACAACTCCATACATTTCCCACCATCAGAGTTCTGTATCCCATCCCCTTCATTGGAAGCTTCCTTGTTCACTATCCCTCTGGGAGTATGAACCAAAGATCTTTATGGGGTGCAGTAGGTAGGAAGGAGGTCTGGCTTCTGTAATTGCTTCTCTTCTGGACATGAGCATTTGTAGGTTAATCCATACCTCCAGCCTGTTTCTGTCTTTCCCTAGTGGGATAGGGCTCTGGAGGAGGGATGTTCCAGAGCACATTGGTGAGGTTGTCTGCTCAAGGAATTCAGGATGACCCGATTTTTTTTAACATCCCCTGTTTGCTGGATAGATTTACTGGGTGTTTGTTTAGTTTGTATAGTTGAAACCATGTTCATATATGATTTCACCACTCTGGGCTTCTTTTTCATTCAGATAGAGAGGGAAAGATACGGTGGTACCAGTGCTTTTTCTTGTGCCATATTACTTCCCATGTAGTGCTGGAGTTGGCCTTATGTTGCACACATGGCAGGGTGCATGCCCTCTGCAGTAAGCTACTCTCTGTTCTGGTTGGATCCACTTGTGAAGAATAATTTTTCCTATGTAGAAGTCACCTAGAGACATACTTAATTATATATCCAGCGTATACAAGGCTTTAAATGTTCCCAATGTGGAACAAAACATTGTTTCAAAATAATATTGTCCCAGTGACAAGTAAATGAACTAAATAGTGCTATAGCAGATCTTCATTCGGGTGACTATGAAAAGGTATATTCAGGTCTTTTTTAAAGGAAACTGAATTAGATATAAATGAAGAGTTAAATAAGAAGTATGTATATATTTTGGAAATAAAGCATTTCAGTCACTTTATTATATCAATCAATTATATCATTTACTTGATTATATCAATAGGAGATTAAAGGAAGCAAAATAATTTGAGTAAACCTGTTGGTTATAAATGAGACCCAAAGGAATCAATTCTCCATCCACCAAAAAAATATGTTTATATGGTCGTAGGAGTCTAGTTATTGGATTCATTTCTTCTGTTCAGTGTTAAGGCTTTAGATTCAAAGGCTGGTAAAGTCAGTCTGTGAGATTATGAGATGAGAGGCTTTTTTTTTTTTTTTTAAAGTAAGGACCTCTTTATGAGGATGATTTTTGCAGGATATTTTATTTAACCGTAGTAGAAAACTTCTGGCTTCTAGTTCTGCATATATGACTATTGAGCTATGGAATTTTCCTAGCTTTGAATGCATCAGAGCTATGCAAGGATGTCACAGTGCTTCTCCAGTAACCATTATGCCCAATTCAGATAATGTAGTGCCTGCTTTTAGGGATAGAAACATAAAAGTGTGGGAAGTACCAGCTGGCTACTGTGTGAAAACATTCACAACACAGAGGATGAAGTCATATGGCATACTCAAACCGGAGAGGCACTCTAACTGCCAGCTATTCCAGTGAGCTGACTGTTCATACACATGTGGCTTATACACAACAAAGAAATGTATGACCGAGCCTTGAGAACACAAACGTGCTAAAATACATTTTCTGGGC
This sequence comes from Erinaceus europaeus, assembly GCF_950295315.1. NCBI lineage: Eukaryota > Metazoa > Chordata > Mammalia > Eulipotyphla > Erinaceidae > Erinaceus > Erinaceus europaeus. The sequence goes on from NC_080169.1 coordinate 19,725,029, forward strand.
CCCAAAAAGCTCATATTCTTCCATCTCAAAAGTAACAGGATTTGAGACTACAAAAAGTGACAATTCTGAGCTGTTCTTACTATATGAGCCTAGAGATATGATGATTAAGACACAGGATGTCAGTCAGTACTGGCATGCTCCCTATGACCCTGTGAGTCATCATAACTAGCTACATGGAGTTCTGTTCCATCCTGGGGGAAAATTTACTTTGAGTTGTGCTGATGACAAGAATCTAGGTGTATGGGATTACAAGAACAAACAGTGAAGACTCTTGGTGCACATGGACATTGTGTCACCTTCTTGGATTGCCACAGGACAGCCCCATATGTGGTTACTGGCAGCGTAGCTCAAACAGTAAATGCCTGTGTGTTAATGATTCTCCTTGTCCACTCCTCCCTGTTTTCCTCTGGCTGCACTTTGGTGATGCCATGGTTACCCCATTTAAATAAATATTGTCCTTTCATGTAAATTTTTAAATAAAGAAATGTCTAAGGGGTTACTGCATTACTAACTCTTAGAGCACTAGTGGATTTCTAGTTTACTTGTACAGATGGGGAAACTTAAATAAGTTAAAATATGCCAAACATTTCTCATCTAGCTCAATAATAACTTCTTATTGACTCTTGTGTAAACATTATCAGTTTGATTAGTTACTTAATATGAAAGCCAGACATATACATTGTGGTGTTGCCTATAATAACTTTTTTTTAAAATTTTCAACTTTTACTTGGCCCAAGAAGCAACTTGGAAAATACTTTCTTCTTGCTCTCTACGTCACATCTTTATTGATTCTAGTACACAGTTAGATAATTCACATGTTCTCAGTGAAATATTGATGATCCAAATAATACATATTTAAGTTGGGTGAGGTTTAAACTTATAAAAGTTTGGTTGCTGTGGCGATGAGAGGCTAACATGAGACCCCACTGTAGCCTGACCAACTCCTGCAGATTCTCCATCTGATGCAGCTGTGGCGCCATTATCTGCTGTTTCCCAGGCTGCAATTTCCTCCTCAATTTGTGGCCAGAACCCAACATTTGATGATTGTTTTCCACCCAGTTCAGCATGATCTTTGATGGTATAGCAACCCCCCCCCCTTTTATTTTGCCAAGAATCTGACAGGATTGTATTGGGCGTCATCAACAGGAACTTCAGACTTTATTTCAGTGACTAAAGATGAAACAGCTGCTTTATTGTCCAGCTCAGCACTCATGCATCAGTATAGGATTATAATGTTTTCCAGCTTTCTCTAACTATAGATGTTTTATAAACTTTCTAAATATGTCATGATATTAGATGAAATATTTTGTTACCCGAAATATAGACATTTTCAGCAATTTTCTTAAAATAGAAACTGTTCATATGAATATATAATCAGTTTATAAAAAGCATTTCCCTAAAATATCATCTTGTAAATTTTAATTTCTAGTAATCATAATTTTCTTTTAAAAATTTTATTGAGTCTCAGTCACAAATGGGCTCTAAGAAAGCAAAGGAGAATACAGGGTGAATCTTCAATGGATCATAGTCTATCACTGCATAGTCAGAAGGGGAAAGAGAAGATTATGAAGGGGCTTGGCTAAGTCGCTATGGTGGAATAAAATGATGGTTTGGTTGAAGGTGAAATGTACTGGTACCTATCTTGGAGAAAAGTGCAAATGTGTCCTGTGACAACAGAATTGCAGAAATCAATTATTTCCTTAATAAAGGGATATTGAAATTGAAAAAGATCAAATCCTGAAAATTAATATTTCCTCAGTAAGAGGTTATCATAATTGAAAATAAATTACCGAGGTATGTTTTTAACACATAACCCATTTCAGTTCCATCTATTGTAACAAAAGCAGATTTCATCTTATAGCTGAGTAATATTCTATTTTGCATATGCATTACAACCTTTTTATCCACTTACCTGTATTTGGGAACATGGGTTATTTCCATATTTTGGTTGTTGTAAATAGAGCCAGAATAAACAATAAGCACACTAAGCACAATGCTTGTATCTTTTTTGAGTAAGTGCTTTTGTGTCCTTTAGATAAATACATCGGAGTGGACGGATGGGTCATATTGTAAAGATATGTTTTTAACAGTTTTAAACCACTAAAAGCATTAAAATAGATGTTTTTAAAGTATTTTTATTTTGTATTAGAGACAGAAATTCTTACTTCTCGGCTTTGTCTTAGGGAAACTCACTCATGAAAGTCTTGGATTTGTCTCTTAAGCTATCTTCTTGCCTTTCTTTTAGGTTTGTGTCTGGGTATTTTATTTTTTTAGAAGCCACTATACTTTTCCATAGGAGTTGGACCAATTTGCATTCCCACCAACAGTGTAGAGAATCCCTTATCTCTTCACGCTCTTGACAGCCCTTTTGTTTCTGAGTTTTTGATGTTAGCCGCTACCAAAGGCATTAAGCAATATCTCCTTGTTTTGTTTATACATTTCTGTAACGAACTTTCCTTTTTTTAAAAAAATACACTAATTGGTCATTGTTATGCTTTCTTGTGTTTGCCTAGTTCTATTCTCCATTATTTGTTTTTGGAGTTTTGTGAGATTTTTTTTTTTTTTTTTTTTTAATTTATTTAAATTTTTAATTTAAGAAAGGATTAGTGAACAAAGGCATAAGGTAGGAGGGGTACAACTCCACACAATTCCCACCACCCAATCCCCATAACCCACCCTCTCCCATGATAGCCTTCCCATTCTCTAGCCCTCTGGGAGCATGGACCCAGGGTCGTTGAGGGTTGCAGAAGGTAGAAGGTCTGGCTTCTGTAATTGCTTCCCTGCTGAACATGGGTGTTGACTGGTCGGTCCATACTCCCAGTCTGCCTCTCTCTTTCCCTAGTCAGGTGTGTCTCTGGGGAAGCTGAGCTCCAGGACACATTGGTGGGGTCCTCAATCCAGGGAAGCCTAGCCAGCATCCTGGTGGCATCTGGAACCTGGTGATTGAAAAGAGAGTTAACATACAAAGCCAATCAATTTGTTGAGCAAACATGGATCCCAAGATTGGAATAGTGGAGAGGAAGTGTTGGGGAGGTACTCACTGCAAACTCTAGTGTAATGCTGCTTTCAGGTATATATTTTGCAGTAGTTTATGGATACGTGTGCACATACGCTCTCTCTCACAGAAACTGGTATATGTCTAGGTTATGGGACTTTGTTAGAAAGTGAACTACCTGAGATGAAATTAGAGTGTACTATAAAAGGAAAGGTCTCACCCGAGTAATGAAGCTGAAGGGTTGTCACTCCACACGTGAAGTCTCTGGATACACTCTGAGGTGAAGCATGTTGAGATGGCAATCGTTGCTTTGGTTAGGTTGTGATCGGCGGATGCAATATTATTTGGTATGGAATGGGAGAAGCATACGGGAAAGTGAGCCCTATCCAAGGGTGCCAGGACTGGGGGAAGTAGGGGCTCTATAGTGAAGATGTGAGGTTCCTGCTGTCTTAGGGTTCAAAAAGACAATCAATAGTTAATATTACCCACACATTATTTGTTAATTGGGTTAACTTTGAAAAGTCCCTTTGTTATGGTTTGCTGTACAGTACCCAGTATCTTGTATATAGCTGTGCTATTGGAAGCTTCTAATCTACTTGGTCTAGGCTTTTGAGAGAGTCCGCATATCAAATACGTAGCCTATCTATTAAAAAGATTCAGTTTGTCTTTTGAGAACCTTTGAGACATACAATTGATTTCCCCCTCTCATATTAATTAACTACTGATTTATATGACTACATTTTGCTAGGAGTGTACATAAACACCATTCCCATCACCAAAGGACCGTGACCCATCCCTCCCGCCCATTCCCACCCCCCACTGGCCCAGGAAGCTACATGTCTACTCCTCACCACTGGGTTTTTACTTTGGTGCCCTACTTACAATTTGATCAGGTCCTGCTTTTAGTTTCCCTTTCAAATCTTCTAAGTCAGCTTCTGTTGATGAGTGGGATCATCCCATACTCATCTTTAACTTTCTGACTTAGTCCACTTAACATAATTCCTTCTAGCTCTGTCCAAGATGGGTCAGAGAAGGTGAGTTCATTGTTCTTGATAGCTGCATAGTATTCCATTGTGTATATATACCACAGCTTTCTCAGCCATTCATCTGTTGTTGGGCACCTGGGTTGCTTCCAGGTTTTAGCTATTATGAATTGTGCTGCTATGAACATAGGAGTACACACCTCTTTTTGGTTGGGTGTTATGGAGTCCTTGGGGTATAACCCCAGGAGAGGAATTATTGGGTCATATGGAAGGTCCATGTCTAGCCTTCTGAGGGTTTTCCAGACTGCTCTCCACAGAGGCTGTACCAATTTACATTCCCACCAGCAATGTAAAAGGGTTCCTCTGTCCCCACATCCTCTCCAGCATTTGTTGCTGCTGTCCTTTTTGATGTATGCCATTCTTACAGGAGTGAGGTGGTATCTTAGTGTTGTCTTAATTTGCATTTCTCTGACAATCAGTGACCTAGAGCAGTTTTTCATATGTTTGTTAGCCTTTTGGATCTCCTCTGTGGTGAGTGTTTTGTTCATTTCCTCTGCCCATTTTTGGATGGGGTCATTTGCTTTTTTGTGGCTAAGTTTGCTGAGCTCTTTATATATTTTGGTGATTAGTTTCTTGTCTGATGTCTGGCATGTAAAGATCTTCTCCCATTCTGTGAGGGGTCTCTCTGTTTGTTTAATAGTTTCTTTGGATGTGCAGAAGCTTTTCAATTTGATGTAGTCCCATTGGTTTGTTTCTGCTTTGGTCTTCCTTGCAATTGGGTTTGATTCATCGAAGATATCCTTGAGGTGTAGATGGGAAAGTGTTTTACCAATGTTTTCCTCTAAGTATTTGATTGTTTCTGGTCTGACATCTAGGTCTTTGATCCATTTGGAGTTGATTTTTGTTTCTGGTGAGATAAAGTAGTTCAATTTCATTCTTCTGCATGTTTCAACCCAGTTTTCCCAGCACCATTTATTGAAGAGAGCCTCCTTCTTCCATTTAATCCTTTGGGCCCCCTTATCAAAGATTAGATGCCCATAGGTGTTGGGATTTACTTCTGGGCTTTCAATTCTGTTCCACTGGTCTGTGTGCCTATTTTTGTTCCAGTACCATGCTGTTTTGATGATGATGGCTTTATAATATAGTTTAAGGTCTGGGAGTGTGATGCCTCCATTTCTGTTTCTTTTCCTCAAGATGGTTTTGGCAATTCTAGGTGTTTTCAGGTTCCAGATAAATGATTGTAGTGTTTGTTCTATTCTCTTAAAGAAGCTTGGTGGAACTTTGATGGGTATTGCATTAAATTTGTATATGGCTCTGGGGAGAATGTTCATTTTGATGATATTTATTCTTCCAATCCATGAGCATGGGATATCTTTCCATTTCTTGGTATCAGTTTCTATCTCCTTGAGTAGCGACTCATAGTTTTCAGCATACAAGTCTTTCACTTCTTTGGTCAACTTTATTCCTAGGTATTTGATTGATTTTGCTGAAACAGTGAATGGGAGTGATTTCTGGATGTCTTCTTCTTCAGATTTAGTGTTTGCATTTTTTTTTTTAATAATGTGTCATGGATATTAGTCAGATATAAGTTGTATAAATACACTTTTTCATCTAGTCAGATATTTAAATTTTCTGATGATAGTGATAATTTAGAAGCCATTTTGATTTGCCGTACTGTACTTTTTTTTTTTTTTTTTTTTGCCTCGAGGTCTATTGCTAGGAGTCAGTGTCTGTACTATGCATCTACTGCTCCAGTGGCCATTTTTTTCAATATTTATTTATTTATTTGGATAGGACAGAGAGAAATTGAGAGGGGAGGGGGAAGATAGAAAGATAGATACCTGCAGACCTGCTTCACAGCTTATGAAGTGACCCCCCCCCCCCCCCCCCGCAGGTGGGGAGCCAGGTGCTCCAACCTAGATCCTTGCATGGGTCCTTGTGCTTTGTACTGTGTTCACTTAAGCAGGTGTGCCACTGCCTGACCTTTGCCTTACTGTATTACACTTTACATTAAAATTTGTTAAATTTTAATGATTTCCAACTCTTTTTTTCACCCAGAATTGTAATTTAAGATTAAATATTATAATTGTCTCACTTATCAATAGAATGCATGTCTGTATATGAGTTATTGTGTATGAGAGAAAGAAAAAAGTAAAACACCGAGAAATAGCAAGATTGATTAATTCTCACCACCAATTTATGAAAGATTGTCCTTAGTGATGTCATATTTAACTATTATTGCTTATGATATAGAAAATAATCCCGTATTTCATTTTACACTTTACAGCAGCCTGTGGTAACTGTCCCTCTGGTTATACCAACTAGCAGAAGGAAAGAGGATGAAATTTCTGTTGGAAGTGCACCTTTGGCAAAGCAACAATCCTGTCAGGCCTCTGAATATGCCAGCAGCCCTATAAAAACAAAAACAATAACAGGTATGTGTCAGTTGTAAATAGTCTGTGAATTTGCTCTATCTCAAAGCGTACAAGTTATCTGGTTGTATTTGCATGGATGCTGGTCAAAGACAGACAACTTCTAGAATGAATATAAAGGACTTTATTATCTGTAGCTCTAGTAACCAGCTATTTACATTGACTTTTATATTACCTTGATCTTGTGAAAATGACATATATCAAAAATGGCAGAGACAAGTGCTGCCTAAGATGTGGAACAAATAATACTTTTGCACCGTTGGTGGTGACTTTGAGTGAACTCCTGTGGAAAAAAGTATAGAATTTCTTCAAAATATTGAATAAAAAAGATCTGGCAGTTCTACTAGCTATCTATTCAACAAAAGACCAAAACTCTAACCTGGAGATATGTATAGCTATATTCATTTCAGACTATATACACCCATTAACATTTCTAAACAATCTAAGTGGTCAATTGTAGAGGAATGAGTAAGAATTTGTGACACACAAGCACTGGAATATCACTCAGCTATAACATGAGATCTTTTATTTTGCTATAACATGAATGGATCTGGAGGTGATCATGTTAAGCGAAATGAACCAGCAGTTAAAAGATGAATATTGAATGATCTTGCATATATAGGATTTAAGAACAACATGAAATTTCATGTGAAACATTAATAAACCTTTGGTCCAGTTTATCAGATCTGAGAAGACTAAAAAGGGACATAAAGGTGGTTAAAAAGAGAAAAAGTATAGTGCTACAGAGTGGAGAGAGTGTGGTACTTCTATGATGTTTAAGAAATTTTGAGGATATCTTAAATTGTATGCTCTTGTAAAATAGCATTTCCTCCATAAAAACCAAAAGAATAAATATTTAACCCACACATTCTTAACTGAATTAGACTTAAATGTGTGCAAATAGGTTCCTAATTATAATTAGAATTATTATTAATATAGAAGAAATACATTTTTGTGGATTATATGTATATTAGATGTTACTCATTTTAATCATGTATTGCTGCATAAAAGTCCATTCCTTTATGATTAATTTGAGTTTTTCATTTCAATGGAAAATATTAGTGAGTGAACATTAGTGTATAAAATGCAATCAATTTTATTCTGCTAAGGATTAAATGTGGTTTTAAAAGTATTTTACTCCTTAGAAAAGGAATTTTCTAAATGTAGTATAGCTAATAAGGTAGATCTAAAATAAATCAGTTTGAAAATATTTAGATGTAATTGGAGTACTTATTGAAATGTAAATTTATTCAGTTGTTTTTTTTTCCCCTCTTGTACTTTGTATGAAAAAATTTTTACTCTTAAGAAATTTCTTTCATGTTTGTTGGCCTTTTGGAACTCTTCTTTGGTGAACATTCTGTTCATATCCTCTCCCCATTTTTGGATGGAGTCATTTGTTTTTTTATTGCTGAGTTTGGTGAGTTCCTTATATATTTTGGTTATTAGTCTCTTTTCTGATTTATAGCATGTAAAGATAACCCATTCTGTAAAGAGTCACTTTGAGTGGTGATTTCTTTTGCTGTACAGAAGCTTTTTAATTTGATGTAGTCTTGTTGGTTTATTTTTGTTTTAGTTCTCTTTGTAATTTGATTTGTATCATTGAAGATGCCTTTAAGATTTATATGGAAAAGAGTTTTGCCAATATTTTCCTCCTAAGTGTTTGATAGTTTCTGGTCTAACAACCAATTGCTTAACCCATTTGGAATTTATGTTTGTGTTTGGTGAAATATAATGGTTCATTTTCATTCTTCTGCACATTTCAACACATTTTTTTCACACATTTGTGGAATAGAGACTCTCCTGATTTAGTAGTCTGGGCACTTTTGTCAATGATTAGATACCCATAAGTTTGGGGGTTTATTTCTGGGCTCTCAATTGGTCAGTGTGTCCATGTATGTTCTAGTACCAAGCAGTCTTGATTATAATGATCCTTTAATTCAATTTGAGATCTGAGAGTGTGATGCCTCCAGTTCTGTTCTCATGATTTTTTTTTTTGGCAATTCTAGGTCTTTCCTGTTTCCAGATAAACATTTGTAGCTTTCATTCTACAGTCCTAAAAAAATGTTTGGGATCTTGATGGGGACTGCATTAAATTTATATATGGCTCTTGGTAGTATATTCATTTTTAATGATATTAATTCTTCTAACCCATGAACATGGAATATCTTTGTATCTTTTTCTTTGTATCTTTTTCTATTTCCATGAATAATCTTCATTATACAAGTCTTTCACTTCTTTGGTTAGGTTTATTCCTAGATATCTTACTGTTTTTGTTGCTATAGTAAAATGGATTGATTTCTGGATTTCTTCTCCTAACTTAATATTTGAGTGGAGGAATGCTACTGACATTTGTATGTTAATTTTGTAGTTTGACACCTTACTATATTGCCTGATAATTTCCAAGAGCTTCTTGTTGGATTCTTTAGGTTTTTTCTATGTATACATATAATCTGCAAATAGGGATAGTTTGACTTCTTGTCCCATCTGTATCCCTTTAATTCCTTGTTCCTGCCTGATTGCTATGGCAAGAACTTCCAACACTATGATGACTTGAACTGTATCAATTTAATTCATTGTTCTTTGAAAGACATGTTATGATGTTAAATTTACTAGAGGTTTTTGAATATAAAATTATTCGGAAATAAGTAATTCTAGTTTTTATATGACCTGGAATGAATTCAGCAAAAATTCAACTAAATTGTTTTGTGTGCAGCCTCCCCCTACCCCCCCCCCCCCACACCTCTTCAGCAGTGGGAACACGATTATGGTTTCCAGATGAAATTCTGAATGTCATATAGTGATGACATATATTTTCCTGGTTGGCTCAGTATGAGATACAATTTTGCATGCCATGTCACACTGACTTGCAGAATCCAAAAGCCATTATTTCTCCAGGGACTTTTAGGAGTGATATTAAAAAAAGTAGTTTGTATTTTGATGAAAACTTTTAGGTACTATTCTAGCTTCTATGACAAGTTGCTTAAAATTTTATATATAAACCAAAATCCAGAAATTTAAGAATAGTATTACTATAAAAAGTCACTTTTCTTCAAATTGCTTAACTTTATACTTCCAAATAAAATAGTCAAAATAGTGATTAACATACAATAGAGATCGAAAAATCAAGACTATCTGATACAAAAAATATAAGGAAAATTAGGTTTATGTCATATTCACACTCCTGTGTCAAATGGTTTTCACAGAGCATATATTCTTCATATGTAAAGTGGGAATAAGTATAATACCCCTTCAAAATCAACAAGATTTAAGTCTTTTTTATAAAATAAAGACAGGTGAAAGCTCATTAAGATGATAAAAAATGCTTATGATAGTAAAGATGGCAATTTTGGTGTACTTAGTAAGAAAAATTATAAGGTGGAACTTTTTCTATATAGTAATTTCTGTGCTAAATAATAATATTTTAATTTATTTGACAACAACCATCTTAAACTTCCCTCCCTTCCCCTTCCCTCCCCCTCTTGCACCCCCTCTTCCCTTCTCCCTCCCTTCCCTCCTCTCTCTCTTCCCCTCCTTTCCTCTTCCCTTCCCTCCCCTCCCCTCTCCCACCCTTCCCCTTGGGCCCTCTTTCCCCTTTCCTTCTCCTCCCCTCCTGCATCCCCCCCTTTCCCCTCCCCTTCCCTTCCCCCTCCCCTCCCTCTCCCATCCCCCTCACTGCCCCCCCTTCCCTTGTTTTTAAAAAATTATTTACTTTAGTTTTCACATATGAGAGAAATCACCTGGTACTTGTCTTTCACTTCTCATTTCACTAAACAAAATTCACATCCATTTCTTTCCGTTGCCCCAAACTATATTACCTTGTTATTTATTTATTTATTTATTTATTTATTTTGCAGAGTAGTATTCCATTGACTGTCTATTGTATAACTTGTGTAGTCATTTGTTGTTGGATATTTAAATGGCTTCCATACTTTGGCAATTATGCTGTTACTGTGAACATTGGAATGCATGTATCTTTTTGAATTTAGTTTCCATGACCTTTGAATATATATATATATATATATATATATATATATGCATGGGGGTGGTATTGCTTGTACATAAAGTATTTATAATTATTTATTTTGTTATTATTTTAGATAGAAATAGGGAGGAAGAGAGAGAGGCTTAGGCAACAGCAATGGGGGCCAGGCTCAAGTGCACAAGTGAGCTGTTTTGCTTGTCCCATATTGTTTTTCCTGTGGGTGCATAACAGTTTATATTCTCACCAACAATGTTTCTTTTTCTTCGTCTGCTCACCAATGCTGTTATGTTCATGTAGACCATTCTCACAGATGTGAGGTGATATCTCATTGTGATAAATGATGTGGAATATATTTTCATATGTCTGAGATCCCTCTGAATGTCTTCCTTAGAGAACTATCTGTTCAGGTCTTTTAACCACTGTTTGGTTTCATTTATTTATTTATTTTGTTGTTTTGTTTTTACTGGGTTATTTGTTCTCTTATTGTTGAGCTATATTCTTTATAAATCATTTATATTAACGCCTTCTTGGATATAAAATGTGCTAATATCTCCTCAGTTGATAGGCTTCCTTTTTATCCTAATGAAGTTTTCTTTTGATGTGTAGAAGTTTTTTTTTTTAATTTGATGCAGTTCCATTTGTTTATTATTTCTTTAGTTTCCCTTGCCAGTGGGGTTGAGTCTTCAAATATATCGTTGATCTTCAGATCGTGAAGTGCTCCAGTTATTTTTCCCCTTGTGTATTGTATAGTCCATATCTAATATCTAATTTTTAAATTAATTTATTTATAAAATGGAAGTATTGACAAGGCCATAGGATAAGAGGGTTATAGTTCCAAATAATTTCCACCACCAGAACTCTATATCTCATCCCCTCCCTTGAAAGCTTTCCTATTCTTTGTCCCTCTGGGAGTTTGGACCTAGGATCATTATGGAGTGCTGAAGGTGGAAAGTCTGACTTCTGTAATTTCTTCCCTGCAACACATGGGTGTTGACAGGTTGATCCATACTCCCAGCCTGTCTCTCTATTTTCCTAGTGGGGTAGGGATCTGGGGAAGTGGGGCTCCAGGACACCTTGGTGGGGTTTACTGCCCAGGGAAGTCAGGTTAGCATCATGATAGCATCTGGAACCTGGTGCCTGAACTGGAATTAAGGAGTGCTATGAGCTAGGAAAGGCCTTACCAGAATAATGAAACTGAAGAGTTGACATTCCACTCTTGTGACACAGTCTAAAGTGAAACATGCCGAGGTGTGGTACTGTTTGAATTGAGTAGCTTGTGGTCAGCAGATGCACTGTCAGCTGGTATGTATTGGGAGAAGCATGCAGGAAAGTGAGCCCAACCATAGAGGTTTCAGAATTGGGAGAAATATAGATTTTATAGAGAACCGGGATGGTTCCTGCTGTCTTGGGGTTAAAGAAGGCAATGGTTAGTTATAGCTATATCTCAGTTATTTGGCAATTAGGTTCATTTTGCAAATACCATTGTTAGGATTTGCTGTGGCATATAAGACCTCACCATAATTTATGTCCTTTTATACTGTTTACATATATTTGTATCTTATAAAGGAACAACACCAATTTTAGCTTTTAGGAGATTTAACATTTCAAAGAATCAGTTATTATTAGAAATGTATTAATAATTTGAGCCCAGATGCCATACTCCAAACTCAGCCAGATTCTGCTTTGAGCTTCTCTTTCTGTTCTTTTTCAAATTCTGTAATTCTATTAATGAGTGGGGTCATCTCATATTCATCTTTGTCTTTCTGACTTAGCTTACTTAGCATAATTCCTTCTAGCTCCATTCAAGATGGGTCAGAGAAGATGGGCTCATTGTTCTACATAGCTGTGTAGTATTCCATTGTGTGTATATACCACAGCTTTTCTCAGCCATTCATCTGTTGTTGGGCACCTGGTTTGCTTCAAGGTTTTAGATATTATGAATTGTGCTGCTGTGACCATTGATGTACACATATCTTTTTGGCTGGGTGTTATGAAGTCCTTACGCTATATCCCTAGGAGAGAAATTACTAGGTCATATGGGAGGTCTATTTCTAACCTTGTGAGAGTTCTCCAGACTGCTCTCCATAGAGGTTGGACCAATTTACATTCTCACCAACAGTATAGGAGGGTTTCTTTGTCCCCACAACCTCTCCAGCATAATGTATGCCATTCTCACAGGGGTGAGGTGGTATTTTAATGTTGTCTTACTTTGCATTTCTCTGGCAATCAGTGACCTGGAACAATTTTTCATGTTTGTTAGCCTTTTGGATTTCTTCTGTAGTGAATATTCTGTTCATATCCTCTGCCCATTTGTTTGGAAGGGATAATTTGCTTTTTTGTTGCTTAAGTTTGGTGAGTTCTTTATATATTTTGGTTATTAGCCTCTTGTCTGATGTATGGCATGTAAAGATCTCTCCCATTCTGTGAGGGGTCTCTTTGTTTGGGTAATGGTTTCTTTTGCTGTGCAAAAGCTTTTTAATTTGATGTAGTCCCATTGATTTGTTTCTGTTTTAGTCTTCCTTGAAATTGGCTCTGTATCATCAAAGATGTACCTGTCTAACTTAAGACACCTAAAATATTATTTTTTACATTGGTTATAATAGATTGTCATTGATTGTCCCAGTTTGTTCATTTCTCCCCCATTCTTTTATGTCATTGTTCATTTCTGTTGCTGTTATGTTTTGTTGATGTTGTCATTCTTTTCCACTGATCTACCACTCATAAAAGTTTCCATTGACATCATACAGCCATGTGATGGCTAGATACTCTCACCTGGGTGTTCATGCATAAAGTGTGCACTCTACCAGGAGTGCTATCTCTCAGTGTCTATGAGTTACCATTTTCTCTTTATCAGATAAATAGGTAATCAATAAATATAACCTTATATTCTTGCATTGTTTTTAACTCTGTGCTCTGTACTTGGGAAAACTAGAAGTACTGTATGGTACAGTTTCTGTTCTGTTGAACTTTATGCCATAAGAAAAAAAAACATAGCATGCAATATAGTAAGATTCCTAAAATAAGAGAATATTTAGAAAAGGACCTATTCCTGTAGACCTTAGGGGCTGAAAAAGTTCAGTAAAGGTACATTTAGTGTTAAGTGTTAAATAGAATGGCATAAAGATTCTCTAGTGGAATTCATGAAAAATAAAGTTGAACCAATTTTGGAGAGGCAAAGTCAGCATCTCTGGGTCTATGAAAATCAGATAGGACACTTTTGTATTTTATCTAAGATGTTGACATTTTCTAATAGTATTTTGTGTTTGAGAGCAGCTTGTACTGTGACTGTAAATGGCAAAGACCCTTGCAGAAATGTGAATTAACCCTGCTTTTTAATCAGCATTTTTGGGATTGGTAGCTATGGAAACAGAGAACAGTATACAGATATAGATGATTTTTAACATGTAAATTAACTTTAAACATATAAATGGATTTTTATCTTATTCCTTATAACAGAGGAGTTTGTTGAGTATATAGCTTTCTTGTAACACTAAAACTCATAATTGGAATTATGAAGTGTAGCTCATTTTCATTAATTATATACAGTATGATTTAGATCTGAGTAAAAGTACTTAATACTCTTAATTTCTTACTAGTGAGAGTTCTGAGTTCTCAGAATGTCTTATAAGAGTCCCTATAGAATTCAATTTCCCCATTGTGCTAAGTATATAAGTCAATATTTCGACAATTACTGCACTTTTATATTCAGATTATTTTTTCTAAAATAGAAGAATTATGCCACCTAGCTATTACTACTCTGTTACCCATGTATTTCCTTCTTTTTAATGTAAACTCTCCAGAAGTATGACCCCATTTTTACATATCTATGTTTCCCTAAATCCAAGCATAATTATGAACTCAGTAGTATTTTTGAATGGAGACCTTAGCAAGTTTTCCATGGCTCATAGATCCTGGAAGAAGTCATCATTTTCCTTTATCTCATTGTCAAGTGTATTCCAAGTCACACCAGCAGAATGGAATAATAACAGTATAATAAGATCCACAACTGACATCTGTCTGCCCTTATTTCTTCTGTGCTGAAATTCTCTAAATCCTTCTGTGGTCTCCTACAGATTTAAGGAAATGGACAATTGAGCAAATTGTCTTGGGTGTGATCTCTTTTCCACTGTGCTTTGAGCTTATTATTTCTTCCCAGTATTCTTGTCTTCAAGGAGCAGTAAAGAGGACAATTTGCCTAGAACATAGTTTTTGGAGTAAGGGATGGAACAGGAAGTAAAAAAGACTATGAGGAGGCTAGATCCTATTAGAATTTGTAAACTATTGTAAAGACTCTGACTAGTGAAATCTTTTTTTTTTTTAAATTTTTTATTTAAGAAAGGATTAATGAACAAAAACATACGGTAGGAGGGGTACAATTTCACACAATTCCCACCACCCAATCCCCATAACCCACGCCCTCCCCTGATAGCTTTCCCATTCTTTAGCCCTCTGGGAGCATGGACCCAGGGTCGTTGTGAGTGAGTTGCAGAAGGTAGAAGGTCTGGCTTCTGTAATTGTTTCCCCTCTGAACTTGGGCGTTGACTGCTCGGTCCATACCCCCAGTCTGCCTCTCTCTTTCCCTAGTAGGGTGGGTCTCTGGGGAAGCTGAGCTCCAGGACACATTGGTGGGGTCTTCAATCCAGGGAAGCCTGGCCAGCATCCTGATGGCATCTGGAACCTGGTGATTGAAAAGAGAGTTAACATACGAAGCCAAACAATTTGTTGAGCAAGACTAGTGAAATCTTAACAGAATGTTATACTCTTTGAGGGCTTTTTTTTTTTTCCTCCAATGTTATTGATGGGGCTCCATGCCTGTACTATGAATCTGCTGCTCTTGGCAGACATATTTTTCCTATGTTGTTGCTGCTGCTGTTGTTGGATAGGACAGACAGAAATCGAGAGAGGAGAGGAAGACAGAGAGGGAGAGGGAGAGAGAGAGAAATAGACACCTGCAGACCTGCTTGACTGCTTGTGAAGTGCCCCCACCCCTGCAGGTGGGGGTTCAGGGCCTTAAACTGGGAGTAGTCAGTTGGATACATAGTCTCTCTGGAGTTTAGGGAATAAGTTCAGAATATTATTTAGAATTGTCACCATGAAGAGGTGTTATAGAAAATATGATTTTGAGATCATCTAAGAGTTTGTATCAAAAAGAAATATCCCAGGACTGTATCCTTAGACACTGCAGCTTTTATGTCTGGAAGAGATTAGAACCAACAAGAAGTCAAGAAATACCTGAGGAGGGGGGTGGGGGAAGAATAGAGATAATGGTGTCTAGAAAGTAGAAAACATAATTCATGAATGTAGAAATGATCGTGCTTTTCACAGTCTTCTGATAAACCCTGTTAGTCATCCTTACATCAGACCACAAAAATCTCAGGAACTTGGTAGAATACTTGCTATTTCTTTTTCAAGGCGAACCTGCTGTGTTCATAATATGGCAGCACTCCTTCAGGCAGCGATTGGCGTCTTGCATGTACTCATACCTCTGGTCTCTATATGCTTTACCTTCAAGAGAAAGAGAAAGAGAAAGATTAGAGAGAGTAGGAGATAGCACATTATTGCACAGGGTTTTCATGGGAGAGGTCCCAGCATTGTTTCCTGGCCCCACAAACAGCCAGGGTAACTTGACTCTTAGAAAAACAAGAGAGAGACAAATTTACAGAGAGACAAATAGACAGAGAAAGACTGTAAAAAGAGTCCTTTAGGATTAAATGGGTGGTACTGGTAGTGATCATGATTAATACAAGGAAGGAAGGAAGTGAAGGGTAACTGTGGGATAATTTCACTCATAAGTAGAATATAGGGAGTTAAAATACAAAACTTGAAAAAAGAGGGGTGGTCGGGCAGTAGTGCAGCAGGATAAGCGCATACGGCGCAAAGCGCAAGGACTGGCTGAAGGATCCCGATTCTAGCCCCCGGCTCCCCACCTGCAGGGGTGGGGGTCACTTCACAGGTCATGAAGCAAGTCTGTAGGTGTCTATCTTTCTCTCCCCCTCTGTCTCTCCTCGTCTCTCGATTTTTCTCTGTCCTATCCAACAACAATAAGGGCAGCAAAGTGGGGAAAATAGCCTCCAGGAGCAGTGGATGTGTAGTGCAGACTCTGGCCCCTACAATAACCCTAGAGGTAAAAAAAAAAAAAAAAACAACTTGAAAAAAGAAAGAAGTATATGTAGTCAACTCATATCTATGACCTTGGGAGAACTATGGTGGTTACCATTGGGGAGTGACGTGGGGCACACAACTTTGGTGGTAGGAGTGATATGGAATTATGCCTCTATTATAATTTTGTAAATCACTACTAAAATATATACTAAATAAAAAAATATATAAATAGGTAGTCGGGTGGTAGCACAGGTGGCGCGAAGCGCAAGGACCGGTGTAAGGATTTGGGTTCGAGCCCTGGCTCCCCACCTGTAGGGGGGTCGCTTCACAGGCGGTGAAGCAGGTCTGCAGGTGTCTGTCTTCCTCTCCCCCTCTGTCTTCCCCTCCTCTCTCCATTTCTCTCTGTCCTATCCAACAACAATGACATCAACAACAGTAATAATAACTACAACAACAAGGGCAACAAAAGGAAAAATAAATAATAAAAATTTTTTAAAAAATATATATATAAATACTTGTGACTCACAAAAATTTAAGGGAAGCACACATATTAGCTCTAAATTGCTTCCAAAGTTTACAAGTAACCATCTCACTTTAGATCATATTTAAATTGTGAGACTTAGCATCTTGGATTTATAGACTAGATGATAACAATAGAACAGAGAACCTGTTCACTGAACCTACCTAATTTTCTTTGAGGTAGTCATGGATGGAATCTAAAAAAAAAAAAAACAAACGAATCTTCAGTGAATTATATTCTGAATTACAAGTTTGGGAACTCAGAACAGAGAAGGGAGGGGAGGGTCACTAAAGGGAAGTTGGGTCTAAGTCTCTGTGGTTGAACAGGATGATAGTTTGATGGTGAGATTTCAGTACATCTGGGTTACCTGTCATGGGGAAATATGGAAATGTACCCTCATAACACAACAGTTCTGTAAAAGATTCCATCAGTGAAGTGATACCAAAGGTGATGGATAAAGTCTCTTAAGTAGCGAATGACTGTAAATTTAAAATGAGGCTTTTTCTTTATTGAGAAGGTACAAAAAAAAGGGCAGATGTGGCAATAAAGATCAGGAATGTCATTTGCTTCACTCCCACAGCCAATTCTCAGTGACCTAAAGGAGAGAAAACATCAATTATTTGTGAAGACTCTGCAGGATAAAATGCCTTTACTTGTCAGAATACAAGGGGAAATAACAAGTTCTTGAAAAACTTTTATGAACATACAAGGAGATCCTGATGGTGCTGTATTGTGTGTTCTAGAGAACAGAAAACGTGATTTCAGTGTTACAGAGTGAAAGATGGGAGCCATTGGCCTCTGTACAAATATTTCTGTGATGGTGATCTGGTTGATAGTGCGGTGATACTAGAAAGTTAATCTTGGGACCAGATGATGGTGCATCTGGTTAAGCGCTCACATTACAGTGTATGACCCCCCCCACACACACACGTTCAAGCCTCTGGTCTCCACCTGCAGGGGAGAAGCTTCAGTGGTAAAGCCATGATGCAGGTGTCTTGCTGTCTTTCTCCCTATCTTTCCCCCTCTCAATTTCTCTCTGTCTCGATTCAATAATAAAGAAAAAATATTTTTAAAATAATGAAAGTTGATTTTGTCTTAGTGGCTGATATAGAGGAAAAAAGGCATTAACTCTTGTTTCCCAAGCAAAATTAAATTGTAGAGCTCTTAAATATCAGAACTGGAGAGATGTGAACTTTCCAGGGTCACTTACGTTTGTGTAGGATTATTCCAATTTTGAAATACGTTTCAGTGACAATTTTTAGTACTATATTCAGTATGCAGAACATTACCTTAATATAAAAACTAATTTATTTTTGATTCTCAAATTAAGTGAGATTAAAGAAGTAATGCAAACTTAATATAGTGTTGTTCAGGATTATGTTCATTTTGGAAGAGATAAATAATATTGAGGAATAGTTTGATTCTTGTTTATATTCTGTGACATCATTCTTTCTTTGAAGCAATGAAAATGGGATGTTTTCTTCAGGTATCTTAAGAAGTAGGAACCTCTACGGGGGTAAGGGAGCCCTCTTGTACTGCTGGTGGGAATGTAGATTTGGTCCAACCCCTCTGGAGACTAGTCTGGAGAACTCAGAGAACTCTTGCAAGTCTTGAAATGAACCTTCCTATGACCCTGCAATTTTTCTATTGGGGATATATCCTAAGAAATCAAACATACTCATCCAATAAGTTCTGTGTATACTTCTGTTCATAGCAGCATAATTTGTAGTAGCCAAAACCTGGAAGTAACCTAGGAGCTTGAACCTTGGTCCTTCAGCATGGAAATGTGTGAGCTCTATCTAGTGACCTCCAGCCAGCCCCATGAATACAAACACAAGGTTTTAACATACAAACTTTGAGTAATTGTTTCCAGATTTCAGCTCAATCTCATAGTAATTTAAGTCATTGATTGACTCAAAAGATACAGAAAATATATAGTTGTTTAATTCTGTGACCTGGAGCTATTTTTATGATTTTAAACCAATTTTATCTAACTGGTGTGTTGCATTAATAAACATATGCATAAAGATTATTTTTATTAAAAATTGAGATTATAGGGTACAGAACTCAGAATATATCTTAAAAGTCTGACCATTTACACTATTGTTTACTGCTGTTACTATCTTTTAATTCTCCCTTTTGGAAAACAAATGCTTAGACATCTAATATGCCATGAAGAATTAAATATGTTGTGAAATTTTGTCTAAATTCTATGAGATTATAGAGGAAGGATCAAATCTAATTTGAGGAACTCAGTAACCACTTCTCAGATGAAATGGCACTTAAGTTGAAAACAGTAGGCTGGTTGACTGTGGTAGGAAAAAAGTTCAATTGTATTTCAGATCTAATAACCTGAAAGTTCTACATACTATAATCACATAATTTATTTACTTATATTTTTCCATGAGACATATCTTATCACTGGGCTTCAGTGTCTACATGGTTCCATGTTTGTTTGTTTGTTTTCCTTTCCATTTCTTTCCTCATTTCCATAGCATAGAATTGAACTTATAATACTTTACCACATTATGTGATAATTACATATGAAATGACTGTTCCAGTATACTTTGTATATGAAAAGTAAGTAGTTTATTGTTGAAAACAAAAAATATCAGGCCAGCATGCTAAACATAGATATTTGTTTTACTCCAGTAGATATGGCAAATTATGTTTTATGAATTACTTACAATGCTATGATCCATACTAGAACTACGATACATTTGTTGCATATTTAATAAAGCTAAAGGTCATTGCAAATGTTTGAATTCCAGAAGATATACCACAGCACAATGGCTAAAAGTCTGGATCATGAGGTTAGATGGCCTTGATCAGTAACACTTGGTCAGTGTTTTTGTTGTTTACTTAGAGCTGGGTAACTTAGAATATGTTACTTGACTTCTGTAGGATCAGTTTCATTATTTGAATTTGATGATAGTAAGAGTCTAATAAAGAGTGTTTTTCTTAAAGGCTTGTTATGTTTTTGTAAAGCACTTTTAATACTACCTGGCATGTAGTGCGCCTTACAGATAATTTAGCTAAAAAGTAAAATAAAATTATTTTGTAAATATACGTGTCCTACCTGTAAAATATTCACAACCACAGAAAAAAGTATTTTAATGTTTTATTTTTTAATAGTGATTTTATATTTATATACAAGACTGTAAGGTAATACGGGTATAAAATTCCATACAGTTCTCACCACCAGATTTCTGTGTCCCATCCCTTCCTTGGAAACTTCCCTGTTGTTTGCCCATCTGGGAGTATGGACCAAAATTGAAAGTCTTTTTTAAAAAGCTTGTAAATTATTTGAAAATTGTTTGAGGAGGGGTTGGGCAGTGGTGCACTGGGTGAGTGCACATAGTAAAAAGCATAAGGACCCTCACAAGCACTGGGAAACACACAACCATCTGGGTTTGAAGACACTACACAAAGACACACACACACACACACACACACACACACACACAATCAGGTCTGCAGGTGTCTAACTTTATCTCCCCCCCCTTTCAAATTCTCTCTGTCCTATCCAATAAAAAAGTGGGGAAAAGTATGGGGGAGATCTTAATTGTTATGCAAAGAGACTCTCATGTCCTGGGCTTGGAAGTCCCAGGTTCAGTCTTCTGCACCACCTTAAGCCAGAGCTGAGCAGTGCTCTGGAAAAATAAAAAAAAAAAATAATAATAAAGATGGCCACCAGGCACAGTGGATTTATAGGGGAAAAAAACAAACATACATAAATATATATACATATATATTATATATATGCATATATATATATATATAGTTTGGAGAATGGTATATTCAAATTTTTACATATCTATAAGATAATTTTTATTTAATTGGAATTTTTAATTGCATGTCCCTCCAAAATAACTACTGCTGTTATCACTTGGGTCTGGGCCTATACAATTCCTCCTCTCCTGGCAGGCTCTTTCTTTTTTTGAGATAGATGAGAGACAAGAAGTAAGAACCTCTAGTGAAGCCTCCTTCATATAGGTGCTCCTCAGTGGTGGCTAAGGGTTCTATCCGGGATCTTCGTATTTGATAAAGTATGTGCTTTACTGATTGAGCCATTTCTGGCTCTCACTGATTATTTTTTATAATTTTATTAATAGTATTCAAACTACTTATATATTTTGAAAACTCCATATATTTCACTAGTGAAAAATTCAGTAGATTTATGTAGGATAACATTTTCTAATAGTTTTTTTTAACCTCTCTAGATATTTTACTTTACTTTAATAATAATACTATTATTATTACCTCTTGGGTTATCTCTGGAGCTCAGTGCCTGCACTATGAATTCACTGCTTCTGGCGGCCATTCCCCCCCCCCCCCCCCGTTTTATTGGTTAAGACAGACAGAAATTGAGAGAGGAAGGGGAGATAGAGAGAGAGAAGGAAAGATAGACACCTGCAGACCTGCTTTCACCACTTGTGGAGCAACCCTCTGCAGGTGGAGCGCTGGGGGCTCAAACTGGGATCTTTATGCGGTTCCTTGTGCTTTGTATTATGTGCACTTAACCCAGTGGCTACCACCTGGCCCCTGATATTTTAATTTTAAGTGAAGAATTATTAAACTCTTGAAACATATATATTTATACACACATACACACACACACAGATAGAGAGATTGAGATTCATTCTCTTAAATAAGATTCATTCTCTTAAATAACTAGATATTCTATTTCTTAGAATCTCGACCATTGTCAGTTCCTGTGAAGACCATGCTGAAAATGTCTGAAGGCTGCAAAAGTCCTGAAGAAAGAATGAAAGAATTTATTGGAACTGTATGGAATGCAGTAAAGTGTCTCACACTGCAGGTAAAGTAAAAGTTAGAAATTTCATTTTAATTTCGTTTTCCTATTTTTATTTTGTCTTACCTTTTCATTGCCACAAGGGTTATCTCTGGAGCTGAGTGCATGCGTATGAAATCCACGGCTTCTCATGGCCATTTTTCCTTTTCTCCCCCAACCCCTCCCTCTTCATTAGATAGTACAGAAAGAATTGAAGAGGGGATAGAGGAAGGCGGAGATACAGAGGGGGAGGGAGTGAGTCACCTACAGATTTGTTACACGGCTTTGGAAGCTATCCCCCCAGCAATTGGGGAGCAAGGGCTTGAGCCCAGGTAATATGTGTGCTCAACTGACTGCCCTGATGTGGGGCAATGTGTAAGCTTGATAGAGCTTAGAGCAAACTCCCCCCATCCTTGGATGGAGGTCTGAGAAGATACCCCCTTGTTAGTCTCTCTCAACGGAGATGAGTAAAGGGTCTCTCAGACTTAGTTCTTCCCTTTCGGACTCTCAAGCCCACAGAAACCTCACTGCTTCTCCCCATTAACTGCAGGCCACATGGCTGCCTGCCTTGAGGTTCATTTAAAGTTCACATAGCCAGAAATCACACAATCACCTCACTTTTGATCACTAGAGAAAGCGAACTCCATTAAACACTTCCTTGACTTCAGTGAAACTTCAAACGTTATTTCCTTATAGCCTTCTGATATCTACGAAGCTTGTTTATCTTCTCTCTATCTCACCCTGCTGGTTCTACCCCTATGTTTCTCTCAAATACCTTTGGATAATTAATTTGCTTACATCATGGAGAATAATTGTCTTGACCTTTATGTATCTCATCAATTCCTGTCATACCAGCCCCCTATCATAGGGGAAAGCTGACCTTTAAGAAACCTGTAATTTATGACATGTTTGAAATATGTTCTTTGTCTGAATTCCTATTTAAACCCAAGTCTGTCTACCATTAAATGAGAGTGCTTCAATTCTACCCGGTGTCTCTTGCCTGAATAGCGTTGTCTCTTGAACGAGCGAGGGAAAACCGGTCAGTTTGCCTTCCTTGCTGGACTTCACCTCATGGGAGCACCAGCACTCCACTGCCCAACATTTTAA